>NC_092728.1:26726937-27021937 GCF_047496885.1 Scyliorhinus torazame | reverse complement strand
CTCACACACACTCTGCCTCTCTCTCACTCTCAGACACTCTGCCTCTTTCTCTCTCTCTCTCTCTCACTCTGCCTCTCTCTCACTCACTCTGCCTCTCTCTCTCTCTCTCTCACTCACTCTGCCTCTCTCTCTCACTCACTCTGCCTCTCTCTCTCTCACACACTCTGCCTCTTGCTGTCGCTCTCTCTCTCTCTCTGTCTCAGCCCCCCACTCTCACTCCAGTTTCACTCTCTTTCCTCTCTCTCTCACACACACTCTGCCTCTCTCTCACTCTCAGACACTCTGCCTCTCTCTCTTTCTCTCTCTCACTCACTCACTCTGCCTCCCTCTCTCTCTCTCACTCTGCCTCTCTCTCTCTCACTCACTCTGCCTCTCTCTCTCTCTCACTCACTCTGCCTCTCTCTCTCTCACTCACTCTGCCTCTCTCTCTCTCTCTCTCACACTCACTCTGCCTCTCTCTCTCTCTCACTCACTCTGCCTCTCTCTCTCACACACTCTGCCTCTCTCTCTCTCTCACTCACTCTGCCTCTCTCTCTCTCTCTCTCTCTCTCACTCACTCACTCTCTCTCTCCCTCTCGCTCTCTCTCACACTCTGCCTCTCTCTCTCTCACTGTGGTGATACACCACTGTACCTCCCTACCATTGTACATAGTATATAATAGTTGTGCGTAACGTGGCCCTGTAATACTGTGTATTGTACTGTAACTATGAAGAGGTTCGGTCACTGGTAGGTAACCCGACCTGGCCACGGAGAGCTCCGCCATAGCCACTCCCCCGGGAGTCAGTATAAGAACCTCTTCTGGGACAGCCCCCATTCTGTCTGGAGTCGTCTGTGTCGGGTAAGCCTCCCATGTAGTATATTAAAGCCTGAGTTAAAGTCTCACATGTCTTTGTGGTTCTTGACGCTTAGCGCATCACTCACACACTCTGCCTCTCTCTCTCACTCACTCACTCTGCCTCTCTCTCTCTCTCACTCACTGCCTCTCTCTCTCACTCACTCTGCCTCTCTCTCTCACTCTCTTTCTCTCACTCACTCTGCCTCTCTCTCTCTCTCACACACTCTGCCTCTCTCTCTCTCACTCATCCACTCTGCTTCTCTCTCTCTCACACACACTCTGCCTCTCTCTCACTCTCACTCACTCTGCTTCTCTTTCTCTCTCTCACTCACTCTGCCTCACTCTCTCTCTCTCTCACACACACGCTGCCTCTCTCTCTCACTCTCTCTCTCACTCACTCACTCTGCCTGTCTCTCTCTCTCTCACTCATCCACTCTGCTTGTCTCTCTCTCTCTCTCTCTCACTCACTCTGTGTGTCTCTCTCTCTCTCACTCTGCCTCTCTCTCTCACTTACTCTGCCTCTCTCTCTCTCTCTCACTCACTCTGCCTCTCTCTCTCTCTCTCTCTCACTCACTCTGCCTCTCTCTCTCACTCACACTGCCTCTCTCTCTCTCTCTCACACACTCTGCCTCTCTCTCACTCACTCTGCCTCTCTCTCTCTCTCTCACTCTGCCTCTCTCTCTCTCTCTCTCACTCTGCCTCTCTCTCTCTCACTCACTCTGCCTCTCTCTCTCACTCTGCCTCTCTCTCTCTCTCTCTCTCACTCACTCTGCCTCTCTCTCTCACTCACACTGCCTCTCTCTCTCTCTCTCTCACTCTGCCTCTCTCTCTCTCTCACTCACTCTGCCTCTCTCTCTCACTCACTCTGTCTCTCTCTCTCTCTCTCACTCACTCTGCCTCTCTCTCTCCCTCTGCCTCTCTCTCTCTCTCTCTCTCACTCACACTGCCTCTCTCTCTCCCTCTCTCTCTCACACACACTCTGCCTCTTGCTGTCGCTCTCTCTCTCTGTCTCAGCCCCCCACTCTCACTCCAGTTTCACTCTCTTTCCTCTCTCTCTCACACACACTCTGCCTCTCTCTCACTCTCAGACACTCTGCCTCTCTCTCTCTCTCTCTCACTCTGCCTCTCTCTCTCTCTCTCTCACTCACTCTGCCTCTCTCTCTCTCTCTCACTCACTCTGCCTCTCTCTCTCACTCACTCTGCCTCTCTCTCTCACACACTCTGCCTCTTGCTGTCGCTCTCTCTCTCTCTGTCTCAGCCCCCCACTCTCACTCCAGTTTCACTCTCTTTCCTCTCTCTCTCACACACACTCTGCCTCTCTCTCACTCTCAGACACTCTGCCTCTCTCTCTCTCTCTCTCTCACTCACTCACTCTGCCTCCCTCTCTCTCTCTCACTCTGCCTCTCTCTCTCTCACTCACTCTGCCTCTCTCTCTCTCTCACTCACTCTGCCTCTCTCTCTCTCACTCACTCTGCCTCTCTCTCTCTCTCTCTCTCTCACTCACTCTGCCTCTCTCTCTCTCTCACTCACTCTGCCTCTCTCTCTCTCACACACTCTGCCTCTCTCTCTCTCTCACTCACTCTGCCTCTCTCTCTCTCTCACTCACTCTGCCTCTCTCTCTCTCTCTCTCTCACTCTGCCTCTCTCTCTCTCTCACACACTCTGCCTCTCTCTCTCTCTCTCTCACACACTCTGCCTCTCTCTCACTCACTCACTCACTCTGCCTCTCTCCCTCTCGCTCTCTCTCACACTCTGCCTCTCTCTCTCTCTCACACACTCTGCCTCTCTCTCTCACTCACTCACTCTGCCTCTCTCACTCTCTCACTCACTGCCTCTCTCTCTCTCTCTCACTCACTCTGCCTCTCTCTCTCTCTCTCACTCATCCACTCTGCTTCTCTCTCTCTCTCTCTCACTCACTCTGCTTCTCTTTCTCTCTCTGACACACTCTGCCTCTCACTCTCTCTCTCACCACTCTGCCTCCCTCTCTCTCACTCACTCACTCTGCCTCTCTCTCTCTCCCTCTCGCTCTCTCTCTCTCTCTCTCTCTCACTCTGCCTCTCTCTCTCTCTCTCTCACTCACTCTGCCTCTCTCTCTCACTCTCTTTCTCTCACTCACTCTGCCTCGCTCTCTCTCTCTCTCACTCTGCTTCTCTCTCTCTCACACTCTGCCTCTCTCTCTCTCACGCTCACTCTGCCTCTCTCTCACACTCACTCACTCTGCCTCTCTCGCTCTCTCACTCTGCCTCTCTCTCTCTCTCTCTCTGACTCACTCTGCCTCTCTCTCACTCTGCTTCTCTCTCTCTCACACTCTGCCTCTCTCTCTCTCACGCTCACTCTGCCTCTCTCTCACACTCACTCACTCTGCCTCTCTCTCTCTCTCTCACTCTGCCTCCCTCTCTCACTCACTCACTCTGCCTCTCTCTCTCTCTCTCTCTCTCTCTGCCTCTCTCTCTCTCTCTGACTCACTCTGCCTCTCTCTCTCTCACTCACTCTGCCTCTCTCACTCACTCACTCTGCCTCTCTCTCTCTCTCTCTCTCACTCACTCTGCCTCTCTCTCTCACTCACTCACTCTGCCTCTCTCTCTCTCTCACTCACTCTGCCTCTCTCTCTCACTCACTCTGTCTCTCTATCTCTCTCTCACACACACTGCCTCTCCCTCTCTCTCACACACTCTGCCTCTCTCTCACTCACTCACTCTGCCTCTCTCTCTCACTCACTCACTCTGCCTCTCTCTCTCTCTCTCTCACTCACTCTGCCTCTCTCTCTCACTCACTCTGTCTCTCTCTCTCTCTCTCACACACTCTGCCTCTCTCTCTCACTCACTCACTCTGCCTCTCTCTCTCTCTCTCTCACTCTGCCTCTCTCTCTCTCACTCACTCTGCCTCTCTCTCTCTCTCTCTCTCACTCTGCCTCTCTCTCTCACTCACACTGCCTCTCTCTCTCACACACTCTCCCTCTTGCTGTCGCTCTCTCTCTCTGTCTCAGCCCCCCACTCTCACTCCAGTTTCACTCTCTTTCCTCTCTCTTTCACACACACTCTGCCTCTCTCTCACTGTCAGACACTCTGCCTCTCTCTCTCTCTCTCTCTCACTCACTCACTCTGCCTCTCTCTCTCTCTCTCTCTCACTCTGCCTCTCTCTCTCTCACTCACTCTGCCTCTCTCTCTCTCTCTCTCTCTCACTCACTCTGCCTCTCTCTCTCACTCACACTGCCTCTCTCTCTCTTTCTCACACACTCTGCCTCTCGCTGTCGCTCACTCTCGCTCTGTCTCAGGCCCGCACTTTCACTCCAGTTTCACTCTCTTTCCTCTCTCTCTCTCACACACTCTGCCTCTCTCTCTCTCTCACACACTCTGCCTCTCTCTCTCTCT
Organism: Scyliorhinus torazame; assembly: GCF_047496885.1. Lineage (NCBI taxonomy): Eukaryota > Metazoa > Chordata > Chondrichthyes > Carcharhiniformes > Scyliorhinidae > Scyliorhinus > Scyliorhinus torazame. Next base: position 27,017,731 of record NC_092728.1, on the reverse strand, counting down.
TCCTTGCTCTCTCACACACACTCTGCCTTTCTCTCTCTCTCTCTCTCACACACACTCTGTTTGTCTGTCTTTCTCACACAGTCTGCCTCTCGCTGTTGCTCACTCTCTCTCTCTCTCAGCCCCCCCCCCCCATTCTCACTCCAGTTCCACTCTCTTTGCTCTCTCTCTCCACAGGTTGTTACAGAGTCTCTGAGGAATGAGGTGATAATTCGGACTCTCTCTGTCACCTTGTTGGATGTAAGTCTGCACAAATGCGCTCGGAACTGTGGAATAACCTCACCAGCATCCCTCGAACCCAACATCTTCACTCATCGACTCGCCTCCCCGCCTCACAATACTCCCAACCCCAACACCAATCCACCAGCTGCCCCGATACCCCCTCAACACCCTCACCCTGTCCCCTTCGGACTCCCCTCGTCCTCACACAGCAGATTACTGTGTAAAGTTAAAGTGCTTGGGATGGTTTCTTGAGATGGATAGAAAACCGGTTCGCAGACAGGAAGCAAAGAGTTGAAATAAATGGGTCTTTTTCTGATTGGCAGACAGTGACTAGTGGCGTACCGCAGGGATCTGTGCTAGGACCCCAACTGTTCACATATATTAATGATTTGGACGAGGGAACTAAATTAGTATCACCAAATTTGCAAATGATAGAAAGTTGGGTGGGAGGGTGAGCTGTGAGGAGGATACAGAGATGCTTCAGCAGGATGTAGACAGGCTGAGCGAGTGGGCACCTGCATGGCAGATGCAGTATAATGTGGGTAAATGTGGGGCTATCCTCTTCGGTAGCAAACATAGGAAGGCAGATTATTATTGGAATGAGTGTAAATTGAGAGAAGTGGATACTCAGCGAGACCGTGGTGTCCTCGTGTATCAGCCGCTGAACGTAAGCCCACAAGTTCATCAGGCAGTAAAGAGGTCAACTGATATGTTGGTCTTCAAAGCGAGAGGATTTGAGTTTCGGAACAGAGATGTTTTACTGTAATTGTTTCGGGCCTTGGTGAGGCCCTGGAGTATTGTGAGCAGTTTTGGTCTCCTTCTCTGAGGAAGGATGTTCTTGCTCAGGAGGGAGGGCAGCGAAGGTTTACCAGGCTGATTCCTGGGATGGTGGGACTGTCATATGAGGAGAGACTAAATCGGTGACAAATATATTCACTGGAGTTTAGAAGACTGAGAGGGGATCTCATAGAAATTTATAAAATTCTCACAGGATTAGACAGAGTAGATTGGAAAGAATCATAGAATTTACAGGGTAGAAGGAGGCCATTCGGCCCATTGAGTCTGCACCTGCCCCTACAAAGAGCACCCTACTCCTGCCCACGTCTCTACGCTCTCCCTGGAACCCAGTAACCCCCATTTAACCTTTTTGGCCACTAAGGACAACTTATCGTGGCCAATCCACCTAACCTGCACATCTTTGGACTGCGGGAGGAAACCGGAGCACCCGGAGGAAACCCACGCAGACACGGGGAGGACGTGCAGACTCCGCCCAGACAGTGACCCAAGCCGGGGATCGAACCTGGGACCCTGGAGCTGTGAAGCAACTGTGCTAACCACTATGCTACCGTGCTATGATGTCCATCGTTGCTATGATACTCTGAAAGAATGTTCCCGATGGTGGGGGGGGACCAGAATTAGGGGTCATAGTTTGTAGATGAGGGGTAAAACGTTTAGGGCACATGTGAGGACAAATTTCTTCACCCAGAGAGCGGTGAATCTGCGGCTGTGAATCGCTACCGCAGAAAGTAGTTGAGGGCAAAACGTTGTGTGATTTCAAGAAGGAATCAGAAAAAGCTCTTGGGGCTAAAGGGATCAGTGGATATTTGGGAAGGCGGAATCAAGGTCCTAAACACGATCAGCTATAATCACAATTAATGGCAGAGCAGGCTCGAACGGTGAAATTACCACCTCCTGGTTCTATGTTTCTATGTTCCTCCCCCTCAACCCTGGTTCCCCCGTTCCACCCACTCGACCTTGGTTCAGTCGTTCTCCCTTCCCCCCCTGGCTCCCTCATCTCCTCCCCCCCACCTCGTTCCTGCCCCTCACCCCCGGATTCCTCTTCCCTCCTCCCCACCCTGACTCCCTCTTTCCCCCTCCACCACTCCTGGCCCACACTCATCCCTGGATCCTTCATTTTTTTTTTTGTCCCCCAGCTCCCTCCAATCACACCCCTGCCCGTGCGCTGCCCTGGATTTGACACAGGAAGTTCACCTTGGGGTCAAACGTAGCGTGGTGGCAGCGAAGGTGCTGGCTGAACCTCGGGCTGGTTGCCAGAGGAGCGGGACGGAGTCGGTCGCTCGGTAACGGAAGGGGGAGTGGTGGGGAGGGAGGCCTCCGTTGCTCATAACGCCTGCTCCCGTTACAGGAGACAGAGGCCCGTGCCATTCACCAGTTCCAGTACATGGCCTGGCCCGATCACGGCATCCCGAAGGACTTCGACAATCTCCTGGAAATGTTAGACCTGGTTCACCGGCGCCAGGGCGAGCTGACCACCCCCATCTGTGTGCACTGCAGGTAGGGAGACTGGCTGAGGCATGGAGACACTCTGCCCCCACTCTACCAGGCTAAGCAAGGCCTCAGGTTAATGCGCGCGTGCTAGGTCGAGTGTGTGAGGGACTGACGAGTGAGGCCGGACTGTCTGTCCAAACAGAATTATAGGCTCGGGTTGTCTGACAGCATTTGAAATGCTAGGCCCCATTTTCAGGCAATACATTTTGGAAGCCAATGTGCGCACAGCAAAATACAGCAGATTATGTCCCTCATCACCAGGTTTTCCTCAGCGATGTTCTGTAGCGAGCGATCAATATTGTCTCTAGGACAACGGGACAGACTCCCTACTCCCACACGCAACTTTCCCGAAACGGCACATGAGGTTCAGCATGTCATTCTGACACAAGATTTCTGCGCGCCCTTGGCACTGACCCTCGGACAGTGCGGCACTCCCCCGGTGCCGACCCTCGGACAGTGCGGCACTCCCTCAGCGTTGACCCTCGGACAGTGCGGCACTCCCTCGGCGCTGACCCTCGGACAGTGCGGCACTCCCTCGGCGCTGACCCTCGGACAGTGCGGCACTCCCTCGGCGCTGACCCTCGGACAGTGCGGCACTCCCTCGGCGCTGACCCTCGGACAGTGCGGCACTCCCTCGGCGCTGACCCTCGGACAGTGCGGCACTCCCTCGGCGCCGACCCACGGACAGTGCGACACTCCCTCGGTGCTGACCCTCGGACAGTGCGGCACTCCCTCAGCGTTGACCCTCGGACAGTGCGGCACACCCTCGGCGCTGACCCTCGGACAGTGCGGCACTCCCTCGGCGCCGACCCTCGGACAGTGCAACACTCCTTCGGCGCTGAACCTCGGACAGTGCGGCACTCCCTCGGCGCCGACCCTCGGACAGTGCGACACTCCCTCGGCGCTGACTCTCGTACAGTGCGGCATTCCCTCGGCGCTGCCACTCGGACAGTGCGGCACTCCCTCGGCGCCAACCCTCGGACAGTGCGACACTCCCTCGGTGCTGACCCTCGGGACAGTACGGCACTCCCTTGGCGTTGCCACTCGGACAGTGCGGCACTCCCTCGGCGCTGACCCTCGGACAGTGCAGCGCTCCCTCGGTGCTGACCCTCGGACAGTGCGGCGCTCGCTCGGTGCTGACCCTCGGACAGTGCGGCGCTTGCTCGGCGCTGACCCTCGGATAGTGCGGCGCTCCCTCGACGCCGACCCTCAGACAGTGCGGCACCCCCTCGGCGCTGACCCTCGGACAGTGCGGCATTCCCTCGACGCTGACCCTCGGACAGTGCGGCACTCCCTCGGCGCTGACCCTCGGACAGTGCGGCACTCCCTCGGCGCTGACCCTCGGACAGTGCGGCACTCGCTCGGTGCTGACACTCGGACAGTGCGGCACTCGCTCGGCACTGACCCTCGGACAGTGCGGCACTCCCTCGGTGCTGACCCTCGGACAGTGCGGCACTCCCTTGGCTCTGACACTCGGACAGTGCGGCACTCCCTCGGCGCTGACCCTCGGACAGTGCGGCATTCCCTCGACGCTGACCCTCAGACAGTGCGGCACTCGCTCAGCGCTGACCCTCGGGCAGTGCGGCACTCGCTCGGTGCTGACCCTTGGACAGTGCGGCGCTCCCTCGACGCCGACCCTCAGACAGTGCGGCACTCCCTCGGCGCTGACCCTCGGACAGTGTGGCACTCCCTCGACGCTGACCCTCGGACAGTGCGGCACTCCCTCGGCGCTGACCCTCAGACAGTGTGGCACTCCCTCGGTGCTGACCCTCGGACAATGCGACACCCCCTCGGTGCTGACCTTCGGACAGTGCGGCACTCCCTCGGTGCTGACCCTCGGACAGTGCGGCACTCCCTCAACGCCGACTCTCGGACAGTGCGGCATTCCCTCGGCGCTGACCCTCGGACAGTGCGGCACTCGCTCGGTGCTGACCCTCGGACAGTGCGGCGCTCCCTCGACGCCGACCCTCAGACAGTGCGGCACTCCCTCGGCGCTGACCCTCGGACAGTGTGGCAGTCCCTCGACGCTGACCCTCGGACAGTGCGGCACTCCCTCGGCGCTGACCCTCAGACAGTGTGGCACTCCCTCGGTGCTGACCCTCGGACAATGAGGCACCCCTTCGGTGCTGACCTTCGGACAGTGCGGCACTCCCTCGGTGCTGACGCTCGGACAGTGCGGCACTCCCTCGACGCCGACTCTCGTACAGTTCGGCATTCACTCGGCGCTGACCCTCGGACAGTGCTGCACTCCCTCGGCGACGACCCTCGGACGGTGCGGCGCTCCCTCGGTGCTGACACTCGGACAGTGCGGCGCTCCCTCGGCGCTGACACTCGGACAGTGCGGCGCTCCCTCGGCGCTGACCCTCGGACAGTGCGGAGCTCCCTCGGCACTGACCCTCGGACATTGCGGCACTCTCTCGACGCCGACCCACGGACAGTGCGGCACTCCCTCGGTGCTGACTCTCCGACAGTGCGGCACTCCCTCGGCGCTGACCCTCGGACAGTGCGGCACTCCCTCGGCGCCGACCCTCGGACAGTGCGGCACTCCCTCGATGCTGACCCTCGGACAATGCGGCGCCCCCTCAACGCCGACCCTCGGACAGTGCGGCACTCTCTCGATGCTGACTCTCGGACATTGCGGCGCTCCCTCGGTGCTGACCCTCGGACAGTGCGGCACTCCCTCGACGCTGACCCTCGGACAGTGCGGCACTCCCTCGGCGCTGACCATCGGACAGTGCGGCATTCCCTCGGCGCTGACCCTCGGACAGTGCGGCACTCCCTCGGCGTCGACCCTCGGACAGTGCGGCACTCCCTCGGCGCTGACCCTCGGACAGTGCGGCACTCCCTCGGCGCTGACCCTCTGACAGTGCGGCACTCCCTCGACACCGACCCTCGGACAGTGCGGCACTCCCTCGGCGCTGACCCTCGGACAGTGCGGCACTCCCTCGGCGCTGACCCTCGGACAGTGCGCACTCCCTCGGCGCAGACACTCAGACATTGCGGCACTCCCTCGGCGCTGACCCTCGGACAGTGCGGCACTCCCTCGGCGCCAACCCTCGGACAGTGCGGCACTCCCTCGGCACTGACCCACGGACAGTGCGGCACTCCCTCGGCGCCAACCCTCGGACAGTGCGGCACTCCCTCGGCACTGACCCACGGACAGTGCGGCACTCCCTCAATGCCGACCCTCGGACATTGCGGCGCCCCCTCGGCGCCGGCACTCGGACAGTGCGGCCCTCGCTCGGTGCTGACCCTCGGACAGTGCGGCATTCCCTCGGCGCTGACCCTCGGACAGTGCGGCACTCCCTCGGCGCTTACCCTCGGACAGTGCGGCACTCCCTCGGCGCTGACCCTCGGACAGTGCGGCACTCCCTCGGCGCTGACCCTCGGACAGTGCGGCACTCCCTCGGCGCTGACCCTCGGACAGTGCGGCACTCCCTCGGCGCTGACCCTCGGACAGTGCGGCACTCCCTCGGCGCTGACCCTCGGACAGTGCGGCACTCCCTCGGCGCTGACCCTCGGACAGTGCGGCACTCCCTCGGCGCTGACCCTCGGACAGTGCGGCACTCCCTCGGCGCTGACCCTCGGACAGTGCGGCACTCCCTCGGCGCTGACCCTCGGACAGTGCGGCACTCCCTCGGCGCTGACCCTCGGACAGTGCGGCACTCCCTCGGTGCTGACCCTCGGACAGTGCGGCGCTCCCTTGGCTCTGACACTCGGACAGTGCGGCGCTCCCTCGTCACTGACCCTTGGACAGTGCGGCACTCCGTCGACGCCGACCCTCGGACAGTGCGGCACTCCCTCGGCGCTGACCCTCGGACAGTGCGGAGCTCCCTCGGCGCTGACCCTCGGACAGTGCGGCGCTCCCTCGGTGCTGACACTCGGACAGTGCGGCGCTCCCTCGGCGCTGACACTCGGACAGTGCGGAGCTCCCTCGGCACTGACCCTCGGACATTGCGGCGCTCTCTCGACGCCGACCCACGGACAGTGCGGCACTCTCTCGACGCCGACCCACGGACAGTGTGGCACTCCCTCGGTGCCGACCCTCGGACAGTGCGGCACTCCCTCGGCGCTGACCCTCGGACAGTGCGGCACTCCCTCGGCGCCGACCCTCGGACAGTGCGGCACTCCCTCGATGCTGACCCTCGGACAGTGCGGCGCCCCCTCAACGCCGACCCTCGGACAGTGCGGCACTCCCTCGGTGCTGACCCTCGGACAGTGCGGCACTCCCTCGGTGCTGACCCTCGGACATTGCGGCGCCCCCTTGGCGCCGGCACTCGGACAATGCGGCACTCCCTCGGCGCTGACCATCGGACAGTGCGGCATTCCCTCGGCGCTGACCCTCGGACAGTGCGGCACTCCCTCGGCGTCGACCCTCGGACAGTGCGGCACTCCCTCGGCGCTGACCCTCGGACAGTGCGCACTCCCTCGACACCGACCCTCGGACAGTGCGGCACTCCCTCGGCGCTGACCCTCGGACAGTGCGGCACTCCCTCGGCGCTGACCCTCGGACAGTGCGCACTCCCTCGGCGCAGACACTCAGACATTGCGGCACTCCCTCGGCGCTGACCCTCGGACAGTGCGGCACTCCCTCGGCGCCAACCCTCGGACAGTGCGGCACTCCCTCGGCACTGACCCACGGACAGTGCGGGACTCCCTCAATGCCGACCCTCGGACATTGCGGCGCCCCCTCGGCGCCGGCACTCGGACAGTGCGGCCCTCGCTCGGTGCTGACCCTCGGACAGTGCGGCACTCCCTCGGCGCTGACCCTCGAAAAGTGCGGCACTCCCTCGAGGCTGACCCTCGGACAATGCGGCAATCCCTCGGTGCTGGCCCTCGGACAGTGCGGCACTCCCTCGGTGCTGTCCCTCGGACAGTGCGGCACTCCATCGGTGCTGACCCTCGGAAAGTCCGGCACTCCCTCGACGCCGACTCTCTTACAGTGCGGCATTCCCTCGGCGCTGACCCTCGGACAGTGCGGCACTCCCTCGGCGCTGACCCTCGGACAGTGCGGCACTCCCTCGGCGCTGACCCTCTGACAGTGCGGCACTCCCTCGGCGCTGACCCTCGGACAGTGCGGCACTCCCTCGGCGCTGACCCTCGGACAGTGCGGCACTCCCTCGGCGCTGACCCTCGGACAGTGCGGCACTCCCTCGGCGCTGACCCTCGGACAGTGCGGCACTCCCTCGGTGCTGACCCTCTGACAGTGCGGCACTCCCTCAGTGCCGACCCTCGGACAGTGCGGCGCTCCCTCGTTGCTGGCCCTCGGACAGTGCGGCGCTCCCTCAGCGCTGACCCTCGGACAGTGCGGCGCTCCCTCGCCGCTGACCCTCGGACAGTGCGGCACTCCCTTGACGCCGACCCTCGGACATTGCGGCGCTCTCTCGACGCCGACCCACGGACAGTGCGGCACTCCCTCGACGCCGACCCACGGACAGTGTGGCACTCCCTCGGCGCTGACCCTCGGACAGTGCGTCTCACCCTCGGCGCTGACCCTCGGACAGTGTGTCACTCCCTCGTCGCTGACCCTCGGACAGTGCGGCGCTCCCTCGGCGCCGACCCTCAGACAGTGCGGCACTCCCTCGTCGCTGACCCTCGGGCAGTGCGGCACTCCCTCGGCGCTGACCCTCGGACAGTGCGGCACTCCCTCGGCGCCGACCCTCGGACAGTGCGGCGCTCCCTCGGCGCCGACCCACGGACAGTGCGGCACTCCCTCGGCGCTGACCCTCGGACATTGCGGCGCTCTCTCGACGCCGACCCACGGACAGTGCGGCACTCCCTCGTCGCTGACCCTCGGGCAGTGCGGCACTCCCTCGGCGCCGACCCTCGGACAGTGCGGCACTCCCTCGACGCCGACCCACGGACAGTGCGGCGCTCCCTCGGCGCCGACCCACGGACAGTGCGGCACTCCCTCGGCGCTGACCCTCGGACAGTGCGTCTCACCCTCGGCGCTGACCCTCGGACAGTGCGGCACTCCCTCGACGCTGACCCTCGGACAGTGCGGCACTCCCTCGACGCCGACCCACGGACAGTGCGGCGCTCCCTCGGCGCTGACCCTTGGACAGTGCGTCTCACCCTCGGCGCTGACCCTCGGACAGTGTGTCACTCCCTCGACGCCGACCCACGGACAGTGCGGCGCTCCCTCGGCGCCGACCCACGGACAGTGCGGCACTCCCTCGGCGCTGACCCTCGGACAGTGCGTCTCACCCTCGGCGCCGACCCACGGACAGTGCGGCACTCCCTCGACGCCGACCCACGGACAGTGCGGCGCTCCCTCGGCGCTGACCCTCGGACAGTGCGACACTCCCTCGGCGCTGACCCTCGGACATTGCGGCGCTCTCTCGACGCCGACCCACGGACAGTGCGGCGCCCCCTCGGTGCTGACACTCGGACAGTGCGGCACTCCCTCGATGCTGACCCTCGGACAGTGCGGCGCCCCCTCGGTGCTGACACTCGGACAGTGCGGCACTCCCTCGACGCCGACCCTCGGAAATTGCGGCGCCCCCTCGGCGCCGGCACTCGGACAGTGCGGCACTCCCTCGGCGCTGACCCTCGGACAGTGCGGCACTCCCTCGATGCTGACCCTCGGACAGTGCGGCGCCCCCTCGACGCCGACCCTCGGACAGTGCGGCACTCCGTCGATGCTGACCCTCGGACAGTGCGGCACTCCGTCGATGCTGACCCTCGGACAGTGCGGCACTCCGTCGATGCTGACCCTCGGACAGTGCGGCACTCCCGCGGCGCTGACCCTCGGACAGTGCGTCTCACCCTCGGCGCCGACCCACGGACAGTGCGGCACTCCCGCGGCGCTGACCCTCGGACAGTGCGTCTCACCCTCGGCGCTGACCCTCGGACAGTGCGGCGCTCCCTCGGCGCTGACCCTCGGACAGTGCGACGCTCCCTCGGCGCTGACCCTCGGACATTGCGGCGCTCTCTCGACGCCGACCCACGGACAGTGCGGCGCCCCCTCGGTGCTGACACTCGGACAGTGCGGCACTCCCTCGATGCTGACCCTCGGACAGTGCGGCGCCCCCTCGGTGCTGACACTCGGAAAGTGCGGCACTCCCTCGACGCCGACCCTCGGAAATTGCGGCGCCCCCTCGGCGCCGGCACTCGGACAGTGCGGCACTCCCTCGGCGCTGACCCTCGGACAGTGCGGCTCTCCCTCGATGCTGACCCTCGGACAGTGCGGCGCCCCCCTCGACGCCGACCCTCGGACAGTGCGGCACTCCGTCGATGCTGACCCTCGGACAGTGCGGCACTCCGTCGATGCTGACCCTCGGACAGTGCGGCTCTCCGTCGATGCTGACCCTCGGACAGTGCGGCGCCCCCTCGGTGCTGACACTCGGACAGTGCGGCACTCCCTCGACGCTGACCCTCGGACAGTGCGGCACTCCCTCGACGCCGACCCGCGGACAGTGCGGCACTCCCTCGACGCCGACCCACGGACAGTGCGGCACTCTCTCGGCGCTGACCCTCGGACAGTGCGGCACTCCCTCGGCGCTGACCCTCGGACAGTGCGTCTCACCCTCGGCGCTGACCCTCGGACAGTGTGTCACTCCCTCGTCGCTGACCCTCGGACAGTGCGGAGCTCCCTCGGCGCCGACCCTCGGACAGTGCGGCACTCCCTCGGCGCTGACCCTCGGGCAGTGCGGCACTCCCTCGGCGCTGACCCTCGGACAGTGCGGCACTCCCTCGGCGCCGACCCTCGGACAGTGCGACACTCCCTCCGTGCCAATCCTCGGACAGTGCGGCGCTCCCTCGACGCCGACCCACGGACAGTGCGGCACTCCCTCGATGCTGACCCTCGGACAGAGCGGTGCCCCCTCGACGCCGACCCTCGGACAGTGCGGCACTCCCTCGATGCTGACCCTCGGACAGTGCGGCACTCCGTCGATACTGACCCTCGGACAGTGCGGCGCCCCCTCGGTGTTGACACTCGGACAGTGCGGCACTCCCTCGACGCTGACCCTCGGACAGTGCGGCGCCCCCTCGAAGCCGACCCTCGGACAGTGCGGCACTTCCTCGGCGCTGACCCTCGGACAGTGCGGCACTCTCTCGGCACTGACCCTCTGACAGTGCGGCACTCCCTCGGGGCTGACCCTCTGACAGTGCGGCACTCCCTCAGTGCCGACCCTTGGACAGTGCGGCGCTCCCTCGACGCAGACCCTCGGACAGTGCGGCTCTCCCTCGGCGCCGACCCTCGGACAGTGCGGCACTCCCTCGTCGCTGACCCTCGGGCAGTGCGGCGCTCCCTCGCCGCTGACCCTCGGACAGTGCGGCACTCCCTTGATGCCGACCCTCGGACATTGCGGCGCTCTCTCGACGCCGACCCACGGACAGTGCGGCACTCCCTCGACGCCGACCCACGGACAGTGTGGCACTCCCTCGGCGCTGACCCTCGGACAGTGCGTCTCACCCTCGGCGCTGACCCTCGGACAGTGTGTCACTCCCTCGTCGCTGACCCTCGGACAGTGCGGCACTCCCTCGGCGCCGACCCTCGGACAGTGCGGCACTCCCTCGACGCCGACCCACGGACAGTGCGGCGCTCCCTCGGCGCCGACCCACGGACAGTGCGGCACTCCCTCGATGCTGACCCTCGGACAGTGCGGCGCCCCCTCGGTGCTGACACTCGGACAGTGCGGCACTCCCTCGACGCCGACCCACGGACAGTGCGGCGCCCCCTCAGTGCTGACACTCGGACAGTGCGGCACTCCCTCGATGCTGACCCTCGGACAGTGTGGTGCCCCCTCGGTGCTGACACTCGGACAGTGCGGCACTCCCTCGACGCCGACCCTCGGAAATTGCGGCGCCCCCTCGGCGCCGGCACTCGGACAGTGCGGCACTCCCTCGGCGCTGACCCTCGGATAGTGCGGCACTCCCTCGATGCTGACCCTCGGACAGTGCGGCGCCCCCTCGACGCCGACCCTCGGACAGTGCGGCACTCCCTCGATGCTGACCCTCGGACAGTGCGGCACTCCGTCGATGCTGACCCTCGGACAGTGCGGCGCCCCCTCGGTGCTGACACTCGGACAGTGCGGCACTCCCTCGACGCTGACCCTCGGACAGTGCGGCACTCCCTCGTCGCTGACCCTCGGACAGTGCGGCACTCCCTCGACGCTGACCCTCGGACAGTGCGGCACTCCCTCGACGCCGACCAGCGGACAGTGCGGCACTCCCTCGACGCCGACCCACGGACAGTGCGGCACTCCCTCGGCGCTGACCCTTGGACAGTGCGGCACTCCCTCGGCGCTGACCCTCGGACAGTGCGTCTCACCCTCGGCGCTGACCCTCGGACAGTGTGTCACTCCCTCGTCGCTGACCCTCGGACAGTGCGGCGCTCCCTCGGCGCCGACCCTCGGACAGTGCGGCACTCCCTCGACGCCGACCCACGGACAGTGCGGCACTCCCTCGACGCCGACCCACGGACAGTGCGGCACTCCCTCGGCGCTGACCCTCGGACAGTGCGTCTCACCCTCGGCGCTGACCCTCGGACAGTGTGTCACTCCCTCGTCGCTGACCCTCGGACAGTGCGGAGCTCCCTCGGCGCCGACCCTCGGACAGTGCGGCACTCCCTCGGCGCTGACCCTCGGGCAGTGCGGCACTCCCTCGGCGCTGACCCTCGGACAGTGCGGCACTCCCTCGGCGCCGACCCTCGGACAGTGCGACACTCCCTCCGTGCCAATCCTCGGACAGTGCGGCGCTCCCTCGACGCCGACCCACGGACAGTGCGGCGCTCCCTCGGCGCTGACCCTCGGACATTGCGGCGCTCTCTCGACGCCGACCCACGGACAGTGCAGCACTCCCTCGGCGCTGACCCTCGGACAGTGCGGCACTCCCTCGATGCTGACCCTCGGACAGAGCGGTGCCCCCTCGACGCCGACCCTCGGACAGTGCGGCACTCCCTCGATGCTGACCCTCGGACAGTGCGGCACTCCGTCGATACTGACCCTCGGACAGTGCGGCGCCCCCTCGGTGCTGACACTCGGACAGTGCGGCACTCCCTCGGCGCCGACCCTCGGACAGTGCGACACTCCCTCCGTGCCAATCCTCGGACAGTGCGGCGCTCCCTCGACGCCGACCCACGGACAGTGTGGCGCTCCCTCGGCGCTGACCCTCGGACAGTGCGGTGCTCCCTCGGCACTGACCCTCGGACATTGCGGGGCTCTCTCGGCACTGACCCTCGGACAGTGCGGCGCTCCCTCGGCACTGACCCTCGGACATTGCGGTGCTCTCTCGAGGCCGACCCTCGGACAGTGCGGCGCCCCCTCGGTGCTGACACTCGGACAGTGCGGCACTCCCTCGGCGCCGACCCTCGGACAGTGCGACACTCCCTCCGTGCCAATCCTCGGACAGTGCGGCACTCCCTCGACGCCGACCCTCGGACATTGCGGCGCCCCCTCGGCGCCGACCCTCGGACAGTGCGGCATTCCCTCGGCGCCGACCCTCGGACAGTGCGGCACTCCCTCGATGCTGACCCTCGGACAGTGCGGCATTCCCTCGACGCCGACCCTCGGACATTGCGGCGCCCCCTCGGCGCCGGCACTCGGACAGTGCGGCATTCCCTCGGCGCTGACCCTCGGACAGTGCGGCACTCCCTCGGCGCTGACCCTCGGACAGTGCGGCACTCCCTCGATGCTGTCCCTCGGACAGTGCGGCGCCCCCTCGACGCAGACGCTCGGACAGTGCGGCGCTCCCTCGGTGCCGGAACTCGGACAGTGCGGCACTCCCTCGGCGCTGACCCTCGGACAGTGCGGCGCCCCCTCGGCGCCGGCACTCGGACAGTGCGGCATTCCCTCGGCGCCGGAACTCGGACAGTGCGGCACTCCCTCGGCACCGACCCTCGGACAGTGCGGCGCCCCCTCGACGCCGACCCTCGGACAGTGCGGCGCCCCCTCGACGCCGACCCTCGGACAGTGCGGCACTCCCTCGGTGCCGGAACTCGGACAGTGCGGCACTCCCTCGACGCCGACCCTCGGACAGTGCGGCACTCCCTCGGTGCCGGAACTCGGACAGTGCGGCATTCCCTCGGCACCGACCCTCGGACAGTGCGGCGCCCCCTCGACGCCGACCCTCGGACAGTGCGGCGCCCCCTCGATGCTGACCCTCGGACAGTGCGGCGCCCCCTCGGCGCCGGCACTCGGACAGTGCGGCACTCCCTCGGCGCTGACCCTCGGACAGTGCGGCGCCCCCTCGGCGCCGGCACTCGGACAGTGCGGCACTCCCTCGGCGCTGACCCTCGGACAGTGCGGCGCCCCCTCGGCACCGGCACTCGGACAGTGCGGCACTCCCTCGATGCTGACCCTCGGACAGTGCGGCACTCCCTTGATGCCGACCCTCGGACATTGCGGCGCTCTCTCGACGCCGACCCACGGACAGTGCGGCACTCCCTCGACGCCGACCCACGGACAGTGTGGCACTCCCTCGGCGCTGACCCTCGGACAGTGCGTCTCACCCTCGGCGCTGACCATCGGACAGTGTGTCACTCCCTCGTCGCTGACCCTCGGACAGTGCGGCACTCCCTCGGCGCCGACCCTCGGACAGTGCGGCACTCCCTCGACGCCGACCCACGGACAGTGCGGCGCTCCCTCGGCGCCGACCCACGGACAGTGCGGCGCCCCCTCAGTGCTGACACTCGGACAGTGCGGCACTCCCTCGATGCTGACCCTCGGACAGTGTGGCGCCCCCTCGGTGCTGACACTCGGACAGTGCGGCACTCCCTCGACGCCGACCCTCGGAAATTGCGGCGCCCCCTCGGCGCCGGCACTCGGACAGTGCGGCACTCCCTCGGCGCTGACCCTCGGACAGTGCGGCACTCCCTCGGCGCTGACCCTCGGACAGTGCGGCACTCCCTCGATGCTGACCCTCGGACAGTGCGGCGCCCCCTCGACGCCGACCCTCGGACAGTGCGGCACTCCCTCGATGCTGACCCTCGGACAGTGCGGCACTCCGTCGATGCTGACCCTCGGACAGTGCGGCGCCCCCTCGGTGCTGACACTCGGACAGTGCGGCACTCCCTCGACGCTGACCCTCGGACAGTGCGGCACTCCCTCGTCGCTGACACTCGGACAGTGCGGCACTCCCTCGACGCTGACCCTCGGACAGTGCGGCACTCCCTCGACGCCGACCCGCGGACAGTGCGGCACTCCCTCGACGCCGACCCACGGACAGTGCGGCACTCCCTCGGCGCTGACCCTTGGACAGTGCGGCACTCCCTCGGCGCTGACCCTCGGACAGTGCGTCTCACCCTCGGCGCTGACCCTCGGACAGTGTGTCACTCCCTCGTCGCTGACCCTCGGACAGTGCGGCGCTCCCTCGGCGCCGACCCTCGGACAGTGCGGCACTCCCTCGACGCCGACCCACGGACAGTGCGGCACTCCCTCGACGCCGACCCACGGACAGTGCGACACTCCCTCCGTGCCAATCCTCGGACAGTGCGGCACTCCCTCGACGCCGACCCTCGGACATTGCGGCGCCCCCTCGGCGCCGACCCTCGGACAGTGCGGCATTCCCTCGGCGCCGACCCTCGGACAGTGCGGCACTCCCTCGATGCTGACCCTCGGACATTGCGGCACTCCCTCGGTGCCGGCACTCGGACAGTGCGGCATTCCCTCGACGCCGACCCTCGGACATTGCGGCGCCCCCTCGGCGCCGGCACTCGGACAGTGCGGCATTCCCTCGGCGCTGACCCTCGGACAGTGCGGCACTCCCTCGGCGCTGACCCTCGGACAGTGCGGCACTCCCTCGATGCTGTCCCTCGGACAGTGCGGCGCCCCCTCGACGCAGACGCTCGGACAGTGCGGCGCTCCCTCGGTGCCGGAACTCGGACAGTGCGGCACTCCCTCGGCGCTGACCCTCGGACAGTGCGGCGCCCCCCTCGGCGCCGGCACTCGGACAGTGCGGCATTCCCTCGGCGCCGGAACTCGGACAGTGCGGCACTCCCTCGGCACCGACCCTCGGACAGTGCGGCGCCCCCTCGACGCCGACCCTCGGACAGTGCGGCGCCCCCTCGACGCCGACCCTCGGACAGTGCGGCACTCCCTCGGTGCCGGAACTCGGACAGTGCGGCACTCCCTCGACGCCGACCCTCGGACAGTGCGGCACTCCCTCGGTGCCGGCACTCGGACAGTGCGGCATTCCCTCGGCACCGACCCTCGGACAGTGCGGCGCCCCCTCGACGCCGACCCTCGGACAGTGCGGCGCCCCCTCGATGCTGACCCTCGGACATTGCGGCGCCCCCTCGGCGCCGGCACTCGGACAGTGCGGCACTCCCTCGGCGCTGACCCTCGGACAGTGCGGCGCCCCCTCGGCGCCGGCACTCGGACAGTGCGGCACTCCCTCGGCGCTGACCCTCGGACAGTGCGGCGCCCCCCTCGGCACCGGCACTCGGACAGTGCGGCACTCCCTCGATGCTGACCCTCGGACAGTGCGGCACTCCCTTGATGCCGACCCTCGGACATTGCGGCGCTCTCTCGACGCCGACCCACGGACAGTGCGGCACTCCCTCGACGCCGACCCACGGACAGTGTGGCACTCCCTCGGCGCTGACCCTCGGACAGTGCGTCTCACCCTCGGCGCTGACCCTCGGACAGTGTGTCACTCCCTCGTCGCTGACCCTCGGACAGTGCGGCACTCCCTCGGCGCCGACCCTCGGACAGTGCGGCACTCCCTCGACGCCGACCCACGGACAGTGCGGCGCTCCCTCGGCGCCGACCCACGGACAGTGCGGCACTCCCTCGATGCTGACCCTCGGACAGTGCGGCGCCCCCTCGGTGCTGACACTCGGACAGTGCGGCACTCCCTCGACGCCGACCCACGGACAGTGCGGCGCCCCCTCAGTGCTGACACTCGGACAGTGCGGCACTCCCTCGATGCTGACCCTCGGACAGTGTGGCGCCCCCTCGGTGCTGACACTCGGACAGTGCGGCACTCCCTCGACGCCGACCCTCGGAAATTGCGGCGCCCCCCTCGGCGCCGGCACTCGGACAGTGCGGCACTCCCTCGGCGCTGACCCTCGGACAGTGCGGCACTCCCTCGATGCTGACCCTCGGACAGTGCGGCGCCCCCTCGACGCCGACCCTCGGACAGTGCGGCACTCCCTCGATGCTGACCCTCGGACAGTGCGGCACTCCGTCGATGCTGACCCTCGGACAGTGCGGCGCCCCCCTCGGTGCTGACACTCGGACAGTGCGGCACTCCCTCGACGCTGACCCTCGGACAGTGCGGCACTCCCTCGTCGCTGACACTCGGACAGTGCGGCACTCCCTCGACGCTGACCCTCGGACAGTGCGGCACTCCCTCGACGCCGACCCGCGGACAGTGCGGCACTCCCTCGACGCCGACCCACGGACAGTGCGGCACTCCCTCGGCGCTGACCCTTGGACAGTGCGGCACTCCCTCGGCGCTGACCCTCGGACAGTGCGTCTCACCCTCGGCGCTGACCCTCGGACAGTGTGTCACTCCCTCGTCGCTGACCCTCGGACAGTGCGGCGCTCCCTCGGCGCCGACCCTCGGACAGTGCGGCACTCCCTCGACGCCGACCCACGGACAGTGCGGCACTCCCTCGACGCCGACCCACGGACAGTGCGGCACTCCCTCGGCGCTGACCCTCGGACAGTGCGTCTCACCCTCGGCGCTGACCCTCGGACAGTGTGTCACTCCCTCGTCGCTGACCCTCGGACAGTGCGGAGCTCCCTCGGCGCCGACCCTCGGGCAGTGCGGCACTCCCTCGGCGCTGACCCTCGGGCAGTGCGGCACTCCCTCGGCGCTGACCCTCGGACAGTGCGGCACTCCCTCGGCGCCGACCCTCGGACAGTGCGACACTCCCTCCGTGCCAATCCTCGGACAGTGCGGCCCTCCCTCGACGCTGACCCACGGACAGTGCGGCGCTCCCTCGGCGCTGACCCTCGGACATTGCGGCGCTCTCTTGACGCCGACCCACGGACAGTGCAGCACTCCCTCGGCGCTGACCCTCGGACAGTGCGGCACTCCCTCGATGCTGACCCTCGGACAGAGCGGTGCCCCCTCGACGCCGACCCTCGGACAGTGCGGCACTCCCTCGATGCTGACCCTCGGACAGTGCGGCACTCCGTCGATACTGACCCTCGGACAGTGCGGCGCCCCCTCGGTGCTGACACTCGGACAGTGCGGCACTCCCTCGGCGCCGACCCTCGGACAGTGCGACACTCCCTCCGTGCCAATCCTCGGACAGTGCGGCGCTCCCTCGACGCCGACCCACGGACAGTGTGGCGCTCCCTCGGCGCTGACCCTCGGACAGTGCGGTGCTCCCTCGGCACTGACCCTCGGACATTGCGGGGCTCTCTCGGCGCTGACCCTCGGACAGTGCGGCGCTCCCTCGGCACTGACCCTCGGACATTGCGGCGCTCTCTCGAGGCCGACCCTCGGACAGTGCGGCACTCCCTCGACGCCGACCCTCGGACATTGCGGCGCCCCCTCGGCGCCGACCCTCGGACAGTGCGGCATTTCCTCGGCGCCGACCCTCGGACAGTGCGGCACTCCCTCGATGCTGACCCTCGGACATTGCGGCACTCCCTCGGTGCCGGCACTCGGACAGTGCGGCATTCCCTCGACGCCGACCCTCGGACATTGCGGCGCCCCCTCGGCGCCGGCACTCGGACAGTGCGGCATTCCCTCGGCGCTGACCCTCGGACAGTGCGGCACTCCCTCGGCGCTGACCCTCGGACAGTGCGGCACTCCCTCGATGCTGTCCCTCGGACAGTGCGGCGCCCCCTCGACGCAGACGCTCGGACAGTGCGGCGCTCCCTCGGTGCCGGCACTCGGACAGTGCGGCACTCCCTCGGCGCTGACCCTCGGACAGTGCGGCGCCCCCTCGGCGCCGGCACTCGGACAGTGCGGCATTCCCTCGGCGCCGGAACTCGGACAGTGCGGCACTCCCTCGGCACCGACCCTCGGACAGTGCGGCGCCCCCTCGACGCCGACCCTCGGACAGTGCGGCGCCCCCTCGACGCCGACCCTCGGACAGTGCGGCACTCCCTCGGTGCCGGAACTCGGACAGTGCGGCACTCCCTCGACGCCGACCCTCGGACAGTGCGGCACTCCCTCGGTGCCGGAACTCGGACAGTGCGGCATTCCCTCGGCACCGACCCTCGGACAGTGCGGCGCCCCCCTCGACGCCGACCCTCGGACAGTGCGGCGCCCCCTCGATGCTGACCCTCGGACAGTGCGGCGCCCCCCTCGGCGCCGGCACTCGGACAGTGCGGCACTCCCTCGGCGCTGACCCTCGGACAGTGCGGCGCCCCCTCGGCGCCGGCACTCGGACAGTGCGGCACTCCCTCGATGCTGACCCTCGGACAGTGCGGCATTCCCTCGGCGCTGACCCTCGGACATTGCGACGCCCCCTCGGCGCCGGCACTCGGACAGTGCGGCACTCCCTCGGCGCTGACCCTCGGACAGTGCGGCGCCGGCACTCGGACAGTGCGGCATTCCCTCGGCACTGACCCTCGGACAGTGCGGCACCCCCCTCGACGCCGACCCTCGGACATTGCGGCGCCCCCTCGATGCTGACCCTCGGACAGTGCGGCGCCCCCTCGGTGCCGGCACTCGGACAGTGCGGCACTCCCTCGGCGCCGGCACTCGGACAGTGCCGCACTCCCTCGACGCCGACCCTCGGACATTGCGGCGCCCCCTCGATGCTGACCCTCGGACAGTGCGGAGCCCCCTCGGCGCCGGCGCTCGGACAGTGCGGCATTCCCTCGGCACCGACCCTCGGACAGTGCGGCGCCCTCTCGACGCCGACCCTCGGACATTGCGGCGCCCCCTCGATGCTGACCCTCGGACAGTGCGGCGCCCCCTCGGCGCCGGCGCTCGGACAGTGCGGCATTCCCTCGGCACCGACCCTCGGACAGTGCGGCATTCCCTCGGCACCGACCCTCGGACAGAGCGGCGCCCCCTCGACGCCGACCCTCGGACAGTGCGGCACTCCCTCGGTGCTGACCCTTGGACAGTGCGGCACTCCCTCGGTGCCGGCATTCGGACAGTGCGGCATTCCGGCACTCCCTCGGCGCTGACCCTCGGACAGTGCGGCACTCCCTCGGTGCCGGCACTCGGACAGTGCGGCACTCCCTCGGCGCTGACCCTCGGACAGTGCGGCACTCCCTCGGCGCTGACCCTCGGACAGTGCGGCGCCCCCTCGGCGCCGGCACTCGGACAGTGCGGCACTCCCTCGACGCCGACCCTCGGACATTGCGGCGCCCCCTCGATGCTGACCCTCGGACAGTGCGGCGCCCCCTCGGCGCCGGCACTCGGACAGTGCGGCATTCCCTCGGCGCTGACCCTCGGACATTGCGGCACTCCCTCGGCACTGACCCTCGGACAGTGCGGCATTCCCTCGGCGCTGACCCTCGGACATTGCGGCGCCCCCTCGGTGCCGGCACTCGGACAGTGCGGCACTCCCTCGGCGCTGACCCTCGGACAGTGCGGCATTCCCTCGGCGCCGGCACTCGGACAGTGCGGCATTCCCTCGGCGCCGGCACTCGGACAGTGCGGCACTCCCTCGGCACTGACCCTCGGACAGTGCGGCGCCCCCTCGACGCCGACCCTCGGACAGTGCGGCGCCCCCTCGACGCCGACCCTCGGACAGTGCGGCGCCCCCTCGGCGCTGACCCTCGGACAGTGCGGCGCTCCCTCGGTGCCGGCACTCGGACAGTGCGGCACTCCCTCGGCGCTGACCCTCGGACAGTGCGGCGCCCCCTCGGCGCCGGCACTCGGACAGTGCGGCACTCCCTCGGCACTGACCCTCGGACAGTGCGGCGCCCCCTCGGCGCTGACTCTCGGACAGTGCGGCGCTCCCTCGGTGCCGGCACTCGGACAGTACGGCACTCCCTCGGCGCTGACCCTCGGACAGTGCGGCGCTCCCTCGGTGCCGGCACTCGGACAGTGCGGCACTCCCTCGGCGCTGACCCTCGGACAGTGCGGCGCCCCCTCGGCGCCGGCACTCGGACAGTGCGGCATTCCCTCGGCGCTGACCCTCGGACAGTGCGGCATTCCCTCGATGCTGACCCTCGGACATTGCGGCGCCCCCTCGGCGCCGGCACTCGGACAGTGCGGCATTCCCTCGGCGCTGACCCTCGGACAGTGCGGCGCTCCCTCGGCGCTGACCCTCGGACAGTGCGGCATTCCCTCGGCGCTGACCCTCGGACAGTGCGGCATTCCCTCGATGCTGACCCTCGGACAGTGCGGCACTTCCTCGGCGCTGACCCTCGGACAGTGCGGCACTCTCTCGGCACTGACCCTCTGACAGTGCGGCACTCCCTCGGGGCTGACCCTCTGACAGTGCGGCACTCCCTCGGGGCTGACCCTCTGACACTGCGGCGCTCCCTCGACGCTGACCCTCGGACAGTGCGGCTCTCCCTCGGCGCCGGCACTCGGACAGTGCGGCACTCCCTCGGCGCTGACCCTCGGACAGTGCGGCACTCCCTCGATGCTGACCCTCGGACAGTGCGGCGCCCCCTCGACGCCGACCCTCGGACAGTGCGGCACTCCCTCGATGCTGACCCTCGGACAGTGCGGCACTCCGTCGATGCTGACCCTCGGACAGTGCGGCGCCCCCTCGACGCTGACCCACGGACAGTGCGGCACTCCCTCGACGCTGACCCACGGACAGTGCGGCACTCCCTCGGCGCTGACCCTCAGACAGTGCGGCACTCCCTCGACGCTGACCCACGGACAGTGCGGCGCTCCCTCGGCGCCGACCCACGGACAGTGCGGCACTCCCGCGGCGCTGACCCTCGGACAGTGCGTCTCACCCTCGGCGCCGACCCACGGACAGTGCGGCACTCCCTCGACGCCGACCCACGGACAGTGCGGCGCTCCCTCGGCGCTGACCCTCGGACAGTGCGACGCTCCCTCGGCGCTGACCCTCGGACATTGCGGCGCTCACTCGACGCCGACCCACGGACAGTGCGGCGCCCCCTCGGTGCTGACACTCGGACAGTGCGGCACTCCCTCGATGCTGACCCTCGGACAGTGCGGCGCCCCCTCGGTGCTGACACTCGGAAAGTGCGGCACTCCCTCGACGCCGACCCTCGGAAATTGCGGCGCCCCCTCGGCGCCGGCACTCGGACAGTGCGGCACTCCCTCGGCGCTGACCCTCGGACAGTGCGGCACTCCCTCGATGCTGACCCTCGGACAGTGCGGCGCCCCCTCGACGCCGACCCTCGGACAGTGCGGCACTCCGTCGATGCTGACCCTCGGACAGTGCGGCACTCCGTCGATGCTGACCCTCGGACAGTGCGGCTCTCCGTCGATGCTGACCCTCGGACAGTGCGGCGCCCCCTCGGTGCTGACACTCGGACAGTGCGGCACTCCCTCGACGCTGACCCTCGGACAGTGCGGCACTCCCTCGACGCCGACCCGCGGACAGTGCGGCACTCCCTCGACGCCGACCCACGGACAGTGCGGCACTCTCTCGGCGCTGACCCTCGGACAGTGCGGCACTCCCTCGGCGCTGACCCTCGGACAGTGCGTCTCACCCTCGGTGCTGACCCTCGGACAGTGTGTCACTCCCTCGTCGCTGACCCTCGGACAGTGCGGAGCTCCCTCGGCGCCGACCCTCGGACAGTGCGGCACTCCCTCGGCGCTGACCCTCGGGCAGTGCGGCACTCCCTCGGCGCTGACCCTCGGACAGTGCGGCACTCCCTCGGCGCCGACCCTCGGACAGTGCGACACTCCCTCCGTGCCAATCCTCGGACAGTGCGGCGCTCCCTCGACGCCGACCCACGGACAGTGCGGCACTCCCTCGATACTGACCCTCGGACAGAGCGGTGCCCCCTCGACGCCGACCCTCGGACAGTGCGGCACTCCCTCGATGCTGACCCTCGGACAGTGCGGCACTCCGTCGCTACTGACCCTCGGACAGTGCGGCGCCCCCTCGGTGCTGACACTCGGACAGTGCGGCACTCCCTCGACGCTGACCCTCGGACAGTGCGGCGCCCCCTCGAAGCCGACCCTCGGACAGTGCGGCACTTCCTCGGCGCTGACCCTCGGACAGTGCGGCACTCTCTCGGCACTGACCCTCTGACAGTGCGGCACTCCCTCGGGGCTGACCCTCTGACAGTGCGGCACTCCCTCAGTGCCGACCCTTGGACAGTGCGGCGCTCCCTTGACGCTGACCCTCGGACAGTGCGGCTCTCCCTCGGCGCCGACCCTCGGGCAGTGCGGCACTCCCTCGTCGCTGACCCTCGGGCAGTGCGGCGCTCCCTCGCCGCTGACCCTCGGACAGTGCGGCACTCCCTTGATGCCGACCCTCGGACATTGCGGCGCTCTCTCGACGCCGACCCACGGACAGTGCGGCACTCCCTCGACGCCGACCCACGGACAGTGTGGCACTCCCTCGGCGCTGACCCTCGGACAGTGCGTCTCACCCTCGGCGCTGACCCTCGGACAGTGTGTCACTCCCTCGTCGCTGACCCTCGGACAGTGCGGCGCTCCCTCGGCGCCGACCCTCGGACAGTGCGGCACTCCCTCGTCGCTGACCCTCGGGCAGTGCGGCACTCCCTCGGCGCTGACCCTCGGACAGTGCGGCACTCCCTCGGCGCCGACCCTCGGACATTGCGGCACTCCCTCGATGCTGACCCTCGGACAGTGCGGCGCCCCCTCGGTGCTGACACTCGGACAGTGCGGCACTCCCTCGATGCTGACCCTCGGACAGTGCGGCGCCCCCTCGGTGCTGACACTCGGACAGTGCGGCACTCCCTCGACGCCGACCCACGGACAGTGCGGCGCCCCCTCAGTGCTGACACTCGGACAGTGCGGCACTCCCTCGATGCTGACCCTCGGACAGTGTGGCGCCCCCTCGGTGCTGACACTCGGACAGTGCGGCACTCCCTCGATGCTGACCCTCGGACAGTGCGGCGCCCCCTCGGTGCTGACACTCGGACAGTGCGGCACTCCCTCGACGCCGACCCACGGACAGTGCGGCGCCCCCTCAGTGCTGACACTCGGACAGTGCGGCACTCCCTCGATGCTGACCCTCGGACAGTGTGGCGCCCCCTCGGTGCTGACACTCGGACAGTGCGGCACTCCCTCGACGCCGACCCTCGGAAATTGCGGCGCCCCCTCGGCGCCGGCACTCGGACAGTGCGGCACTCCCTCGGCGCTGACCCTCGGACAGTGCGGCACTCCCTCGATGCTGACCCTCGGACAGTGCGGCGCCCCCTCGACGCCGACCCTCGGACAGTGCGGCACTCCCTCGATGCTGACCCTCGGACAGTGCGGCACTCCGTCGATGCTGACCCTCGGACAGTGCGGCGCCCCCTCGGTGCTGACACTCGGACAGTGCGGCACTCCCTCGACGCTGACCCTCGGACAGTGCGGCACTCCCTCGTCGCTGACACTCGGACAGTGCGACACTCCCTCGACGCTGACCCTCGGACAGTGCGGCACTCCCTCGACGCCGACCCACGGACAGTGCGGCACTCCCTCGGCGCTGACCCTTGGACAGTGCGGCACTCCCTCGGCGCTGACCCTTGGACAGTGCGGCACTTCCTCGGCGCTGACCCTTGGACAGTGCGGCACTTCCTCGGCGCTGACCCTCGGACAGTGCGTCTCACCCTCGGCGCTGACCCTCGGACAGTGTGTCACTCCCTCGTCGCTGACCCTCGGACAGTGCGGCGCTCCCTCGGCGCCGACCCTCGGACAGTGCGGCACTCCCTCGACGCCGACCCACGGACAGTGCGGCACTCCCTCGACGCCGACCCATGGACAGTGCGGCACTCCCTCGACGCCGACCCACGGACAGTGCGGCACTCCCTCGGCGCTGACCCTCGGACAGTGCGTCTCACCCTCGGCGCTGACCCTCGGACAGTGTGTCACTCCCTCGTCGCTGACCCTCGGACAGTGCGGAGCTCCCTCGGCGCCGACCCTCGGACAGTGCGGCACTCCCTCGGCGCTGACCCTCGGGCAGTGCGGCACTCCCTCGGCGCTGACCCTCGGACAGTGCGGCACTCCCTCGGCGCCGACCCTCGGACAGTGCGACACTCCCTCCGTGCCAATCCTCGGACAGTGCGGCGCTCCCTCGACGCCGACCCACGGACAGTGCGGCGCTCCCTCGGCGCTGACCCTCGGACATTGCGGCGCTCTCTCGACGCCGACCCACGGACAGTGCAGCACTCCCTCGGCGCTGACCCTCGGACAGTGCGGCACTCCCTCGATGCTGACCCTCGGACAGAGCGGTGCCCCCTCGACGCCGACCCTCGGACAGTGCGGCACTCCCTCGATGCTGACCCTCGGACAGTGCGGCACTCCGTCGATACTGACCCTCGGACAGTGCGGCGCCCCCTCGGTGCTGACACTCGGACAGTGCGGCACTCCCTCGGCGCCGACCCTCGGACAGTGCGACACTCCCTCCGTGCCAATCCTCGGACAGTGCGGCATTCCCTCGACGCCGACCCACGGACAGTGCGGCACTCCCTCGGCGCTGACCCTCGGACAGTGCGGTGCTCCCTCGGCACTGACCCTCGGACATTGCGGGGCTCTCTCGGCGCTGACCCTCGGACAGTGCGGCGCTCCCTCGGCACTGACCCTCGGACATTGCGGCGCTCTCTCGAGGCCGACCCTCGGACAGTGCGGCACTCCCTCGACGCCGACCCTCGGAGGGGCGCCGGCACTCGGACAGTGCGGCATTCCCTCGGCGCTGACCCTCGGACAGTGCGGCGCCCCCTCGACGCAGACGCTCGGACAGTGCGGCATTCCCTCGGCGCTGACCCTCGGACATTGCGGCGCTCCCTCGGTGCCGGCACTCGGACAGTGCGGCACTCCCTCGGCGCTGACCCTCGGACAGTGCGGCACTCCCTCGATGCTGACCCTCGGACAGTGCGGCGCCCCCTCGGCGCCGGCACTCGGACAGTGCGGCATTCCCTCGGCGCCGGAACTCGGACAGTGCGGCACTCCCTCGGCACCGACCCTCGGACAGTGCGGCGCCCCCTCGACGCCGACCCTCGGACATTGCGGCGCCCCCTCGATGCTGACCCTCGGACAGTGCGGCGCTCCCTCGGTGCCGGCACTCGGACAGTGCGGCACTCCCTCGGCGCTGACCCTCGGACAGTGCGGCGCCCCCTCGGTGCCGGAACTCGGACAGTGCGGCACTCCCTCGGCACCGACCCTCGGACAGTGCGGCGCCCCCTCGACGCCGACCCTCGGACATTGCGGCGCCCCCTCGATGCTGACCCTCGGACAGTGCGGCGCTCCCTCGGTGCCGGAACTCGGACAGTGCGGCACTCCCTCGACGCCGACCCTCGGACATTGCGGCGCCCCCTCGATGCTGACCCTCGGACAGTGCGGCACTCCCTCGGCGCCGGCACTCGGACAGTGCGGCACTCCCTCGATGCTGACCCTCGGACAGTGCGGCATTCCCTCGGCGCTGACCCTCGGACATTGCGACGCCCCCTCGGCGCCGGCACTCGGACAGTGCGGCACTCCCTCGGCGCTGACCCTCGGACAGTGCGGCACTCCCTCGGCGCTGACCCTCGGACAGTGCGGCACTCCCTCGGCGCTGACCCTCGGACAGTGCGGCACTCCCTCGGCGCTGACCCTCGGACAGTGCGGCACTCCCTCGGCGCCGGCACTCGGACATTGCGGCGCCCCCTCGGCACTGACCCTCGGACATTGCGGCGCCCCCTCGGCGCCGGCACTCGGACAGTGCGGCACTCCCTCGGCACTGACCCTCGGACAGTGCGGCATTCCCTCGGCGCCGGCACTCGGACAGTGCGGCACTCCCTCGGCACTGACCCTCGGACAGTGCGGCACTCCCTCGGCACCGGCACTCGGACAGTGCGGCACTCCCTCGGCGCCGACCCTCGGACAGTGCGGCGCCCCCTCGGCACCGGCACTCGGACAGTGCGGCACTCCCTCGACGCTGACCCTCGGACAGTGCGGCATTCCCTCGGCGCTGACCCTCGGACAGTGCGGCACTACCTCGACGCCGGCACTCGGACAGTGCGGCGCCCCCTCGACGCCGACCCTCGGACATTGCGGCGCCCCCTCGATGCTGACCCTCGGACATTGCGGCGCCCCCTCGATGCTGATCCTCGGACAGTGCGGCGCCCCCTCGGCGCAGACGCTCGGACAGTGCGGCGCCCCCTCGACGCCGGCACTCGGACATTGCGGCGCTCCCTCGGTGCCGGCACTCGGACAGTGCGGCGCCCCCTCGACGCCGGCACTCGGACATTGCGGCGCCCCCTCGACGCCGGCACTCGGACATTGCGGCGCCCCCTCGGCGCAGACGCTCGGACAGTGCGGCGCTCCCTCGGTGCCGGCACTCGGACATTGCGGCGCCCCCTCGGCGCCGGCACTCGAACATTGCGGCGCCCCCTCGACGCCGGCACTCGGACATTGCGGCGCCCCCTCGACGCCGGCACTCGGACAGTGCGGCGCCCCCTCGACGCCGGCACTCGGACATTGCGGCGCCCCCTCGGCGCAGACGCTCGGACAGTGCGGCGCTCCCTCGGTGCCGGCACTCGGACAGTGCGGCGCCCCCTCGACGCCGGCACTCGGACATTGCGGCGCCCCCTCGATGCTGACCCTCGGACATTGCGGCGCCCCCTCGATGCTGACCCTCGGACATTGCGGCGCCCCCTCGATGCTGACCCTCGGACAGTGCGGCGCCCCCTCGGCGCAGACGCTCGGACAGTGCGGCGCTCCCTCGGTGCCGGCACTCGGACAGTGCGGCGCCCCCTCGGCGCCGGCGCTCGGACAGTGCGGCACTCCCTCGGCGCTGACCCTCGGACAGTGCGGCGCTCCCTCGGTGCCGGCACTCGGACAGTGCGGCGCTCCCTCGGTGCCGGCACTCGGACAGTGCGGCGCTCCCTCGGCGCCGGCACTCGGACAGTGCGGCACTCCCTCGGCGCCGACCCTCGGACAGTGCGGCGCCCCCTCGGCGCCGGCACTCGGACATTGCGGCATTCCCTCGGCGCCGACCCTCGGACAGTGCGGCGCCCCCTCGGCGCCGACCCTCGGACAGTGCGGCGCTCCCTCGGCGCCGGCACTCGGACATTGCGGCATTCCCTCGGCGCCGACCCTCGGACAGTGCGGCGCCCCCTCGGCGCCGGCACTCGGACAGTGCGGCACTCCCTCGGCGCCGACCCTCGGACAGTGCGGCGCCCCCTCGGCGCCGACCCTCGGACAGTGCGGCGCTCCCTCGGCGCCGGCGCTCGGACAGTGCGGCATTCCCTCGGCGCCGGCACTCGGACAGTGCGGCGCCCCCTCGGCGCCGGCACTCGGACAGTGCGGCGCCCCCTCGGCGCCGGCGCTCGGACAGTGCGGCGCCCCCTCGACGCCGACCCTCGGACATTGCGGCGCCCCCTCGGCGCCGGCACTCGGACAGTGCGGCACTCCCTCGGCGCTGACCCTCGGACAGTGCGGCGCCGGCACTCGGACAGTGCGGCATTCCCTCGGCGCCGGCACTCGGACAGTGCGGCACTCCCTCGGCACTGACCCTCGGACAGTGCGGCGCCCCCTCGACGCCGACCCTCGGACATTGCGGCGCCCCCTCGATGCTGACCCTCGGACAGTGCGGCGCTCCCTCGGTGCTGACCCTCGGACAGTGCGGCACTCCCTCGGCGCTGACCCTCGGACAGTGCGGCGCCCCCTCGACGCTGACCCTCGGACAGTGCGGCATTCCCTCGGCGCTGACCCTCGGACATTGCGGCGCCCCCTCGGCGCCGGCACTCGGACAGTGCGGCGCTCCCTCGGCACTGACCCTTGGACAGTGCGCCACACCGTCGACGCCGACTCTCGGACAGTGTTGCACTCCCTCAGCACGGACCCTCGGACAGTGCGGCACTCCGTCGACGCCGACCCTCGGACAGTGCGGCACTCCCTCGGCACCGACCCTCGGACAGTGCGGCGCTCCCTCGGCGCTGACCCTCGGACAGTGCGGCGCTCCCTCGGCGCCGGCACTCGGACAGTGCGGCGCTCCCTCGGCGCCGGCACTCGGACAGTGCGGCACTCCCTCGGCGCTGACCCTCGGACAGTGCGGCGCCCCCTCGGCGCCGGCACTCGGACAGTGCGGCGCTCCCTCGGCGCCGGCGCTCGGACAGTGCGGCATTCCCTCGGCGCCGGCACTCGGACAGTGCGGCGCCCCCTCGGCGCCGGCACTCGGACAGTGCGGCGCCCCCTCGGCGCCGGCGCTCGGACAGTGCGGCGCCCCCTCGACGCCGACCCTCGGACATTGCGGCGCCCCCTCGGCGCCGGCACTCGGACAGTGCGGCACTCCCTCGGCGCTGACCCTCGGACAGTGCGGCGCCCCCTCGGCGCCGGCACTCGGACAGTGCGGCATTCCCTCGGCGCCGGCACTCGGACAGTGCGGCACTCCCTCGGCACTGACCCTCGGACAGTGCGGCGCCCCCTCGACGCCGACCCTCGGACATTGCGGCGCGCCCTCGATGCTGACCCTCGGACAGTGCGGCGCTCCCTCGGTGCTGACCCTCGGACAGTGCGGCACTCCCTCGGCGCTGACCCTCGGACAGTGCGGCACTCCCTCGGCGCTGACCCTCTGACAGTGCGGTGCTCCCTCGGTGCTGACCCTCGGACAGTGCGGCGCTCCCTCAGCGCTGAGCCTCGGGCAGTGCGGCGCTCCCTCGCCGCTGACCCTCGGACAGTGCGGCACTCCCTCGACGCCTACCCTCGGACATTGCGGCGCTCTCTCGACGCCGACCCTCGGACAGTGCGGCATTCCCTCGGCACTGACCCTCGGACAGTGCGGCGCTCCCTTGGCGCTGACCCTCGGACAGTGCGGCGCTCCCTCGGCACTGACCCCCGGACAGTGCGGCACTCCCTCGGCGCTGACCCTCGGACAATGCGGCACTCCCTAGGTTCTGACCCTCGGACAGTGCGGCACTCCATCGGCGCTGACCCTCGGACAGTGCGCCGCCCCCTCGAAGCTGACCCTCGGACAGTGCGGCACTTCCTCGGCGCTGACCCTCGGACAGTGCGGCACTTCCTCGGCGCTGACCCTCGGACAGTGCGGCACTCCCTCGGCGCTGACCCTCTGACAGTGTGGCGCTCCCTCGGTGCTGACCATCGGACAGTGCGTCGTTCCCTCAGCGCTGAGCCTCGGGCAGTGCGGCACTCCCTCGACGCCGACCCTCGGACATTGCGGCGCTCTCTCGACGCCGACCCACCGACAGTGCGGCACTCCCTCGGCGCTGACCCTCGGACAGTGCGGCACTCCCTTGTCGCTGACCCTCGGACATTGCGGCGCTCCCTCGGCGCTGACCCTCGGACAGTGCGGCGCTCCCTCGGCGTTGACCCTCGGACAGTGCGGCGCTCCCTCCGTGTTGACCCTCGGACAGTGCGGCACTCCCCCGACGCCGACATTCGGAGAGTGCGGCGCTCCCTCGGCGCCGACCCTCGGACAGTGCGGTGCTCCCTCGGCGCTTACCCTCGGACAGTGCGGCACTCCCTCGGTGCTGACCGTCGGACAGTGCGGCACTCCCTCGGCGCCGACCCTCGGGCAGTGCGGCACTCCCTCGATGCTGACCCTCGGACAGTGCGGCACTCCCTCGGCGCCGACCCTCGGACAGTGCGACACTCCCTCCATGCCAATCCTCGGACAGTGCGGCGCTCCCTCGCCGCTGACCCTCGGTCAGTGCGGCACACCGTCGGCGCTGACCCTCGGACAGTGTGTCACTCCCTCGTCGCTGACCCTCGGACAGTGCGGCGCTCCCTCGGCGCTGACCCTCGGACAGTGCGGCACTCCCTCGGTGCTGACCCTCGGACAGTGTGTCACTCCCTCGTCGCTGACCCTCGGACAGTGCGGCGCTCCCTCGGTGCTGACCCACGGACAGTGCGGCACTCCCTCGAAGCCGACCCTCGGACAGTGCGGCACTTCCTCGGCGCTGACCCTCGGACAGTGCGGCACTCCCTCGACGCTGACCCTCGGACAGTGCGGCACTCCCTCGAAGCCGACCCTCGGACAGTGCGGCGCCCCCTCGACGCCGACCCTCGGACATTGCGGCGCCCCCTCGATGCTGACCCTCGGACAGTGCGGCGCCCCCTCGGCGCCGGCACTCGGACAGTGCGGCAGTCCCTCGGCGCCGACCCTCGGACAGTGCGGCGCCCCCTCGACGCCGACCCTCGGACATTGCGGCGCCCCCTCGGCGCCGGCACTCGGACAGTGCGGCATTCCCTCGGCGCCGACCCTCGGACAGTGCGGCGCCCCCTCGATGCTGACCCTCGGACAGTGCGGCATTCCCTCGGCGCCGGCACTCGGACAGTGAGGCATTCCCTCGGCGCCGGCACTCGGACAGTGCGGCACTCCCTCGGCACTGACCATCGGACAGTGCGGCGCCCCCTCGGCGCTGACCCTCGGACAGTGCGGCACTCCCTCGATGCTGACCCTCGGACAGTGCGGCGCTCCCTCGATGCTGACCCTCGGACAGTGCGGCGCTCCCTCGATGCTGACCCTCGGACAGTGCGGCACTCCCTCGGCGCTGACCCTCGGACAGTGCGGCGCCCCCTCGGCGCCGGCACTCGGAGAGTGCGGCACTCCCTCGGCACTGACCCTCGGACAGTGCGGCGCCCCCTCGGCGCCGGCACTCGGACAGTGCGGCACTCCCTCGACGCTGACCCTCGGACAGTGCGGCATTACCTCGGCGCTGACCCTCGGACAGTGCGGCACTCCCTCGACGCCGACCCACAGACAGTGCGGCGCCCCCTCAGTGCTGACACTCGGACAGTGCGGCACTCCCTCGATGCTGACCCTCGGACAGTGTGGCGCCCCCTCGGTGCTGACACTCGGACAGTGCGGCACTCCCTCGATGCTGACCCTCGGACAGTGCGGCGCCCCCTCGGTGCTGACACTCGGACAGTGCGGCACTCCCTCGACGCCGACCCACGGACAGTGCGGCGCCCCCTCAGTGCTGACACTCGGACAGTGCGGCACTCCCTCGATGCTGACCCTCGGACAGTGTGGCGCCCCCTCGGTGCTGACACTCGGACAGTGCGGCACTCCCTCGACGCCGACCCTCGGAAATTGCGGCGCCCCCTCGGCGCCGGCACTCGGACAGTGCGGCACTCCCTCGGCGCTGACCCTCGGACAGTGCGGCACTCCCTCGATGCTGACCCTCGGACAGTGCGGCGCCCCCTCGACGCCGACCCTCGGACAGTGCGGCACTCCCTCGATGCTGACCCTCGGACAGTGCGGCACTCCGTCGATGCTGACCCTCGGACAGTGCGGCGCCCCCTCGGTGCTGACACTCGGACAGTGCGGCACTCCCTCGACGCTGACCCTCGGACAGTGCGGCACTCCCTCGTCGCTGACACTCGGACAGTGCGGCACTCCCTCGACGCTGACCCTCGGACAGTGCGGCACTCCCTCGACGCCGACCCACGGACAGTGCGGCACTCCCTCGGCGCTGACCCTTGGACAGTGCGGCACTCCCTCGGCGCTGACCCTTGGACAGTGCGGCACTTCCTCGGCGCTGACCCTCGGACAGTGCGTCTCACCCTCGGCGCTGACCCTCGGACAGTGTGTCACTCCCTCGTCGCTGACCCTCGGACAGTGCGGCGCTCCCTCGGCGCCGACCCTCGGACAGTGCGGCACTCCCTCGACGCCGACCCACGGACAGTGCGGCACTCCCTCGACGCCGACCCACGGACAGTGCGGCACTCTCTCGGCGCTGACCCTCGGACAGTGCGTCTCACCCTCGGCGCTGACCCTCGGACAGTGTGTCACTCCCTCGTCGCTGACCCTCGGACAGTGCGGAGCTCCCTCGGCGCCGACCCTCGGACAGTGCGGCACTCCCTCGGCGCTGACCCTCGGGCAGTGCGGCACTCCCTCGGCGCTGACCCTCGGACAGTGCGGCACTCCCTCGGCGTCGACCCTCGGACAGTGCGACACTCCCTCCGTGCCAATCCTCGGACAGTGCGGCGCTCCCTCGACGCCGACCCACGGACAGTGCGGCGCTCCCTCGGCGCCGACCCTCGGACATTGCGGCGCTCTCTCGACGCCGACCCACGGACAGTGCAGCACTCCCTCGGCGCTGACCCTCGGACAGTGCGGCGCCCCCTCGGTGCTGACACTCGGACAGTGCGGCACTCCCTCGGCGCCGACCCTCGGACAGTGCGACACTCCCTCCGTGCCAATCCTCGGACAGTGCGGCATTCCCTCGACGCCGACCCACGGACAGTGCGGCACTCCCTCGGCGCTGACCCTCGGACAGTGCGGTGCTCCCTCGGCACTGACCTTCGGACATTGCGGGGCTCTCTCGGCGCTGACCCTCGGACAGTGCGGCGCTCCCTCGGCACTGACCCTCGGACATTGCGGCGCTCTCTCGAGGCCGACCCTCGGACAGTGCGGCACTCCCTCGACGCCGACCCTCGGACATTGCGGCGCCCCCTCGGCGCCGGCACTCGGACAGTGCGGCATTCCCTCGGCGCTGACCCTCGGACAGTGCGGCGCCCCCTCGACGCAGACGCTCGGACAGTGCGGCATTCACTCGGCGCTGACCCTCGGACATTGCGGCGCTCCCTCGGTGCCGGCACTCGGACAGTGCGGCACTCCCTCGGCGCTGACCCTCGGACAGTGCGGCACTCCCTCGATGCTGACCCTCGGACAGTGCGGCGCCCCCTCGGCGCCGGCACTAGGACAGTGCGGCATTCCCTCGGCGCCGGAACTCGGACAGTGCGGCACTCCCTCGGCACCGACCCTCGGACAGTGCGGCGCCCCCTCGACGCCGACCCTCGGACATTGCGGCGCCCCCTCGATGCTGACCCTCGGACAGTGCGGCGCTCCCTCGGTGCCGGCACTCGGACAGTGCGGCACTCCCTCGGCGCTGACCCTCGGACAGTGCGGCGCCCCCTCGGTGCCGGAACTCGGACAGTGCGGCACTCCCTCGGCACCGACCCTCGGACAGTGCGGCGCCCCCTCGACGCCGACCCTCGGACATTGCGGCGCCCCCTCGATGCTGACCCTCGGACAGTGCGGCGCTCCCTCGGTGCCGGAACTCGGACAGTGCGGCACTCCCTCGACGCCGACCCTCGGACATTGCGGCGCCCCCTCGATGCTGACCCTCGGACAGTGCGGCACTCCCTCGGCGCCGGCACTCGGACAGTGCGGCACTCCCTCGATGCTGACCCTCGGACAGTGCGGCATTCCCTCGGCGCTGACCCTCGGACATTGCGACGCCCCCTCGGCGCCGGCACTCGGACAGTGCGGCACTCCCTCGGCGCTGACCCTCGGACAGTGCGGCACTCCCTCGGCGCTGACCCTCGGACAGTGCGGCACTCCCTCGGCGCTGACCCTCGGACAGTGCGGCACTCCCTCGGCGCTGACCCTCGGACAGTGCGGCACTCCCTCGGCGCCGGCACTCGGACATTGCGGCGCCCCCTCGGCACTGACCCTCGGACATTGCGGCGCCCCCTCGGCGCCGGCACTCGGACAGTGCGGCACTCCCTCGGCACTGACCCTCGGACAGTGCGGCATTCCCTCGGCGCCGGCACTCGGACAGTGCGGCATTCCCTCGGCACTGACCCTCGGACAGTGCGGCATTCCCTCGGCACCGGCACTCGGACAGTGCGGCGCCCCCTCGACGCCGACCCTCGGACATTGCGGCGCCCCCTCGATGCTGACCCTCGGACAGTGCGGCGCTCCCTCGGTGCCGGCACTCGGACAGTGCGGCACTCCCTCGGCACTGACCCTCGGACAGTGCGGCACTCCCTCGGCACCGGCACTCGGACAGTGCGGCACTCCCTCGGCGCCGACCCTCGGACAGTGCGGCGCCCCCTCGGGACCGGCACTCGGACAGTGCGGCACTCCCTCGACGCTGACCCTCGGACAGTGCGGCATTCCCTCGGCGCTGACACTCGGACAGTGCGGCACTCCCTCGACGCCGGCACTCGGACATTGCGGCGCCCCCTCGACGCCGACCCTCGGACATTGCGGCGCCCCCTCGATGCTGACCCTCGGACATTGCGGCGCCCCCTCGATGCTGACCCTCGGACAGTGCGGCGCCCCCTCGGCGCAGACGCTCGGACAGTGCGGCGCTCCCTCGGTGCCGGCACTCGGACAGTGCGGCGCCCCCTCGACGCCGGCACTCGGACAGTGCGGCGCCCCGTCGGCGCAGACGCTCGGACAGTGCGGCGCTCCCTCGGTGCCGGCACTCGGACAGTGCGGCGCCCCCTCGACGCCGGCACTCGGACATTGCGGCGCCCCCTCGGCGCCGGCACTCGAACATTGCGGCGCCCCCTCGACGCCGGCACTCGGACATTGCGGCGCCCCCTCGACGCCGGCACTCGGACAGTGCGGCGCTCCCTCGACGCCGGCACTCGGACAGTGCGGCGCCCCCTCGACGCCGGCACTCGGACAGTGCGGCGCTCCCTCGACGCCGGCACTCGGACAGTGCGGCGCCCCCTCGACGCCGGCACTCGGACATTGCGGCGCCCCCTCGGCGCAGACGCTCGGACAGTGCGGCGCTCCCTCGGTGCCGGCACTCGGACAGTGCGGCGCCCCCTCGACGCCGGCACTCGGACATTGCGGCGCCCCCTCGGCGCCGGCACTCGAACATTGCGGCGCCCCCTCGATGCTGACCCTCGGACATTGCGGCGCCCCCTCGATGCTGACCCTCGGACATTGCGGCGCCCCCTCGATGCTGACCCTCGGACAGTGCGGCGCCCCCTCGGCGCAGACGCTCGGACAGTGCGGCACTCCCTCGCCGCTGACCCTCGGACAGTGCGGCGCCCCCTCGGCGCCGGCGCTCGGACAGTGCGGCACTCCCTCGCCGCTGACCCTCGGACAGTGCGGCGCTCCCTCGGCGCCGGCACTCGGACAGTGCGGCGCTCCCTCGGTGCCGGCACTCGGACAGTGCGGCGCTCCCTCGGCGCCGGCACTCGGACAGTGCGGCGCTCCCTCGGTGCCGGCACTCGGACAGTGCGGCGCTCCCTCGGTGCCGGCACTCGGACAGTGCGGCGCTCCCTCGGCGCCGGCACTCGGACAGTGCGGCACTCCCTCGGCGCTGACCCTCGGACAGTGCGGCGCCCCCTCGGCGCCGGCACTCGGACAGTGCGGCGCTCCCTCGGCGCCGGCGCTCGGACAGTGCGGCATTCCCTCGGCGCCGGCACTCGGACAGTGCGGCGCCCCCTCGACGCCGACCCTCGGACAGTGCGGCATTCCCTCGGCGCTGACCCTCGGACATTGCGGCGCCCCCTCGGCGCCGGCACTCGGACAATGCGGCGCTCCCTCAGCACGGACCCTCGGACAGTGCGGCACTCCGTCGACGCCGACCCTCGGACAGTGCGGCACTCCCTCGGCACCGACCCTCGGACAGTGCGGCGCTCCCTCGGCGCTGACCCTCGGACAGTGCGGCGCTCCCTCGGCACTGACCCTCGGACAGTGCGGCGCTCCCTCGGCGCCGGCACTCGGACAGTGCGGCACTCCCTCGGCGCTGACCCTCGGACAGTGCGGCGCTCCCTCGGCGCCGGCACTCGGACAGTGCGGCGCTCCCTCGGCGCCGGCACTCGGACAGTGCGGCACTCCCTCGGCGCTGACCCTCGGACAGTGCGGCGCCCCCTCGGCGCCGGCACTCGGACAGTGCGGCGCTCCCTCGGCGCCGGCGCTCGGACAGTGCGGCATTCCCTCGGCGCCGGCACTCGGACAGTGCGGCGCCCCCTCGGCGCCGGCACTCGGACAGTGCGGCGCCCCCTCGGCGCCGGCGCTCGGACAGTGCGGCGCCCCCTCGACGCCGACCCTCGGACATTGCGGCGCCCCCTCGGCGCCGGCACTCGGACAGTGCGGCACTCCCTCGGCGCTGACCCTCGGACAGTGCGGCGCCCCCTCGGCGCCGGCACTCGGACAGTGCGGCACTCCCTCGGCGCTGACCCTCGGACAGTGCGGCGCTCCCTCGGCGCCGGCACTCGGACAGTGCGGCACTCCCTCGGCACTGACCCTCGGACAGTGCGGCGCCCCCTCGACGCCGACCCTCGGACATTGCGGCGCGCCCTCGATGCTGACCCTCGGACAGTGCGGCGCTCCCTCGGTGCCGGCACTCGGACAGTGCGGCACTCCCTCGGCGCTGACCCTCGGACAGTGCGGCGCCCCCTCGACGCTGACCCTCGGACAGTGCGGCATTCCCTCGGCGCTGACCCTCGGACATTGCGGCGCCCCCTCGGCGCCGGCACTCGGACAGTGCGGCGCTCCCTCGGCACTGACCCTTGGACAGTGCGCCACACCCTCGACGCCGACTCTCGGACAGTGTTGCACTCCCTCAGCACGGACCCTCGGACAGTGCGGCACTCCGTCGACGCCGACCCTCGGACAGTGCGGCACTCCCTCGGCACCGACCCTCGGACAGTGCGGCGCTCCCTCGGCGCTGACCCTCGGACAGTGCGGCGCTCCCTCGGCGCTGACCCTCGGACAGTGCGCCACACCCTCGACGCCGACTCTCGGACAGTGCGGCATTCCCTCGGCGCTGACCCTCGGACATTGCGGCGCCCCCTCGGCGCCGGCACTCAGACAGTGCGGCGCTCCCTCGGCACTGACCCTTGGACAGTGCGCCACACCCTCGACGCCGACTCTCGGACAGTGTTGCATTCCCTCGGCGCTGACCCTCGGACAGTGCGCCACACCCTCGACGCCGACTCTCGGACAGTGTTGCACTCCCTCAGCACGGACCCTCGGACAGTGCGGCGCCCCCTCGGCGCCGGCACTCGGACAGTGCGGCGCTCCCTCGGCGCCGGCGCTCGGACAGTGCGGCATTCCCTCGGCGCCGGCACTCGGACAGTGCGGCGCCCCCTCGACGCCGACCCTCGGACAGTGCGGCATTCCCTCGGCGCTGACCCTCGGACATTGCGGCGCCCCCTCGGCGCCGGCACTCGGACAATGCGGCGCTCCCTCGGCACTGACCCTTGGACAGTGCGCCACACCCTCGACGCCGACTCTCGGACAGTGTTGCACTCCCTCAGCACGGACCCTCGGACAGTGCGGCACTCCGTCGACGCCGACCCTCGGACAGTGCGGCACTCCCTCGGCACCGACCCTCGGACAGTGCGGCGCTCCCTCGGCGCTGACCCTCGGACAGTGCGGCGCTCCCTCGGCACTGACCCTCGGACAGTGCGGCGCTCCCTCGGCGCCGGCACTCGGACAGTGCGGCACTCCCTCGGCGCTGACCCTCGGACAGTGCGGCGCTCCCTCGGCGCCGGCACTCGGACAGTGCGGCGCTCCCTCGGCGCCGGCACTCGGACAGTGCGGCACTCCCTCGGCGCTGACCCTCGGACAGTGCGGCGCCCCCTCGGCGCCGGCACTCGGACAGTGCGGCGCCCCCTCGGCGCCGGCGCTCGGACAGTGCGGCGCCCCCTCGACGCCGACCCTCGGACATTGCGGCGCCCCCTCGGCGCCGGCACTCGGACAGTGCGGCACTCCCTCGGCGCTGACCCTCAGACAGTGCGGCGCCCCCTCGGCGCCGGCACTCGGACAGTGCGGCATTCCCTCGGCGCCGGCACTCGGACAGTGCGGCACTCCCTCGGCACTGACCCTCGGACAGTGCGGCGCCCCCTCGACGCCGACCCTCGGACATTGCGGCGCGCCCTCGATGCTGACCCTCGGACAGTGCGGCGCTCCCTCGGTGCCGGCACTCGGACAGTGCGGCACTCCCTCGGCGCTGACCCTCGGACAGTGCGGCGCCCCCTCGACGCTGACCCTCGGACAGTGCGGCATTCCCTCGGCGCTGACCCTCGGACATTGCGGCGCCCCCTCGGCGCCGGCACTCGGACAGTGCGGCGCTCCCTCGGCACTGACCCTTGGACAGTGCGCCACACCCTCGACGCCGACTCTCGGACAGTGTTGCACTCCCTCAGCACGGACCCTCGGACAGTGCGGCACTCCGTCGACGCCGACCCTCGGACAGTGCGGCACTCCCTCGGCACCGACCCTCGGACAGTGCGGCGCTCCCTCGGCGCTGACCCTCGGACAGTGCGGCGCTCCCTCGGCGCTGACCCTCGGACAGTGCGCCACACCCTCGACGCCGACTCTCGGACAGTGCGGCATTCCCTCGGCGCTGACCCTCGGACATTGCGGCGCCCCCTCGGCGCCGGCACTCAGACAGTGCGGCGCTCCCTCGGCACTGACCCTTGGACAGTGCGCCACACCCTCGACGCCGACTCTCGGACAGTGTTGCATTCCCTCGGCGCTGACCCTCGGACAGTGCGCCACACCCTCGACGCCGACTCTCGGACAGTGTTGCACTCCCTCAGCACGGACCCTCGGACAGTGCGGCACTCCGTCGACGCCGACCCTCGGACAGTGCGGCACTCCCTCGGCACCGACCCTCGGACAGTGCGGCGCTCCCTCGGCGCTGACCCTCGGACAGTGCGGCGCTCCCTCGGCGCTGACCCTCGGACAGTGCGGCGCTCCCTCGGCACTGACCCTCGGACAATGCGGCGCTCCCTCGGCACTGACCCCCGGACAGTGCGGCACTCCCTCGGTGCTGACCCTCGGACAGTGCGGCACTTCCTCGGCGCTGACCCTCGGA
Source organism: Scyliorhinus torazame (assembly GCF_047496885.1). Lineage (NCBI taxonomy): Eukaryota > Metazoa > Chordata > Chondrichthyes > Carcharhiniformes > Scyliorhinidae > Scyliorhinus > Scyliorhinus torazame. The sequence goes on along the minus strand of NC_092728.1, from coordinate 26,978,723 downwards.
CAGTGCGGCACTCCCTCGGCGCTGACCCTCTGACAGTGCGGTGCTCCCTCGGTGCTGACCCTCGGACAGTGCGGCGCTCCCTCAGCGCTGAGCCTCGGGCAGTGCGGCGCTCCCTCGCCGCTGACCCTCGGACAGTGCGGCACTCCCTCGACGCCTACCCTCGGACATTGCGGCGCTCTCTCGACGCCGACCCTCGGACAGTGCGGCATTCCCTCGGCACTGACCCTCGGACAGTGCGGCGCTCCCTTGGCGCTGACCCTCGGACAGTGCGGCGCTCCCTCGGCGCTGACCCTCGGACAGTGCGGCACTCCCTCGGTGCTGACCCTCGGACAGTGCGGCGCTCCCTCGGCGCTGACCCTCGGACAGTGCGGCACTCCCTCGGTGCTGACCCTCGGACAGTGCGGCACTCCCTCGAAGTTGACCCTCGGACAGTGCGGCACTTCCTCGGTGCTGACCCTCGGACAGTGCGGCACTCCCTCGACGCTGACCCTCGGACAGTGCGGCACTCCCTCGAAGCCGACCCTCGGACAGTGCGGCGCCCCCTCGACGCCGACCCTCGGACATTACGGCGCCCCCTCGATGCCGACCCTCGGACAGTGCGGCGCCCCCTCGGCGCCGGCACTCGGACAGTGCGGCAGTCCCTCGGCGCCGACCCTCGGACAGTGCGGCGCCCCCTCGACGCCGACCCTCGGACATTGCGGCGCCCCCTCGGCGCCGGCACTCGGACAGTGCGGCATTCCCTCGGCGCCGGCACTCGGACAGTGCGGCACTCCCTCGGCACTGACCCTCGGACAGTGCGGCGCCCCCTCGGCGCTGACCCTCGGACAGTGCGGCGCTCCCTCGATGCTGACCCTCGGACAGTGCGGCGCTCCCTCGATGCTGACCCTCGGACAGTGCGGCACTCCCTCGGCACTGACCCTCGGACAGTGCGGCGCCCCCTCGGCGCCGGCACTCGGACAGTGCGGCACTCCCTCGACGCTGACCCTCGGACAGTGCGGCATTACCTCGGCGCTGACCCTCGGACATTGCGGCGCCCCCTCGGCGCCGGCACTCGGACAGTGCGGCATTCCCTCGGCGCTGACCCTCGGACATTGCGGCGCCCCCTCGGCGCCGGCACTCGGACAGTGCGGCATTCCCTCGGCGCTGACCCTCGGACAGTGCGGCGCTCCCTCGGCACTTACCCTTGGACAGTGCGCCACACCCTCGACGCCGACTCTCGGACAGTGTTGCACTCCCTCAGCACGGACCCTCGGACAGTGCGGCACTCCCTAGGTTCTGACCCTTGGACAGTGCGGCACTCCGTCGACGCCGACCCTCGGACAGTGCGGCACTCCCTCGGCACCGACCCTCGGACAGTGCGGCGCTCCCTCGCCGCTGACCCTCGGACAGTGCGGCGCTCCCTCGGCGCTGACCCTCGGACAGTGCGGCGCTCCCTCGGCACTGACCCCCGGACAGTGCTGCACTCCCTCGGTGCTGACCCTCGGACAGTGCGGCACTTCCTCGGCGCTGACCCTCGGACAGTGCGGCACTCCCTCGGCGCTGACCCTCTGACAGTGCGGTGCTCCCTCGGTGCTGACCCTTGGACAGTGCGGCGCTCCCTCAGCGCTGAGCCTCGGGCAGTGCGGCGCTCCCTCGCCGCTGACCCTCGGACAGTGCGGCACTCCATCGACGCCTACCCTCGGACATTGCGGCGCTCTCTCGACGCCGACCCTCGGACAGTGCGGCATTCCCTCGGCACTGACCCTCGGACAGTGCGGCGCTCCCTCGGCGCTGACCCTCGGACAGTGCGGCGCTCCCTCGGCACTGACCCCCGGACAGTGCGGCACTCCCTCGGCGCTGACCCTCGGACAATGCGGCACTCCCTAGGTTCTGACCCTCGGACAGTGCGTCACTCCCTCGGCGCTGACCCTCGGACAGTGCGCCGCCCCCTCGAAGCTGACCCTCGGACAGTGCGGCACTTCCTCGGCGCTGACCCTCGGACAGTGCGGCACTTCCTCGGCGCTGACCCTCGGACAGTGCGGCACTACCTCGGCGCTGACCCTCTGACAGTGCGGCGCTCCCTCGGGGCTGACCCTCGGACAGTGCGGCGTTCCCTCAGCGCTGAGCCTCGGGCAGTGCGGCACTCCCTCGACGCCGACCCTCGGACATTGCGGCGCTTTCTCGACGCCGACCCACCGATAGTGCGGCACTCCCTCGGCGCTGACCCTCGGACAGTGCGGCACACCCTCGGCGCTGACCCTCGGACAGTGTGTCCCTCCCTCGTCGCTGACCCTCCAACATTGCGGTGCTCCCTCGGCGCTGACCCTCGGACAGTGCGGCGCTCCCTCGGCGTTGACCCTCGGACAGTGCGGCACTCCCCCGACGCCGACATTCGGAGAGTGCGGCGCTCCCTCGGCGCCGACCCTCGGACAGTGCGGTGCTCCCTCGGCGCTTACCCTCGGACAGTGCGGCACTCCCTCGGTGCTGACCGTCGGACAGTGCGGCACTCCCTCGACGCCGACCCTCGGACAGTGCGGCACTCCCTCGATGCTGACCCTCGGACAGTGCGGCACTCCCTCGGCGCCGACCCTCGGACAATGCGGCACTTCCTCGGCGCTGACCCTCGGACAGTGCGGCACTCACTCGGCGCTGACCCCCGGACAGTGCGGCACTCTCTCGGCACTGACCCTCTGACAGTGCGGCACTCCCTCGGGGCTGACCCTCTGACAGTGCGGCACTCCCTCGGGGCTGACCCTCTGACAGTGCGGCACTCCCTCGGGGCTGACCCTCTGACAGTGCGGCACTCCCTCGGGGCTGACCGTCTGACAGTGCGGCACTCCCTCGGTGCCGACCTTCCGACAGTGCGGCACTCCCTCGGTGCCGACCCTTGGACAGTGCCGCGCTCCCTCGGCGCTGACCCTCGGACAGTGCGGCGCTCCCTCGGTGCTGACCCTCGGACAGTGCGGCACTCCCTCGACGCCGACCCACGGACAGTGCGGCACTCCCTCGACGCCGACCCACGGACAGTGCGGCACTCCCTCGGCGCCGACCCTCGGACAGTGCGGCACTCCCTCGACGCCGACCCACGGACAGTGTGGCACACCCTCGGCACTGACCCTCGGACAGTGCGGCGCCCCCTCGACGCCGACCCTCGGACATTGCGGCGCCCCCTCGATGCTGATCCTCGGACAGTGCGGCGCTCCCTCGGTGCCGGCACTCGGACAGTGCGGCACTCCCTCGGCGCTGACCCTCGGACAGTGCGGCGCCCCCTCGGCGCCGGCACTCGGACAGTGCGGCACTCCCTCGGCGCTGACCCTCGGACAGTGCGGCACTCCCTCGACGCTGACCCTCGGACAGTGCGGCATTCCCTCGGCGCTGACCCTCGGACATTGCGGCGCCCCCTCGGCGCCGGCACTCGGACAGTGCGGCGCTCCCTCGGCACTGACCCTTGGACAGTGCGCCACACCCTCGACGCCGACTCTCGGACAGTGCGGCACTCCCTCAGCACGGACCCTCGGACAGTGCGGCACTCCGTCGACGCCGACCCTCGGACAGTGCGGCACCCCCTCGACGCCGACCCTCGGACATTGCGGCGCCCCCTCGATGCTGACCCTCGGACAGTGCGGCGCTCCCTCGGTGCCGGCACTCGGACAGTGCGGCACTCCCTCGGCGCCGGCACTCGGACATTGCGGCGCCCCCTCGATGCTGACCCTCGGACAGTGCGGCGCTCCCTCGGTGCCGGCACTCGGACAGTGCGGCACTCCCTCGGCGCTGACCCTCGGACAGTGCGGCGCCCCCTCGGCGCCGGCACTCGGACAGTGCGGCACTCCCTCGGCACTGACCCTCGGACAGTGCGGCGCCCCCTCGGCACCGGCACTCGGACAGTGCGGCACTCCCTCGACGCTGACCCTCGGACAGTGCGGCATTCCCTCGGCGCTGACCCTCGGACATTGCGGCGCCCCCTCGGCGCCGGCACTCGGACAGTGCGGCGCTCCCTCGGCACTGACCCTTGGACAGTGCGCCACACCCTCGACGCCGACTCTCGGACAGTGTTGCACTCCCTCAGCACGGACCCTCGGACAGTGCGGCACTCCGTCGACGCCGACCCTCGGACAGTGCGGCACTCCCTCGGCACCGACCCTCGGACAGTGCGGCGCTCCCTCGCCGCTGACCCTCGGACAGTGCGGTGCTCCCTCGGCGCTGACCCTCGGACAGTGCGGCGCTCCCTCGGCACTGACCCCCGGACAGTGCGGCACTCCCTCGGTGCTGACCCTCGGACAGTGCGGCACTTCCTCGGCGCTGACCCTCGGACAGTGCGGCACTCCCTCGGTGCTGACCCTCTGACAGTGCGGTGCTCCCTCGGTGCTGACCCTCGGACAGTGCGGCGCTCCCTCAGCGCTGAGCCTCGGGCAGTGCGGCGCTCCCTCGCCGCTGACCCTCGGACAGTGCGGCACTCCCTCGACGCCTACCCTCGGACATTGCGGCGCTCTCTCGACGCCGACCCTCGTACAGTGCGGCATTCCCTCGGCACTGACCCTCGGACAGTGCGGCGCTCCCTCGGCGCTGACCCTCGGACAGTGCGGCGCTCCCTCGGCACTGACCCCCGGACAGTGCGGCACTCCCTCGGCGCTGACCCTCGGACAATGCGGCACTCCCTAGGTTCTGACCCTCGGACAGTGCGGCACTCCCTCGGCGCTGACCCTCGGACAGTGCGCCGCCCCCTCGAAGCTGACCCTCGGACAGTGCGGCACTTCCTCGGCGCTGACCCTCGGACAGTGCGGCACTTCCTCGGCGCTGACCCTCGGACAGTGCGGCACTCCCTCGGCGCTGACCCTCTGACAGTGCGGCGCTCCCTCGGGGCTGACCCTCGGACAGTGCGGCGTTCCCTCAGCGCTGAGCCTCGGGCAGTGCGGCACTCCCTCGACGCCGACCCTCGGACATTGCGGCGCTTTCTCGACGCCGACCCACCGATAGTGCGGCACTCCCTCGGCGCTGACCCTCGGACATTGCGGTGCTCCCTCGGCGCTGACCCTCGGACAGTGCGGCGCTCCCTCGGCGTTGACCCTCGGACAGTGCGGCACTCCCCCGACCCCGACATTCGGAGAGTGCGGCGCTCCCTCGGCGCCGACCCTCGGACAGTGCGGTGCTCCCTCGGCGCTTACCCTCGGACAGTGCGGCACTCCCTCGGTGCTGACCGTCGGACAGTGCGGCACTCCCTCGGCGCCGACCCTCGGACAGTGCGGCACTCCCTCGATGCTGACCCTCGGACAGTGCGGCACTCCCTCGGCGCCGACCCTCGGACAGTGCGACACTCCCTCCATGCCAATCCTCGGACAGTGCAGCGCTCCCTCGACGCCTACCCACGGACAGTGCGGCACTCCCTCGCCGCTGACCCTCGGTCAGTGCGGCACACCGTCGGCGCTGACCCTCGGACAGTGTGTCACTCCCTCGTCGCTGACCCTCGGACAGTGCGGCGCTCCCTCGGCGTTGACCCTCGGACAGTGCGGCACTCCCCCGACGCCGACATTCGGAGAGTGCGGCGCTCCCCCGGCGCCGACCCTCGGACAGTGGGGTGCTCCCTCGGCGCTGACCCTCGGACAGTGCGGCACTCCCTCGGTGCTGACCCTCGGACAGTGCGGCACTCCCTCGGTGCTGACCCTCGGACAGTGCGGCACTCCCTCGAAGCCGACCCTCGGACAGTGCGGCACTTCCTCGGCGCTGACCCTCGGACAGTGCGGCACTCACTCGGCGCCGACCCCCGGACAGTGTGGCACTCTCTCGGCACTGACCCTCGGTCAGTGCAGCGCTCCCTCGGCGCTGACCCTCGGACAGTGCGCCGCCCCCTCGAAGCCGACCCTCGGACAATGCGGCACTTCCTCGGCGCTGACCCTCGGACAGTGCGGCACTCACTCGGCGCTGACCCCCGGACAGTGCGGCACTCTCTCGGCACTGACCCTCTGACAGTGCGGCACTCCCTCGGGGCTGACCCTCTGACAGTGCGGCACTCCCTCGGGGCTGACCCTCTGACAGTGCGGCACTCCCTCGGGGCTGACCCTCTGACAGTGCGGCACTCCCTCGGGGCTGACCGTCTGACAGTGCGGCACTCCCTCGGTGCCGACCTTCCGACAGTGCGGCACTCCCTCGGTGCCGACCCTTGGACAGTGCCGCGCTCCCTCGGCGCTGACCCTCGGACAGTCAGGCGCTCCCTCGGTGCTGACCCTCGGACAGTGCGGCACTCCCTCGACGCCGACCCACGGACAGTGCGGCACTCCCTCGACGCCGACCCACGGACAGTGCGGCACTCCCTCGGCGCCGACCCTCGGACAGTGCGGCACTCCCTCGACGCCGACCCACGGACAGTGTGGCACACCCTCGGCGCTGACCCTCGGACAGTGTGTCACTCCCTCGTCGCTGACCCTCGGACAGTGCGGCGCTCCCTCGGTGCTGACCCTCGGACAGTGCGGCGCTCCCTCGTTGCTGGCCCTCGGACAGTGCGGCGCTCCCTCCGCGCTGACCCTCGGGCAGTGCGGCGCTCCCTCGCCGCTGACCCTCGGACAGTGCGGCACTCCCTCGACGCCGACCCTCGGACACTGCGGCGCTCTCTCGACACCGACCCACGGACAGTGCGGCACTCCCTCGACGCCGACCCACGGACAGTGCGGCACTCCCTCGGCGCCGACCCTCGGACAGTGCGGCACTCCCTCGACGCCGACCCACGGACAGTGTGGCACACCCTCGGCGCTGACCCTCGGACAGTGTGTCACTCCCTCGTCGCTGACCCTCGGACAGTGCGGCGCTCCCTCGGTGCTGACCCTCGGACAGTGCGGCGCTCCCTCGTTGCTGGCCCTCGGACAGTGCGGCGCTCCCTCAGCGCTGACCCTCGGGCAGTGCGGCGCTCCCTCGCCGCTGACCCTCGAACAGTGCGGCACTCCCTCGTCGCCGACCCTCGGACACTGCGGCGCTCTCTCGACGCCGACCCACGGACAGTGCGGCACTCCCTCGACGCCGACCCACGGACAGTGCGGCACTCCCTCGGCGCCGACCCTCGGACAGTGCGGCACTACCTCGTTGCTGGCCCTCGGACAATGCGGCGCTCCCTCAGCGCTGACCCTCGGGCAGTGCGGCGCTCCCTCGACGCCGACCCACGGACAGTGCGGCACTCCCTCGGCGCCGACCCTCGGACAGTGCGGCACTACCTCCGTGCCAATCCTCGGACAGTGCGGCGCTCCCTCGACACCGACCCACGGACAGTGCCGCGCTCCCTCGACGCCGACCCACGGACAGTGCGGCACTCTCTCGCCGCTGACCCTCGGACAGTGCGGCACACCGTCGGCACTGACCCTCGGACAGTGTGTCATTCCCTCGTCGTTGACCCTCGGACAGTGCGGCACTCCCTCGACGCCGACATTCGGACAGTGCGGCGCTCCCTCGGCGCCGACCTTCGGACTGTGCGGCGCTCCCTCGGCGCCGACCCTCGGACAGTGCGGCACTACCTCCGTGCCAATCCTCGGACAGTGCAGCGCTCCCTCGACGCCGACCCACGGACAGTGCCGCGCTCCCTCGACGCCGACCCTCGGACAGTGCGGCACTCCCTCGATGCTGACCCTCGGACAGTGCGGCGCTCCCTCGACGCCGACCCACGGACAGTGCGGCACTCCCTCGCCGCTGACCCTCGGACAGTGCGGCGCTCCCTCGACGCCGACCCACGGACAGTGCGGCGCTCCCTCGACGCCGACCCACGGACAGTGCGGCACTCCCTCGCCGCTGACCCTCGGACAGTGCGGCACTCCCTCGACGCTGACATAAGAACATGAGAACTAGGAACAGGAGTAGGCCATCTGGCCCGTCGAGCCTGCTCCGCCATTTAATGAGATCATGGCTGATCTTTGTGGACTCAGCTCCACTCTCCGGCCCGTACACCATATCCCCGAATCTGTTTATTCTTTAAAAAGGCATCTATCTTTTTCTTAAAAACGTTTAAAGAAGGAGCCTCAACTGCTTCACTGGGCAAGGAATTCCAGAGATTCACAACCCTTTGGGTGAAGAAGTTCCTCCTACACTCCGTCCTAAATCTACTTCCCCTTATTTTGAGACTATGCCCCCTAGTTCTGCTTTCACCCGCCAGTGGAAACAACCTGCCCGCATCTATCCTATCTATTCCCTTCATAATTTTACATGTCTCAATAAGATCCCCCGCATCCTTCTAAACTCCAATGAGTACAGTCCCAGTCTACTCAACCTCTCGTCATAATCTAATCCCCTCAACTCTGGGATCAACCTAGTGAATCTCCTCTGCACTCCCTCCAGTGCCAGTACATCCTTTCTCAGGTAAGGAGACCAAAACTGAACACAATACTCCAGATGCGGCCTCACCAACACCTTATACAATTGCAGCATAACCTCCCTAGTCTTGAACTCCATCCCTCTAGCAATGAAAGACAAAACCCGATTAGCCTTCTTAATCACCTGTTGCACCTGCACACCAACTTTTTGTTTAAATAATAATCCATTCTGCTGTTATTCCTCCCAAAATGGATCGCCTCACACTTGGCAACATTGAATTCCATCTGCCAGACCCTAGCCCATTCACCTAACCTATCCAAATCCCTCTGCAGACTTCCGGTATCCTCTGCACTTTTTGCTTTACCACTCATCTTAGTGTCGTCTGCAAACTTTGACACATTGCACTTGGTCCCCAACTCCAAATCGTCTATGTAAATTGTGAACAACTGCGGGCCCAACACTGATCCTTGAGGGACCCCACTAGTTACAGGTTGCCAACCAGAGAAACACCCATTTATCCCCACTCTCTGCTTTCTGTTAGTTAACCAATCCTCTACCCATGCTACCACTTTACCCTCAATGCCATGCATCTTTAGTTTATGCGGCAACCTTTTGTGTGGCACCTTGTCAAAATCTTTCTGGAAATCCAGATATACCACATCCATTGGCTCCCTGTTATCTACTGCACTGGTAACGCCCTCAAAAAATTCTACCAAATTAGTCAGACACGACCTACCCTTTGTGAACCCATGCTGTGTCTGCCCAATGGGACAATTTCCCTCCAGGTGCCCCGCTATTTCCTCCTTAAGATAGATTCCAGCATTTTCCCTACAACCGAAGTTAAGCTTACCGGCCTATAATTACCTGCTTTCTGCCGACCTCCTTTTTTAAACAGCGGTGTCACGTTTGCTAAATTCCAATCCTCTGGGACCACCCCAGAGTCTAGTGAATTTTGATAAATTATCACTAGTGCGTTTACAATTCCCCTAGCCATCTCTTTTAACACTCTGGGATGCATCCCATCAGGGCCAGGAGACTTGTCTACCTTTAGCCCCATTAGCTTGCCCAATACTGCCTCGTTAGTGATTACAATCATCTCAAGGTCCTCACCTATCATATCCTTATTTCCATCAGTCACGGGCATGTTATTTGTGTCTTCCACTGTGAAGACTGACCCAAAATACCTGTTCAGCTCCTCAGCCATTTCCCCGTCTCCTATTATTAAATCTCCCTTCTCATCTTCCAAAGGACCAATATTTACCTTAGCCACTCTTTTTTGTCTTATATATTTGTAGAAGCTTTTACTATCTGCTTTTATGTTCTGAGCCAGTTTACTTTCATAGTCTACCGTACTCTTCTTTATGGCTTTTTTAGTAGCTTTCTGTTGTCCCCTAAAGACTTCCCAGTCCTCTAGTCTCCCACCAATTTTTGCCACTTTGTATGTTTTTTCCTTCAATTTGATACTCTCCCTCACCTCCTTAGATATCCACGGTCGATTTTTCCCCTTTCTACCGTCTTTCTTTTTTGTCGGTATGAACCTTTCCTGAACACTGTGAAAGATCGCTCGGAAGGTTCTCCACTATTCCTCAACTGCTTCACCATGAAGTCTTTGCTCCCAGTCTACCTTAACTAGTTCTTCTCTCATCCCATTGTAATCGCCTTTGTTTAAGCACAAAACACTAGTGTTTGATTTTACCTTGTCATCCTCCAACTGTATTTTAAAATCCACCATATTGTGGTCGCTCCTTCCAAGAGGATCCCGAACTATGCGATCATTAATCAATCCTGCCTCATTACACAGGACCAGATCTAGGACTGCTTGTTCCCTTGTCGGTTCTATTACATACTGTTCCAGAAAATTATCCCGGGCACATTCTATAAACTCCTCCTCAAGGCTGCCTCTGCCTTTACCAACCCGGTTAAACCAATCGATATGCAGATTAAAATCTCCCATGATAACCGCTGTACCATTTCTACATGCATCCGTTATTTCTTTGCTTATTGCCTGCCCTACCATCCTGTTACTATTTGGTGGCCTATAGACCCTCGGACAGTGCGGCGCACCCTCGGCGCCGACCCTCGGACAGGGCGGCGCCCCCTTGACGCTGACCCTCGGACAGTGCGGCACACCCTCGACGCTGACCCTCGGACAGTCGGCGTTCCCTCGATGCCGACCCTCGGACAGTGCGGCACTCCCTCGGCGCTGACCCTCGGACAGTGCAGCGCTCCCTCTGTGCAGACCCTCAGACGGTGCGGCGCACCCTCGGCGCCGACCCTCAGACAGTGCGGCACTCCCTCGGCTCTGAACCTCAGACAGTGCGGCACTCCCTCGGTGCTGACCCTCTGACAGTGCGGCACTCCCTCAACACTGACCCTCAGACAGTGCGGCGCTCCCTCGACGCTGACCCTCGGACAGTGCGGCACTCCCTCAACGCCGACCCTCGGACAGTGCGGCACTCCCTCGGAGCTGACCCTCGGACAGTGCGGCGCTCCCTCGGTCCTGACCCTCGGACAGTGCAACGCTCCCTCTGTGCGGACCCTCAGACGGTGCGGCGCACCCTCGGCGCCGACCCTCGGACAGTTCAGCACTCCCTCGGCTCTGAACCTCAGACAGTGCGGCACATTCTCAATACTGATTCTCCGACAATGCAGCGCTCCTCAATGCTGACCCTCTGACGGTGCAGCGCTCCTCAATGCTGACCTTCCGATAGTGCGCCGCCCTTGACGCTGACCATCCGGCACTGCGGCCCCCCTCTCGACGCTGATGCCCCAACAGTGCGACATTTTTCTGAATGATCTGATTAGACAAGTGTCCCGGATCTGGGGCGAAATTCTCCGGTATCGGCGCGATGTCCGCCGACCAGTGCCAAAAACAGCGCAAATCAGTCGGGTATCGCGCCGCCCCAAAGGTGCGGAATCCTCCGCATCTTTGTGGGCCGAGCCTCAACCTTGAGGGGCTAGGCCCGCGCCGGACTAATCTCCGCCCCGCCAGCTGGCGGAAAAGGCCTTTGGTGCCCCGCCAGCTGGCGTGGAAATGACATCTCCGGGCGGCGCATGCGCGGGAGCGTTAGCGGCCGCTCACGGCATTCCCGCGCATGTGCAGTAGAGAGAGTCTCTTCCGCCTCCGCCATGGTGGAGACCGTGACGAAGGCGGAAGGAAAAGAGTGGCCCCACGGCACAGGCCCGCCCGCGGATTGGTGGGCCCCGATCGTGGTCCAGGCCACCGTGGGGGCAACCCCCGGGGCCAGATCGCCCCACGCCCCCCCCCCCAGGACCCCGGAGCCCGCCCGCGCCGCCTTGTCCCGCCGGTAAGAGAGGTGGTTTAATCCACGCCGGCGGGACAGGCATCCTAGCAGCGCGACTTCGGCCCATCCAGGCCGGAGAATCGCGGGGGGGGGGGGGGGGCCGCCAACCGGGCGAGATTCACGCCAGCCCCCGGCGATTCTCCGACCCGGCGGGGGGTCAGAGAATCTCGCCCCAGATCTTGAAAGGTTCTCTTTGCAAAAGTCTACATAGAGGATAAACTGTTTTGTTCGTGGAATCATGTATAAGTGGCATTGAAGTGTATTGGGGCTGCTTCGTTAGAGTATTTATAGTGGTGGTTATTACGACCCCAGACCGCACTCCAAAATCAGCTCGGATACTGGCAGAAACGCCAATATTTTATTTCAATATTGTAAGAGTGTGAGGAGTGGATATCTCGCTCCAGGAGTGATTTCACAAAGACACAGTTTTATTAAAACAAACTTTATTACTGACCCAGTATTAAAATCTTCAACATCACACCAGAAAACAGCAACAATTGCCCCTTAAACAATGCTACTCAACACAGCGAATACAGTAACCCTTAACTGATATCTTTAAACAAAAAGAAAAAAACCCACCTCGGCTCTCAATCCACTTTAAATACCATTGGCACTCCGAAATGCCTGTTGTACAGAGATGTTCTTTGAGATAGAGAGACCTTGAGCCACTGCTTTTAAAGAAAAAGATCTGACCCCTCTCAGACCCATGCAGAAACCCTGGCTGTATTTCTTCAGAAGCTGTTTCAGCTCGTTTGTTCACCTTTCCAACCACACTGCTCTCCTGCCTGCAGACGTATCTGTTAACTGAACTGCAGAAAACAAACTGCTTGACTTCTGGTCACAGCCTCTGGTTCACAATTGCCCTGCTGTCCCTGCAACTGCCTGTGACCCTCACTCCGCCCAGTAACGCCATCACCTTAACAAGCTGAAATCTAATGAAAACCGCAAGGGGAACAGGCAGGCAGGGAAATGGAAGGTTGGGAGTCAGATTCCCTTAAACACGCAGGTGCCACTTGACGCTAAGTAGCCGATTTCATCGCTCTTTCTCTGTCTCTCTCCCGCACAGTGCTGGCTGTGGAAGAACCGGTGTCATCTGTACCGTCGACTATGTCCGGAGTTTGCTCAAGAGGAAGGTACGGTCAAGGTCAGAGAGCTCATCAGCACAACATTCGGGCCTCAGACCCTCCCCCACAACACGCATGTCCAACTCGCAGACTTTCCCGCTCTCCCCTTGCACTCGCCCTGTACAAACCCCAAACTAATCCCAATGCCCTGCGCTCTCCACGACTAGGCCTGCATCAACCCCCAAACTAATCTCATTACCCCACACTCCCCCCAACTAGCCCTATATCAATCTGCAAACTAATCCCACTGCCCCACTCTCCCCCGTATCAATCCCCACACTCACCCCACTGCCCAGCTCTCTCCCGTATCAGTCCCCACACTCACCCCACTACCCCGCTCTCTCCCGTATCAATCCCCACACTCACCCCACTGCCCCGCTCTCTCCCGTATCAATCCCCACACTAATCCCACTGCCCCACTCTCTCCCGTATCAATCCCCACACTCACCCCACTGCCCCGCTCTCTCCCGTATCAATCCCCACACTCACCCCACTGCCCCACTCTCTCCCGTATCAATCCCCACACTAATCCCACTGCCCCGCTCTCTCCCGTATCAATCCCCACACTCACCCCACTGCCCCACTCTCTCCCGTATCAATCCCCACACTAATCCCACTGCCCCGCTCTCTCCCGTATCAATCCCCACACTAATCCCACTGCCCCACTCTCTCCCGTATCAATCCCCACACTAATCCCACTGCCCCACTCTCTCCCGTATCAATCCCCACACTCACCCCACTGCCCAGCTCTCTCCCGTATCAGTCCCCACACTCACCCCACTGCCCCGCTCTCTCCCGTATCAATCCCCACACTCACCCCACTGCCCAGCTCTCTCCCGTATCAATCCCCACACTCACCCCACTGCCCCGCTCTCTCCCGTATCAATCCCCACACTCACCCCACTGCCCCGCTCTCTCCCGTATCAATCCCCACACTAATCCCACTGCCCCACTCTCTCCCGTATCAATCCCCACACTAATCCCACTGCCCCACTCTCTCCTGTATCAATCCCCACACTCACCCCACTGCCCCACTCTCTCCCGTATCAATCCCCACACTAATCCCACTGCCCCACTCTCTCCCGTATCAATCCCCACACTCACCCCACTGCCCCACTCTCTCCCGTATCAGTCCCCACACTCACCCCACTGCCCCGCTCTCTCCCGTATCAATCCCCACACTAATCCCACTGCCCCACTCTCTCCCGTATCAATCCACACACTCGCCCCACTGCCCCGCACTCTCCCGTATCAATCCCCACACTAATCCCACTGCCCCACTCTCTCCCGTATCAGTCCCCACACTAATCCCACTGCCCCACTCTCTCCCGTATCAATCCCCACACTCACCCCACTGCCCAGCTCTCTCCCGTATCAATCCCCACACTCGCACCACTGCCCCGCTCTCTCCCGTATCAATCCCCACACTCACCCCACTGCCCCGCTCTCTCCCGTATCAGTCCCCACACTCGCCCCACTGCCCCGCTCTCTCCCGTATCAATCCCCACACTCACCCCACTGCCCAGCTCTCTCCCGTATCAATCCCCACACTCACCCCACTGCCCCGCTCTCTCCCGTATCAATCCCCACACTCACCCCACTGCCCCACTCTCTCCCGTATCAATCCCCACACTAATCCCACTGCCCCACTCTCTCCCGTATCAATCCCCACACTCACCCCACTGCCCCACTCTCTCCCGTATCAGTCCCCACACTCACCCCACTGCCCCGCTCTCTCCCGTATCAATCCCCACACTAATCCCACTGCCCCACTCTCTCCCGTATCAATCCCCACACTCGCCCCACTGCCCCGCACTCTCCCGTATCAATCCCCACACTAATCCCACTGCCCCACTCTCTGCCGTATCAATCCCCACACTAATCCCACTGCCCCACTCTCTCCCGTATCAATCCCCACACTCACCCCACTGCCCCGCTCTCTCCCGTATCAGTCCCCACACTCACCCCACTGCCCCGCTCTCTCCCGTATCATCCCCACACTCACCCCACTGCCCCACTCTCTCCCGTATCAATCCCCACACTCGCACCACTGCCCCGCTCTCTCCCGTATCAGTCCCCACACTCACCCCACTGCCCAGCTCTCTCCCGTATCAGTCTACACTCACCCCACTGCCCCGCTCTCTCCCGTATCAGTCCCCACACTCACCCCACTGCCCAGCTCTCTCCCGTATCAGTCCCCACACTCACCCCACTGCCCCGCTCTCTCCCGTATCAATCCCCACACTCACCCCACTGCCCCGCTCTCTCCCGTATCAGTCCCCACACTCACCCCACTGCCCAGCTCTCTCCCGTATCAGTCCCCACACTCACCCCACTGCCCCGCTCTCTCCCGTATCAATCCCCACACTCACCCCACTGCCCAGCTCTCTCCCGTATCAGTCCCCACACTCACCCCACTGCCCCGCTCTCTCCGTATCAGTCCCCACACTCACCCCACTGCCCCGCTCTCTCCCGTATCAATCCCCACACTCACCCCACTGCCCCGCTCTCTCCCGTATCAATCCCCACTCACCCCACTGCCCCGCTCTCTCCCGTATCAGTCCCCACACTCACCCCACTGCCCAGCTCTCTCCCGTATCATCCCCACACTCACCCCACTGCCCCGCTCTCTCCCGTATCAATCCCCACACTCACCCCACTGCCCCGCTCTCTCCCGTATCATCCCCACACTCACCCCACTGCCCCACTCTCTCCCGTATCATCCCCACACTCACCCCACTGCCCCGCTCTCTCCCGTATCAGTCCCCACACTCACCCCACTGCCCAGCTCTCTCCCGTATCAGTCCCCACACTCACCCCACTGCCCCGCTCTCTCCCGTATCAATCCCCACACTCACCCCACTGCCCCGCTCTCTCCCGTATCATCCCCACACTCACCCCACTGCCCCGCTCTCTCCCGTATCAATCCCCACACTAATCACACTGTCCCGCTCCCTCCCGTATCAATCCCCACACTAATCCCACTGCCCCACTCTCTCCCGTATCAATCCCCACACTAATCCCACTGCCCCACTCTCTCCCGTATCAATCCCCACACTCACCCCACTGCCCCGCTCTCTCCCGTATCAATCCCCACACTCACCCCACTGCCCAGCTCTCTCCCGTATCAATCCCCACACTCACCCCACTGCCCCGCTCTCTCCCGTATCAGTCCCCACACTCACCCCACTGCCCCGCTCTCTCCCGTATCAATCCCCACACTAATCCCACTGCCCCGCTCTCTCCCGTATCAATCCCCACACTAATCCCACTGCCCCGCTCTCTCCCGTATCAATCCCCACACTCGCCCCACTGCCCCGCACTCTCCCGTATCAATCCCCACACTCACCCCACTGCCCCACTCTCTCCCGTATCAATCCCCACACTAATCCCACTGCCCCACTCTCTCCCGTATCAATCCCCACACTCACCCCACTGCCCCGCTCTCTCTCGTATCAATCCCCACACTCACCCCACTGCTCCGCTCTCTCCCGTATCAATCCCCACACTCACCCCACTGCCCCGCTCTCTCCCGTATCAATTCCCACACTCACCCCACTGCCCCACTCTCTCCCGTATCAATCCCCACACTCACCCCACTGCCCCACTCTCTCCCGTATCAATCCCCACACTAATCCCACTGCCCCACTCTCTCCCGTATCAATCCCCACACTCGCCCCACTGCCCCGCTCTCTCCCGCATCAATCCCCACACTCACCCCACTGCCCCGCTCTCTCCCGCAGCAATCCCCACACTACCCCCACTGCCCTGCTCTATCTCCGAAGCCCTGCGTCATACACCATTCTTAAATTCTGCCTCAACTTATGAACTTATGAACTGAAATGTGAAACATAAAGAGTGAAAACCAATAAAAACATTTGAACAGATTAAACCACTGCCTCAATTTCCCTCTTGTGCCTATTCTCCCTCTCCCTGGACCTGGATATCAACTCCTGTCTTCGTTCCTGTGACCTCATTTGCGCCCCCACCCAGCAATGACACCCCTCCCCCCATGACGCACCACCGTCTCCAGCGCCAGGTGTCAATTGGCAGCGCTAGGCCCGGGTGATGAATAGGAAGGTGACAACGCGTTCAACACGGGGACACCTTCTCAAAAGGCTGTTTCAATGGGGCCCAGTTGGGTCAGGCGCAGGTCATTGACTTTCTGATTGGCCGTTAGGAGATTCGGGTGGACGTGAGGAGTGGCCATTGGCGGTGGTAGGTGGGTGGGAGGAGAATGGTTTGGGGCAGGAGCAGTGGTGAAGAGATGGGCAGGCAGCCGACCAGAATCGGGGACCATCCGCGTCTTTTCCCAGCACACCCATCCCCATCAGCATCCATCCAATCTTTCCGTCGGCTTAATTTAGCATTGGGACCAAGTCTTTCACATTGAACCGCCATGACAGCACTGAAAGACATTGGGCTTCCCCTGCCCCAGGGTGAGAGGTCGGTTTGTTCGGGTTGGGGATGGGAGAGGTCGCGCAGGGTGGAAGGTTAGGTGGGCGTTGCCCTCCGCGAGCCGAACATCGAGAGCCGAAAAGGTTCACTGACTCTTCTCCTTCCAGTTAATCGGGGAGGGATTCGCCGTCCTGGACATTGTGAGGAAGATGCGACGGCAGCGACCAGCGGCAGTGCAGACCAAGGTGAGCGCCAAGGTGTACGATTACCTCTCTCCAATCCCTCCATCCGGAGAGCCACCGACCAGAGACTGCAGCACGGGGTGAGAGTACAGCTCCCTGTACACTGTCCCCATCAAACACTCCCAGGACAGGTACAGCACGGGGTTAGATACAGAGTAAAGCTCCGTCTGCACTGTCCCCATCAAACACTCCCAGGACAGGTACAGCACGGGGTTAGATACAGAGTGAAGCTCCCTGTACACTGTCCCCATCAAACACTCCCAGGACAGGTACAGCACGGGGTTAGATACAGAGTAAAGCTCCCTCTACACTGTCCCCATCAAACACTCCCAGGACAGGTACAGCACGGGGTTAGATACAGAGTAATGCTCCCTCTACACTGTCCCCATTAAACACTCCCAGGACAGGTACAGCACGGGGTTAGATACAGAGTAAAGCTCCCTCTACACTGTCCCCATCAAACACACCCAGGACAGGTACAGCACGGGGTTAGATACAGAGTAAAGCTCCCTCTACACTGTCCCCATCAAACACTCCCAGGACAGGTACAGCACGGGGTTAGATACAGAGTAAAGCTCCCTCTACACTGTCCCCATTAAACACTCCCAGGACAGGTACAGCACGGGGTTAGATACAGAGTAAAGCTCCCTCTACACTGTCCCAATCAAACACACCCAGGACAGGTACAGCACGGGGTTAGATACAGAGTAAAGCTCCCTCTACACTGTCGCCATCAAACACCCCCAGGACAGGTAGAGCACGGGATTAGATACAGAGTAAAGCTCCCTCTACACTGTCCCCATCAAACACTCCCAGGACAGGTACAGCACGGGGGGAGATACAGAGTAAGGCTCCCTCCACACTGTCCCCATCAAACACTCCCAGGACAGGTACAGCACAGGGTTAGATACAGAGTAAAGCTCCCTCTGCACTGTCCCCATCAAACACTCCCAGGACAGGTACAGCACGGGGGAAGATACAGAGTAAGGCTCCCTCCACACTGTCCCCATCAAACACTCCCAGGACAGGTACAGCACGGGGTTAGATACAGAATAAAGCTCCCTCTACACTGTCCCCATCAAACACCCCCAGGACAGGTACAGCACGGGGGGAGATACAGAGTAAGGCTCCCTCCACAATGTCCCCATCAAACACTCCCAGGACAGGTACAGTACGGGGTTAGATACAGAGTAAAGCTCCCTCTACACTGTCCCCATCAAACACTCCCAGGACAGGTACAGCACGGGGTTAGATACAGAGTAAAACTCACACTACACTGTCCCCATCAAACACTCCCAGGACAGGTACAGCACGGGGTAAGATACAGAGTAAAGCTCCCTCTATACTGTCCCCATCAAACACTCCCAGGACAGGTACAGCACGGGGTTATTCACAGAGTAAAGCTCCCTCTACACTGTCCCCATCAAACACTCCCAGGACAGGTACAGCACAGGGTTAGATACAGAGTAAAGCTCCCTGTACACTGTCCCCATCAAACACTCCCAGGACAGGTACAGCACAGGGTTAGATACAGAGTAAAGCTCCCTGTACACTGTCCCCATCAAACACTCCCAGGACAGGTACAGCACGGGATTAGATACAGAGTAAAGCTCCCTCTACACTGTCCCCATCAAACACTCCTAGGACAGGTACAGCACGGGGTTAGATACAGAGTAAAGCTCCCTCTACACTGTCCCCATCAAACACTCCCAGGACAGGTACAGCACGGGTTAGATACAGAGTAAAGCTCCCTCTACACTGTCCCCATCAAATACTCCCAGAACAGGTACAGCACTGGGTTAGATACAGAGTAAAGCTCCCTGTACACTGTCCCCATCAAACACTCCCAGGACAGGTACGGCACGGGGTTAGATACAGAGTAAAGCTCCTTCTACACTGTCCCCATCAAACACTCCCGGGACAGGTACAGCACAGGGTTAGATACAGAGTAAAGCTCCCTCTGCACTGTCCCCATCAAACACTCCCAGGACAGGTACAGCACGGGGGGAGATACAGAGTAAGGCTCCCTCCACACTGTCCCCATCAAACACTCCTAGGACAGTTACAGCACGGGGTTAGATACAGAGTAAAGCTCCCTCTACACTGTCCCCATCAAACACTCCCAGGACAGGTACAGCACGGGGTTAGATACAGAATAAAGCTCCCTCTACACTGTCCCCATCAAACACCCCCTGGACAGGTACAGCACGGGGGGAGATACAGAGTAAGGCTCCCTCCACAATGTCCCCATCAAACACTCCCAGGACAGTTACAGCACGGGGTTAGATACAGAGTAAAGCTCCCTCTACACTGTCCCCATCAAACACTCCCAGGACAGGTACAGCACGGGGTTAGATACAGAGTAAAGCTCCCTCTATACTGTCCCCATCAAACACTCCCAGGACAGGTACAGCACGGGGTTAGATACAGAGTAAAGCTCCCTCTATACTGTCCCCATCAAACACTCCCAGGACAGGTACAGCACGGGGCTATTCACAGAGTAAAGCTCCCTCTACACTGTCCCCATCAAACACTCCCAGGACAGGTACAGCACAGGGTTAGATACAGAGTAAAGCTCCCTGTACACTGTCCCCATCAAACACTCCCAGGACAGGTACAGCACAGGGTTAGATACAGAGTAAAGCTCCCTGTATACTGTCCCCATCAAACACTCCCAGGACAGGTACAGCACAGGGTTAGATACAGAGTAAAGCTCCCTGTACACTGTCCCCATCAAACACTCCCAGGACAGGTACAGCACGGGATTAGATACAGAGTAAAGCTCCCTCTACACTGAACCCCATCAAACACTCCCGGGACAGGTACAGCACAGGGTTAGATGCAGAGTAAAGCTCCCTCTGCACTGTCCCCATCAAACACTCCCAGGACAGGGACAGCACAGGGTTAGATACAGAGTAAAGCTCCCTGTACACTGTCCCCATCAAACACTCCCAGGACAGGTACAGCACAGGGTTAGATACAGAGTAAAGCTCCCTGTACACTGTCCCCATCAAACACTCCCAGGACAGGTACAGCACAGGGTTAGATACAGAGTAAAGCTCCCTGTACACTGTCCCCATCAAACACTCCCAGGACAGGTACAGCACGGGATTAGATACAGAGTAAAGCTCCCTCTACCCTGTCCCCATCAAACACTCCCGGGACAGGTACAGCACAGGGTTAGATGCAGAGTAAAGCTCCCTCTGCAATGTCCCCATCAAACTCTCCCAGGACAGGGACAGCACGGGGTTAGATACAGAGTAAAGCTCCCTGTACACTGTCCCCATCAAACACTCCCAGCACAGGTACAGCACAGGGTTAGATACAGAGTAAAGCTCCCTGTACACTGTCCCCATCAAACACTCCCAGGACAGGTACAGCATGGGGTTAGATACAGAGTAAAGCTCCCTCTACACTGTCCCCATCAAACACTCCCAGGACAGGTACAGCACGGGGTTAGATACAGAGTAAAGCTCCCTGTACACTGTCCCCATCAAACACTCCCAGGACAGTTACAGCACGGGGTTAGATACAGAGTAAAGCTCCCCCTACACTGTCCCCATCAAACACTCCCAGGACAGTTACAGCACGGGGTTAGATACAGAGTAAAGCTCCCTCTGCACTGTCCCCATCAAACACTCCCAGAACAGGTACAGCACAGGGTTAGATACAGAGTAAAGCTCCCTCTACACTGTCCCCATCAAACACTCCCAGGACAGATACAGCACGGGGTTACATACAGAGTAAAGCTCCCTCTACACTGTCCCCATCAAACACTCCCAAGACAGGTCCAGCCTGGGGTTAGATACTGAGTATAGCTCCCTCGACACTGTCCCCATCAAACACGACCAGGACAGGGACAGCACGGGGTTACATACAGAGTAAAGCTCCCTCTACACTGTCCCCATCAAACACTCCCAGGACAGTTACAGCACGGGGTTAGATACAGAGTAAAGCTCCCTCTACACTGTCATCATCAAACACTCCCAGGACAGGTACAGCCTGGGGTTAGATATAGAGTAAAGCTCCCTCTACACTGTCCCCATCAAACACTCCCAGGACAGGTACAGCACGGGGTTAGATACAGAGTAAAACTCACACTACACTGTCCCCATCAAACACTCACAGGACAGGTACAGCACGGGGTTAGATACAGAGTAAAGCTCCCTCTACACTGTCCCCATCAAACACTCCCAGGACAGGTACAGCACGGGGTTATTCACAGAGTAAAGCTCCCTCTACACTGTCCCCATCAAACACTCACAGGACAGGTACAGCACAGGGTTAGATACAGAGTAAAGCTCCCTGTACACTGTCCCCATCAAACACTCCCAGGACAGGTACAGCACAGGGTTAGATACAGAGTAAAGCTCCCTGTACACTGTCCCCATCAAACACTCCCAGGACAGGTACAGCACAGGGTTAGATACAGAGTAAAGCTCCCTGTACACTGTCCCCATCAAACACTCCCAGGACAGGTACAGCACGGGATTAGATACAGAGTAAAGCTCCCTCTACACTGTCCCCATCAAACACTCCAGGACAGGTACAGCACGGGTTAGATACAGAGTAAAGCTCCCTCTACACTGTCCCCATCAAACACTCCCAGAACAGGTACAGCACGGGATTAGATACAGAGTAAAGCTCCCTGTACACTGTCCCCATCAAACACTCCCAGGACAGTTACAGCACGGGGTTAGATACAGAGTAAAGCTCCCTCTCCACTGTCCCCATCAAACACTCCCAGAACAGGTAGAGCACAGGGTTAGATACAGAGTAAAGCTCCCTCTACACTGTCCCCATCAAACACTCCCAGGACAGGTACAGCACGGGATTAGATACAGAGTAAAGCTCCCTCTACACTGTCATCATCAAACACTCCCAGGACAGGTACAGCCTGGGGTTAGATATAGAGTAAAGCTCCCTCTACACTGTCCCCATCAAACACTACCAGGACAGGTGCAGCACAGGGGTTAGATACAGAGTAAAGCTCCCTCTGCACTGTCCCCATCAAACACTCCCAGGACAGGTACAGCACGGGGTTAGATACAGAGTAAAACTCACACTACACTGTCCCCATCAAACACTCCCAGGACAGGTACAGCACCGGGTTAGATACAGAGTAAAACTCCCTCTAGACTGTCCCCATCAAACACTCCCAGGACAGGTACAGCACGGGGTTAGATACAGAGTAAAGCTCCCTCTACACTGTCCCCATCAAACACTCGCAGGACAGGGACAGCACGGGGTTATTCACAGAGTAAAGCTCCCTGTACACTGTCCCCATCAAACACTCCCAGGACAGGTACAGCACAGGGTTAGATACAGAGTAAAGCTCCCTGTACACTGTCCCCATCAAACACTCCCAGGACAGGTACAGCACAGGGTTAGATACAGAGTAAAGCTCCCTGTACACTGTCCCCATCAAACACTCCCAGGACAGGTACAGCACAGGGTTAGAAACAGAGTAAAGCTCCCTGTACACTGTCCCCATCAAACACTCCCAGGACAGGTACAGCACGGGATTAGATACAGAGTAAAGCTCCCTCTACACTGTCCCCATCAAACACTCCAGGACAGGTACAGCACGGGTTAGATACAGAGTAAAGCTCCCTCTACACTGTCCCCATCAAACACTCCCAGGACAGGTACAGCACGGGATTAGATACAGAGTAAAGCTCCCTCTACACTGTCATCATCAAACACTCCCAGGACAGGTACAGCCTGGGGTTAGATATAGAGTAAAGCTCCCTCTACACTGTCCCCATCAAACACTACCAGGACAGGTGCAGCACAGGGGTTAGATACAGAGTAAAGCTCCCTGTACACTGTCCCCATCAAACACTCCCAGGACAGGTACAGCACGGGGTTAGATACAGAGTAAAGCTCCCTCTACACTGTCCCCATCAAACACTCCCAGGACAGGTAAAGCACGGGGTTAGATACAGAGTAAAGCTCCCTCTACACTGTCCCCATCAAACACTCCAGGACAGGTACAGCACGGGTTAGATACAGAGTAAAGCTCCCTCTACACTGTCCCCATCAAACACTCACAGAACAGGTACAGCACGGGGTTAGATACAGAGTAAAACTCCCTCTACACTGTCCCCATCAAACAGTCCAGGACAGGTACAGCACGGGTTAGATACAGAGTAAAGCTCCCTCTACACTGTCCCCATCAAACACTCACAGAACAGGTACAGCACGGGGTTAGATACAGAGTAAAGCTCCCTCTACACTGTCCCCATCAAACACTCCCAGGACAGTTACAGCACGGGGTTAGATACAGAGTAAAGCTCCCTCTACACTGTCCCCATCAAACACTCCCAGAACAGGTACAGCACGGGGTTAGATACAGAGTAAAGCTCCCTCTACACTGTCCCCATCAAACACTCCCAGGACAGATACAGCACGGGGTTAGATACAGAGTAAAGCTCCCTCTACACTGTCCCCATCAAACACTCCCAGGACAGGTACAGCCTGGGGTTAGATACAGAGTAAAGCTCCCTCTACACTGTCCCCATCAAATACTCCCAGGACAGGTACAGCCTGGGGTTAGATATAGAGTAAAGCTCCCTCTACACTGTCCCCATCAAACACTCCCAGGACAGGTACAGCACGGGGTTAGATACAGAGTAAAGCTCCCTCTACACTGTCCCCATCAAACACTCCCAAGACAGGTCCAGCCTGGGGTTAGATACTGAGTAAAGCTCTCTCTACACTGTCCCCATCAAACACGACCAGGACAGGTTCAGCACGGGGTTACATA
Source organism: Scyliorhinus torazame (assembly GCF_047496885.1). Taxonomy (NCBI): domain Eukaryota; kingdom Metazoa; phylum Chordata; class Chondrichthyes; order Carcharhiniformes; family Scyliorhinidae; genus Scyliorhinus; species Scyliorhinus torazame. The sequence continues at coordinate 26,954,623 of NC_092728.1, read as the reverse complement.
CAGAGTAAAGCTCCCTCTACACTGTCCCCATCAAACACTCCCAGCACAGGGACAGCACGGGGTTAGATACAGAGTAAAGCTCCCTCTACACTGTCATCATCAAACACTCCCAGGACAGGTACAGCCTGGGGTTAGATACAGAGTAAAGCTCCCTCTACACTGTCCCCATCAAACAGTCCCAGGCCAGGTACAGCACAGGGTTAGATACAGAGTAAAGCTCCCTCTACACTGTCCCCATCAAACACTCCCAGGACAGGTACAGCACGGGGTTAGATACAGAGTAAAGCTCCCTCTACACTGTCCCCATCAAACACTACCAGGACAGGTGCAGCACAGGGGTTAGATACAGAGTAAAGCTCCCTCTGCACTGTCCCCATCAAACACTCCCAGGACAGTTACAGCACGGGGTTAGATACAGAGTAAAGCTGCCTCTACACTGTCCCCATCAAACACTCCCAGGACAGGTACAGTACGGGGTTAGATACAGAGCAAAGCTCCCTCTACACTGTCCCCATCAAACACTCCCAGGACAGGTACAGCACGGGGTTAGATACAGAGTAAAACTCACACTACACTGTCCCCATCAAACACTCCCAGGACAGGTACAGCACGGGGTTAGATACAGAGTAAAGAACCCTCTATACTGTCCCCATCAAACACTCCCAGGACAGGTACAGCACGGGGTTATTCACAGAGTAAAGCTCCCTCTACACTGTCCCCATCAAACACTCCCAGGACAGGTACAGCACAGGGTTAGATACAGAGTAAAGCTCCCTGTACACTGTCCCCATCAAACACTCCCAGGACAGGTACAGCACAGGGTTAGATACAGAGTAAAGCTCCCTGTACACTGTCCCCATCAAACACTCCCAGGACAGGTACAGCACAGGGTTAGATACAGAGTAAAGCTCCCTGTACACTGTCCCCATCAAACACTCCCAGGACAGGTACAGCACGGGGTTAGATACAGAGTAAAGCTCCCTCTACACTGTCCCCATCAAACACTCCCAGGACAGGTAAAGCACGGGGTTAGATACAGAGTAAAGCTCCCTCTACACTGTCCCCATCAAACACTCCAGGACAGGTACAGCACGGGTTAGATACAGAGTAAAGCTCCCTCTACACTGTCCCCATCAAACACTCCCAGAACAGGTACAGCACGGGGTTAGATACAGAGTAAAGCTCCCTCTACACTGTCCCCATCAAACACTCCCAGGACAGTTACAGCACGGGGTTAGATACAGAGTAAAGCTCCCTCTACACTGTCCCCATCAAACACTCCCAGAACAGGTACAGCACGGGGTTAGATACAGAGTAAAGCTCCCTCTACACTGTCCCCATCAAACACTCCCAAGACAGGTCCAGCCTGGGGTTAGATACAGAGTAAAGCTCCCTCTACACTGTCCCCATCAAACACTCCCAGGACAGGTACAGCCTGGGGTTAGATATAGAGTAAAGCTCCCTCTACACTGTCCCCATCAAACACTCCCAGGACAGGTACAGCACGGGGTTAGATACAGAGTAAAGCTGCCTCTACTCTGTCCCCATCAAACACTCCCAGGACAGGTACAGTACGGGGTTAGATACAGAGCAAAGCTCCCTCTACACTGTCCCCATCAAACACTCCCAGGACAGGTACAGCACGGGGTTAGATACAGAGTAAAACTCACACTACACTGTTCCCATCAAACACTCCCAGGACAGGTACAGCACGGGGTTAGATACAGAGTAAAGAACCCTCTATACTGTCCCCATCAAACGCTCCCAGGACAGGTACAGCACGGGGTTATTCACAGAGTAAAGCTCCCTCTACACTGTCCCCATCAAACACTCCCAGGACAGGTACAGCACATGGTTAGATACAGAGTAAAGCTCCCTGTACACTGTCCCCATCAAACACTCCCAGGACAGGTACAGCACAGGGTTAGATACAGAGTAAAGCTCCCTGTACACTGTCCCCATCAAACACTCCCAGGACAGGTACAGCACAGGGTTAGATACAGAGTAAAGCTCCCTGTACACTGTCCCCATCAAACACTCCCAGGACAGGTACAGCACGGGGTTAGATACAGAGTAAAGCTCCCTCTACACTGTCCCCATCAAACACTCCCAGGACAGGTAAAGCACGGGGTTAGATACAGAGTAAAGCTCCCTCTACACTGTCCCCATCAAACACTCCAGGACAGGTACAGCACGGGTTAGATACAGAGTAAAGCTCCCTCTACACTGTCCCCATCAAACACTCACAGAACAGGTACAGCACGGGGTTAGATACAGAGTAAAGCTCCCTCTACACTGTCCCCATCAAACACTCCCAGGACAGTTACAGCACGGGGTTAGATACAGAGTAAAGCTCCCTCTACACTGTCCCCATCAAACACTCCCAGAACAGGTACAGCACGGGGTTAGATACAGAGTAAAGCTCCCTCTACACTGTCCCCATCAAACACTCCCAAGACAGGTACAGCCTGGGGTTAGATATAGAGTAAAGCTCCCTCTACACTGTCCCCATCAAACACTCCCAGGACAGGTACAGCACGGGGTTAGATACAGAGTAAAGCTCCCTCTACACTGTCCCCATCAAACACTCCCAAGACAGGTCCAGCCTGGGGTTAGATACTGAGTAAAGCTCCCTCTACACTGTCCCCATCAAACACGACCAGGACAGGTTCAGCACGGGGTTACATACAGAGTAAAGCTCCCTCTACACTGTCCCCATCAAACACTCCCAGCACAGGGACAGCACGGGGTTAGATACAGAGTAAAGCTCCCTCTACACTGTCATCATCAAACACTCCCAGGACAGGTACAGCCTGGGGTTAGATACAGAGTAAAGCTCCCTCTACACTGTCCCCATCAAACAGTCCCAGGCCAGGTACAGCACAGGGTTAGATACAGAGTAAAGCTCCCTCTACACTGTCCCCATCAAACACTCCCAGGACAGGTACAGCACGGGGTTAGATACAGAGTAAAGCTCCCTCTACACTGTCCCCATCAAACACTACCAGGACAGGTGCAGCACAGGGGTTAGATACAGAGTAAAGCTCCCTCTGCACTGTCCCCATCAAACACTCCCAGGACAGTTACAGCACGGGGTTAGATACAGAGTAAAGCTGCCTCTACACTGTCCCCATCAAACACTCCCAGGACAGGTACAGTACGGGGTTAGATACAGAGCAAAGCTCCCTCTACACTGTCCCCATCAAACACTCCCAGGACAGGTACAGCACGGGGTTAGATACAGAGTAAAACTCACACTACACTGTCCCCATCAAACACTCCCAGGACAGGTACAGCACGGGGTTAGATACAGAGTAAAGAACCCTCTATACTGTCCCCATCAAACACTCCCAGGACAGGTACAGCACGGGGTTATTCACAGAGTAAAGCTCCCTCTACACTGTCCCCATCAAACACTCCCAGGACAGGTACAGCACAGGGTTAGATACAGAGTAAAGCTCCCTGTACACTGTCCCCATCAAACACTCCCAGGACAGGTACAGCACAGGGTTAGATACAGAGTAAAGCTCCCTGTACACTGTCCCCATCAAACACTCCCAGGACAGGTACAGCACAGGGTTAGATACAGAGTAAAGCTCCCTGTACACTGTCCCCATCAAACACTCCCAGGACAGGTACAGCACGGGATTAGATACAGAGTAAAGCTCCCTCTACACTGTCCCCATCAAACACTCCCAGGACAGGTACAGCACGGGGTTAGATACAGAGTAAAGCTCCCTCTCCACTGTCCCCATCAAACACTCCCAGGACAGGTACAGCACGGGTTAGATACAGAGTAAAGCTCCCTCTACACTGTCCCCATCAAACACGCCCAGAACAGGTACAGCACGGGGTTAGATACAGAGTAAAGCTCCCGGTACACTGTCCCCATCAAACACTCCCAGGACAGGTACAGCACGGGGTTAGATACAGAGTAAAGCTCCCTCTACACTGTCCCCATCAAACACTCCCGGGACAGGTACAGCACAGGGTTAGATACAGATTAAAGCTCCCTCTGCACTGTCCCCATCAAACACTCCCAGGACAGGTACAGCACGGGGGGAGATACAGAGTAAGGCTCCCTCCACACTGTCCCCATCAAACACTCCCAGGACAGTTACGGCACGGGGTTAGATACAGAGTAAAGCTCCCTCTACACTGTCCCCATCAAACACTCCCAGGACAGGTACAGCTCTGGGTTAGATACAGAATAAAGCTCCCTCTACACTGTCCCCATCAAACACCCCCAGGCCAGGTACAGCACGGGGGGAGATACAGAGTAAGGCTTCCTCCACAATGTCCCCATCAAACACTCCCAGGACAGTTACAGCACGGGGTTAGATACAGAGTAAAGCTCCCTCTACACTGTCCCCATCAAACACTCCCAGGACAGGTACAGTACGGGGTTAGATACAGAGTAAAGCTCCCTCTACACTGTCCCCATCAAACACTCCCAGGACAGGTACAGCACGGGGTTAGATACAGAGTAAAACTCACACTACACTGTCCCCATCAAACACTCCCAGGACAGGTATAGCACGGGGTTAGATACAGAGTAAAGCTCCCTCTACACTGTCCCCATCAAACACTCCCAGGACAGGTACAGCACAGGGTTAGATACAGAGTAAAGCTCGCTGTACACTGTCCCCATCAAACACTCCCAGGACAGGTACAGCACAGGGTTAGATACAGAGTAAAGCTCCCTGTACACTGTCCCCATCAAACACTCCCAGGACAGGTACAGCACAGGGTTAGATACAGAGTAAAGCTCCCTGTACACTGTCCCCATCAAACACTCCCAGGACAGGTACAGCACGGGATTAGATACAGAGTAAAGCTCCCTCTACACTGTCCCCATCAAACACTCCAGGAGAGGTACAGCACGGGTTAGATACAGAGTAAAGCTCCCTCTACACTGTCCCCATCAAACACTCCCTGGACAGGTACAGCACAGGGTTAGATACAGAGTAAAGATCCCTCTACACTGTCGCCATCAAACACTCCCAGGACAGGTACAGCACAGGGTTAGATACAGAGTAAAAATCCCTCTACACTGTCCCCATCAAACACTCCCAGAACAGGTACAGCACGGGGTTAGATACAGAGTAAAGCTCCCTGTACACTCTCCCCATCAAACACTCCCAGGACAGTTACAGCACGGGGTTAGATACAGAGTAAAGCTCCCTCTACACTGTCCCCATCAAACACTCCCAGGACAGGTACAGCACGGGGTTAGATACAGAGTAAAACTCACACTACACTGTCCCCATCAAACACTCCCAGGACAGGTACAGCACGGGGTTAGATACAGAGTAAAGAACCCTCTATACTGTCCCCATCAAACACTCCCAGGACAGGTACAGCACGGGGTTATTCACAGAGTAAAGCTCCCTCTACACTGTCCCCATCAAACACTCCCAGGACAGGTACAGCACAGGGTTAGATACAGAGTAAAGCTCCCTGTACACTGTCCCCATCAAACACTCCCAGGACAGGTACAGCACAGGGTTAGATACAGAGTAAAGCTCCCTGTACACTGTCCCCATCAAACACTCCCAGGACAGGAACAGCACAGGGTTAGATACAGAGTAAAGCTCCCTGTACACTGTCCCCATCAAACACTCCCAGGATAGGTACAGCACGGGATTAGATACAGAGTAAAGCTCCCTCTACACTGTCCCCATCAAACACTCCCAGGACAGGTACAGCACGGGGTTAGATACAGAGTAAAGCTCCCTCTCCACTGTCCCCATCAAACACTCCCAGGACAGGTACAGCACGGGTTAGATACAGAGTAAAGCTCCCTCTACACTGTCCCCATCAAACACGCCCAGAACAGGTACAGCACGGGGTTAGATACAGAGTAAAGCTCCCGGTACACTGTCCCCATCAAACACTCCCAGGACAGGTACAGCACGGGGTTAGATACAGAGTAAAGCTCCCTCTACACTGTCCCCATCAAACACTCCCAGGACAGGTACAGCACAGGGTTAGATACAGAGTAAAGCTCCCTGTACTCTGTCCCCATCAAACACTCCCAGGACAGGTACAGCACAGGGTTAGATACAGAGTAAAGCTCCCTGTACACTGTCCCCATCAAACACTCCCAGGACAGGTACAGCACGGGATTAGATACAGAGTAAAGCTCCCTCTACACTGTCCCCATCAAACACTCCAGGACAGGTACAGCACGGGTTAGATACAGAGTAAAGCTCCCTCTACACTGTCCCCATCAAACACTCCCAGGACAGGTACAGCACGGGATTAGATACAGAGTAAAGCTCCCTCTACACTGTCATCATCAAACACTCCCAGGACAGGTACAGCCTGGGGTTAGATATAGAGTAAAGCTCCCTCTACACTGTCCCCATCAAACACTACCAGGACAGGTGCAGCACAGGGGTTAGATACAGAGTAAAGCTCCCTGTACACTGTCCCCATCAAACACTCCCAGGACAGGTACAGCACGGGGTTAGATACAGAGTAAAGCTCCCTCTACACTGTCCCCATCAAACACTCCCAGGACAGGTAAAGCACGGGGTTAGATACAGAGTAAAGCTCCCTCTACACTGTCCCCATCAAACACTCCAGGACAGGTACAGCACGGGTTAGATACAGAGTAAAGCTCCCTCTACACTGTCCCCATCAAACACTCACAGAACAGGTACAGCACGGGGTTAGATACAGAGTAAAGCTCCCTCTACACTGTCCCCATCAAACACTCCCAGGACAGTTACAGCACGGGGTTAGATACAGAGTAAAGCTCCCTCTACACTGTCCCCATCAAACACTCCCAGAACAGGTACAGCACGGGGTTAGATACAGAGTAAAGCTCCCTCTACACTGTCCCCATCAAACACTCCCAGGACAGATACAGCACGGGGTTAGATACAGAGTAAAGCTCCCTCTACACTGTCCCCATCAAACACTCCCAAGACAGGTCCAGCCTGGGGTTAGATACAGAGTAAAGCTCCCTCTACACTGTCCCCATCAAACACTCCCAGGACAGGTACAGCCTGGGGTTAGATATAGAGTAAAGCTCCCTCTACACTGTCCCCATCAAACACTCCCAGGACAGGTACAGCACGGGGTTAGATACAGAATAAAGCTCCCTCTACACTGTCCCCATCAAACACTCCCAAGACAGGTCCAGCCTGGGGTTAGATACTGAGTAAAGCTCTCTCTACACTGTCCCCATCAAACACGACCAGGACAGGTACAGCACGGGGTTAGATACAGAGTAAAGCTCCCTCTACACTGTCCCCATCAAACACTCCCAGCACAGGGACAGCACGGGGTTAGATACAGAGTAAAGCTCCCTCTACACTGTCATCATCAAACACGCCCAGGACAGGTACAGCACGGGGTTAGATACAGAGCAAAGCTCCCTCTACACTGTCCCCATCAAACAGTCCCAGGCCAGGTACAGCACAGGGTTAGATACAGAGTAAAGCTCCCTCTACACTGTCCCCATCAAACACTCCCAGGACAGGTACAGCACGGGGTTAGATACAGAGTAAAGCTCCCTCTACACTGTCCCCATCAAACACTACCAGGACAGGTGCAGCACAGGGGTTAGATACAGAGTAAAGCTCCCTCTGCACTGTCCCCATCAAACACTCCCAGGACAGTTACAGCACGGGGTTAGATACAGAGTAAAGCTGCCTCTACACTGTCCCCATCAAACACTCCCAGGACAGGTACAGTACGGGGTTAGATACAGATTAAAGCTCCCTCTGCACTGTCCCCATCAAACACTCCCAGGACAGGTACAGCACGGGGGGAGGTACAGAGTAAGGCTCCCTCCACACTGTCCCCATCAAACACTCCCAGGACAGGTACAGCACGGGGTTAGATACAGAGTAAAGAACCCTCTATACTGTCCCCATCAAACACTCCCAGGACAGGTACAGCACGGGGTTATTCACAGAGTAAAGCGCCCTCTACACTGTCCCCATCAAACACTCCCAGGACAGGTACAGCACAGGGTTAGATACAGAGTAAAGCTCCCTGTACACTGTCCCCATCAAACACTCCCAGGACAGGTACAGCACAGGGTTAGATACAGAGTAAAGCTCCCTGTACACTGTCCCCATCAAACACTCCCAGGACAGGTACAGCACAGGGTTAGATACAGAGTAAAGCTCCCTGTACACTGTCCCCATCAAACACTCCCAGGACAGGTACAGCACGGGATTAGATACAGAGTAAAGCTCCCTCTACACTGTCCCCATCAAACACTCCCAGGACAGGTACAGCACGGGGTTAGATACAGAGTAAAGCTCCCTCTCCACTGTCCCCATCAAACACGCCCAGAACAGGTACAGCACGGGGTTAGATACAGAGTAAAGCTCCCGGTACACTGTCCCCATCAAACACTCCCAGGACAGGTACAGCACGGGGTTAGATACAGAGTAAAGCTCCCTCTACACTGTCCCCATCAAACACTCCCGGGACAGGTACAGCACAGGGTTAGATACAGATTAAAGCTCCCTCTGCACTGTCCCCATCAAACACTCGCAGGACAGGTACAGCACGGGGGGAGATACAGAGTAAGGCTCCCTCCACACTGTCCCCATCAAACACTCCCAGGACAGTTACGGCACGGGGTTAGATACAGAGTAAAGCTCCCTCTACACTGTCCCCATCAAACACTCCCAGGACAGGTACAGCACTGGGTTAGATACAGAATAAAGCTCCCTCTACACTGTCCCCATCAAACACCCCCAGGCCAGGTACAGCACGGGGGGAGATACAGAGTAAGGCTTCCTCCACAATGTCCCCATCAAACACTCCCAGGACAGTTACAGCACGGGGTTAGATACAGAGTAAAGCTCCCTCTACACTGTCCCCATCAAACACTCCCAGGACAGGTACAGTACGGGGTTAGATACAGAGTAAAGCTCCCTCTACACTGTCCCCATCAAACACTCCCAGGACAGGTACAGCACGGGGTTAGATACAGAGTAAAACTCACACTACACTGTCCCCATCAAACACTCCCAGGACAGGTACAGCACGGGGTTAGATACAGAGTAAAGCTCCCTCTACACTGTCCCCATCAAACACTCCCAGGACAGGTACAGCACAGGGTTAGATACAGAGTAAAGCTCGCTGTACACTGTCCCCATCAAACACTCCCAGGACAGGTACAGCACAGGGTTAGATACAGAGTAAAGCTCCCTGTACACTGTCCCCATCAAACACTCCCAGGACAGGTACAGCACAGGGTTAGATACAGAGTAAAGCTCCCTGTACACTGTCCCCATCAAACACTCCCAGGACAGGTACAGCACGGGATTAGATACAGAGTAAAGCTCCCTCTACACTGTCCCCATCAAACACTCCAGGAGAGGTACAGCACGGGTTAGATACAGAGTAAAGCTCCCTCTACACTGTCCCCATCAAACACTCCCTGGACAGGTACAGCACAGGGTTAGATACAGAGTAAAGATCCCTCTACACTGTCGCCATCAAACACTCCCAGGACAGGTACAGCACAGGGTTAGATACAGAGTAAAAATCCCTCTACACTGTCCCCATCAAACACTCCCAGAACAGGTACAGCACGGGGTTAGATACAGAGTAAAGCTCCCTGTACACTCTCCCCATCAAACACTCCCAGGACAGTTACAGCACGGGGTTAGATACAGAGTAAAGCTCCCTCTACACTGTCCCCATCAAACACTCCCAGGACAGGTACAGCACGGGGTTAGATACAGAGTAAAACTCACACTACACTGTCCCCATCAAACACTCCCAGGACAGGTACAGCACGGGGTTAGATACAGAGTAAAGAACCCTCTATACTGTCCCCATCAAACACTCCCAGGACAGGTACAGCACGGGGTTATTCACAGAGTAAAGCTCCCTCTACACTGTCCCCATCAAACACTCCCAGGACAGGTACAGCACAGGGTTAGATACAGAGTAAAGCTCCCTGTACACTGTCCCCATCAAACACTCCCAGGACAGGTACAGCACAGGGTTAGATACAGAGTAAAGCTCCCTGTACACTGTCCCCATCAAACACTCCCAGGACAGGTACAGCACAGGGTTAGATACAGAGTAAAGCTCCCTGTACACTGTCCCCATCAAACACTCCCAGGACAGGTACAGCACGGGATTAGATACAGAGTAAAGCTCCCTCTACACTGTCCCCATCAAACACTCCCAGGACAGGTACAGCACGGGGTTAGATACAGAGTAAAGCTCCCTCTCCACTGTCCCCATCAAACACTCCCAGGACAGGTACAGCACGGGTTAGATACAGAGTAAAGCTCCCTCTACACTGTCCCCATCAAACACGCCCAGAACAGGTACAGCACGGGGTTAGATACAGAGTAAAGCTCCCGGTACACTGTCCCCATCAAACACTCCCAGGACAGGTACAGCACGGGGTTAGATACAGAGTAAAGCTCCCTCTACACTGTCCCCATCAAACACTCCCGGGACAGGTACAGCACAGTGTTAGATACAGATTAAAGCTCCCTCTGCACTGTCCCCATCAAACACTCCCAGGACAGGTACAGCACGGGGGGAGATACAGAGTAAGGCTCCATCCACACTGTCCCCATCAAACACTCCCAGGACAGTTACGGCACGGGGTTAGATACAGAGTAAAGCTCCCTCTACACTGTCCCCATCAAACACTCCCAGGACAGGTACAGCACTGGGTTAGATACAGAATAAAGCTCCCTCTACACTGTCCCCATCAAACACCCCCAGGCCAGGTACAGCACGGGGGGAGATACAGAGTAAGGCTTCCTCCACAATGTCCCCATCAAACACTCCCAGGACAGTTACAGCACGGGGTTAGATACAGATTAAAGCTCCCTCTACACTGTCCCCATCAAACACTCCCAGGACAGGTACAGTACGGGGTTAGATACAGAGTAAAGCTCCCTCTACACTGTCCCCATCAAACACTCCCAGGACAGGTACAGCACGGGGTTAGATACAGAGTAAAACTCACACTACACTGTCCCCATCAAACACTCCCAGGACAGGTACAGCACGGGGTTAGATACAGAGTAAAGCTCCCTCTACACTGTCCCCATCAAACACTCCCAGGACAGGTACAGCACAGGGTTAGATACAGAGTAAAGCTCCCTGTACACTGTCCCCATCAAACACTCCCAGGACAGGTACAGCACGGGATTAGATACAGAGTAAAGCTCCCTCTACACTGTCCCCATCAAACACTCCAGGAGAGGTACAGCACGGGTTAGATACAGAGTAAAGCTCCCTCTACACTGTCCCCATCAAACACTCCCTGGACAGGTACAGCACAGGGTTAGATACAGAGTAAAGATCCCTCTACACTGTCGCCATCAAACACTCCCAGGACAGGTACAGCACAGGGTTAGATACAGAGTAAAAATCCCTCTACACTGTCCCCATCAAACACTCCCAGAACAGGTACAGCACGGGGTTAGATACAGAGTAAAGCTCCCTGTACACTCTCCCCATCAAACACTCCCAGGACAGTTACAGCACAGGGTTAGATACAGAGTAAAGATCCCTCTACACTGTCCCCATCAAACACTCCCAGGACAGGTACAGCACGGGGTTACATACAGAGTAAAGCTCCCTCTACACTGTCCCCATCAAACACTCCCAAGACAGGTCCAGCCTGGGGTTAGATACTGAGTATAGCTCCCTCTACACTGTCCCCATCAAACACGATCAGGACAGGGACAGCATGGGGTTACATACAGAGTAAAGCTCCCTCTACACTGTCCCCATCAAACACTCCCAGGACAGGTACAGCACAGGGTTAGATACAGAGTAAAGCTCCCTGTACACTGTCCCCATCAAACACTCCCAGGACAGGTACAGCACAGGGTTAGATACAGAGTAAAGCTCCCTGTACACTGTCCCCATCAAACACTCCCAGGACAGGTACAGCACAGGGTTAGATACAGAGTAAAGCTCCCTGTACACTGTCCCCATCAAACACTCCCAGGACAGGTACAGCACGGGATTAGATACAGAGTAAAGCTCCCTCTACACTGTCCCCATCAAACACTCCCGGGACAGGTACAGCACAGGGTTAGATGCAGAGTAAAGCTCCCTCTCCACTGTCCCCATCAAACACTCCTAGGACAGGGACAGCACAGGGTTAGATACAGAGTAAAGCTCCCTCTACACTGTCCCCATCAAACACTCCCAGGACACGTACAGCACGGGTTAGATACAGAGTAAAGCTCCCTCTACACTGTCCCCATCAAACACTCCCAGAACAGGTACAGCACGGGGTTAGATACAGAGTAAAGCTCCCTGTACACTGTCCCCATCAAACACTTCCAGGACAGGTACAGCACGGGGTTAGATACAGAGTAAAGCTCCCTCTACACTGTCCCCATCAAACACTCCCGCGACAGGTACAGCACAGTGTTAGATACAGAGTAAAGCTCCCTCTGCACTGTCCCCATCAAACACTCCCAGGACAGGTACAGCACGGGGGGAGATACAGAGTAAGGCTCCCTCCACACTGTCCCCATCAAACACTCCCAGGACAGTTACAGCACGGGGTTAGATTCAGAGTAAAGCTCCCTCTACACTGTCCCCATCAAACACTCCCAGGACAGGTACAGCACGGGGTTAGATACAGTGTAAAGCTCCCTCGACACTGTCCCCATCAAACACTCCCAGGACAGGTACAGCACAGGGTTAGATACAGAGTAAAGCTCCCTGTACACTTTCCCCGTCAAACACTCCCAGGACAGGTACAGCACAGGGTTAGATACAGAGTAAAGCTCCCTGTACACTGTCCCCATCAAACACTCCCAGGACAGGTACAGCACAGGGTTAGATACAGAGTAAAGCTCCCTGTACACTGTCCCCATCAAACACTCCCGGGACAGGTACAGCACAGGGTTAGATACAGAGTAAAGCTCCCTGTACACTGTCCCCATCAAACACTCCCAGGACAGGTACAGCACGGGATTAGATACAGAGTAAAGCTCCCTCTACACTGTCCCCATCAAACACTCCCAGGACAGGTACAGCACGGGGTTAGATACAGAGTAAAGCTCCCTCTACACTGTCCCCATCAAACACTCCCAGGACAGGTACAGCACGGGTTAGATACAGAGTAAAGCTCCCTCTACACTGTCCCCATCAAACACGCCCAGAACAGGTACAGCACGGGGTTAGATACAGAGTAAAGCTCCCTGTACACTGTCCCCATCAAACACTCCCAGGACAGGTACAGCACGGGGTTAGATACAGAGTAAAGCTCCCTCTACACTGTCCCCATCAAACACTCCCGGGACAGGTACAGCACAGGGTTAGATACAGATTAAAGCTCCCTCTGCACTGTCCCCATCAAACACTCCCAGGACAGGTACAGCACGGGGGGAGATACAGAGTAAGGCTCCCTCCACACTGTCCCCATCAAACACTCCCAGGACAGTTACAGCACGGGGTTAGATACAGAGTAAAGCTCCCTCTACACTGTCCCCATCAAACACTCCCAGGACAGGTACAGCACTGGGTTAGATACAGAATAAAGCTCCCTCTACACTGTCCCCATCAAACACCGCCAGGACAGGTACAGCACGGGGGGAGATACAGAGTAAGGCTTCCTCCACAATGTCCCCATCAAACACTCCCAGGACAGTTACAGCACGGGGTTAGATACAGAGTAAAGCTCCCTCTACACTGTCCCCATCAAACACTCCCAGGACAGGTACAGTACGGGGTTAGATACAGAGTAAAGCTCCCTCTACACTGTCCCCATCAAACACTCCCAGGACAGGTACAGCACGGGGTTAGATACAGAGTAAAACTCACACTACACTGTCCCCATCAAACACTCCCAGGACAGGTACAGCACTGGGTTAGATACAGAGTAAAGCTCCCTCTACACTGTCCCCATCAAACACTCCCAGGACAGGTACAGCACAGGGTTAGATACAGAGTAAAGCTCCCTGTACACTGTCCCCATCAAACACTCCCAGGACAGGTACAGCACAGGGTTAGATACAGAGGAAAGCTCCCTGTACACTGTCCCCATCAAACACTCCCTGGACAGGTACAGCACAGGGTTAGATACAGAGTAAAGATCCCTCTACACTGTCGCCATCAAACACTCCCAGGACAGGTACAGCACAGGGTTAGATACAGAGTAAAAATCCCTCTACACTGTCCCCATCAAACACTCCCAGAACAGGTACAGCACGGGGTTAGATACAGAGTAAAGCTCCCTGTACACTCTCCCCATCAAACACTCCCAGGACAGTTACAGCACAGGGTTAGATACAGAGTAAAGATCCCTCTACACTGTCGCCATCAAACAGTCCCAGGACAGGTACAGCACAGGGTTAGATACAGAGTAAAGATCCCTCTACACTGTCCCCATCAAACACTCCCAGGACAGGTACAGCACGGGGTTACATACAGAGTAAAGCTCCCTCTACACTGTCCCCATCAAACACGACCAGGACAGGGACAGCATGGGGTTACATACAGAGTAAAGCTCCCTCTACACTGTCCCCATCAAACACTCCCAAGACAGGTCCAGCCTGGGGTTAGATACTGAGTATAGCTCACTCTACACTGTCCCCATCAAACACTCCCAGGACAGGTACAGCATGGGGTTAGATACAGAGTAAAGCTCCCTGTACACTGTCCCCATCAAACACTCCCAGGACAGGTACAGCACAGGGTTAGATACAGAGTAAAGCTCCCTGTACACTGTCCCCATCAAACACTCCCAGGACAGGTACAGCACAGGGTTAGATACAGAGTAAAGCTCCCTGTACACTGTCCCCATCAAACACTCCCAGGACAGGTACAGCACGGGATTAGATACAGAGTAAAGCTCCCTCTCCACTGTCCCCATCAAACACTCCTAGGACAGGGACAGCACAGGGTTAGATACAGAGTAAAGCTCCCTCTGCACTGTCCCCATCAAACACTCCTAGGACAGGGACAGCACAGGGTTAGATACAGAGTAAAGCTCCCTCTACACTGTCCCCATCAAACACTCCCAGGACACGTACAGCACGGGTTAGATACAGAGTAATGCTCCCTCTACACTGTCCCCATCAAACACTCCCAGAACAGGTACAGCACGGGGTTAGATACAGAGTAAAGCTCCCTGTACACTGTCCCCATCAAACACTTCCAGGACAGGTACAGCACAGGGTTAGATACAGAGTAAAGCTCCCTCTACACTGTCCCCATCAAACACTCCCGCGACAGGTACAGCACAGTGTTAGATACAGAGTAAAGCTCCCTCTGCACTGTCCCCATCAAACACTCCCAGGACAGGTACAGCACGGGGGGAGATACAGAGTAAGGCTCCCTCCACACTGTCCCCATCAAACACTCCCAGGACAGTTACAGCACGGGGTTAGATACAGAGTAAAGCTCCCTCTACACTGTCCCCATCAAACACTCCCAGGAAAGGTACAGCACGGGGTTAGATACGGTGTAAAGCTCCCGCTACACTGTCCCCATCAAACACTCCCAGGACAGGTACAGCACGGGCTTAGATACAGAGTAAAACTCACACTACACTGTCCCCATCAAACACTCCCAGGACAGGTACAGCACGGGGTTAGATACAGAGTAAAGCTCCCTCTCCACTGTCCGCATCAAACACTCCCAGGACAGGTACAGCACAGGGTTAGATACAGAGTAAAGCTCCCTGTACACTGTCCCCATCAAACACTCCCAGGACAGGTACAGCACAGGGTTAGATACAGAGTAAAGCTCCCTGTACACTGTCCCCATCAAACACTCCCAGGACAGGTACAGCACGGGATTAGATACAGAGTAAAGCTCCCTCTACACTGTCCCTATCAAACACTCCCGGGACAGGTACAGCACAGGGTTAGATGCAGAGTAAAGCTCCCTCTGCACTGTCCCCATCAAACACTCCCAGGACAGGGACAGCACAGGGTTAGATACAGAGTAAAGCTCCCTCTACACTGTCCCCATCAAACACTCCCAGGACAGGTACAGCACAGGGTTAGATACAGAGTAAAGCTCCCTGTACACTGTCCCCATCAAACACTCCCAGGACAGGTACAGCACGGGGTTAGATACAGAGTAAAGCTCCCTCTACACTGTCCCCATCAAACACTCCCAGGACAGGTACAGCACGGGGCTAGATACAGAGTAAAGCTCCCTCTACACTGTCCCCATCGAACACTCCCAGGACAGGTACAGCACGGGTTAGATACAGAGTAAAGCTCCCTCTACACTGTCCCCATCAAACACTCCCAGAACAGGTACAGCACGGGGTTAGATATAGAGTAAAGCTCCCTCTACACTGTCCCCATCAAACACTCCCAGAACAGGTACAGCACAGGGTTAGATACAGAGTAAAGCTCCCTCTACACTGTCCCCATCAAACACTCTCAAGACAGGTCCAGACTGGGGTTAGATACTGAGTATAGCTCCCTCTACACTGTCCCCATCAAACACGACCAGGACAGGGACAGCACGGGGTTACATACAGAGTAAAGCTCCCTATACACTGTCCCCATCAAACACTCCCAGCACAGGGACAGCACGGGGTTAGATACAGAGTAAAGATCCCTCTACACTGTCATCATCAAACACTCCCAGGACAGGTACAGCCTGGGGTAGATATAGAGTAAAGCTCCCTCTACACTGTCCCCATCAAACACTACCAGGACAGGTGCAGCACAGGGGTTAGATAGAGTAAAGCTCCCTCTGCACTGTCCCCATCAAACACTCCCAGGACAGGTACAGCACGGGGTTAGATACAGAGTAAAACTCACACTACACTGTCCCCATCAAACACTCCCAGGACAGGTACAGCACGGGGTTAGATACAGAGGAAAGCTCCCTCTACACTGTCCCCATCAAACACTCCCAGGACAGGTACAGCACAGGGTTAGATACAGAGTAAAGCTCCCTGTACACTGTCCCCATCAAACACTCCAAGGACAGGTACAGCACAGGGTTAGATACAGAGTAAAGCTCCCTGTACACTGTCCCCATCAAACACTCCCAGGACAGCTACAGCACATGGTTAGATACAGAGTAAAGCTCCCTGTACACTGTCCCCATCAAACACTCCCAGGACAGATACAGCACGGGATTAGATACAGAGTAAAGCTCCCTCTACACTGTCCCCATCAAACACTCCCGGGACAGGTACAGCACAGGGTTAGATGCAGAGTAAAGCTCCCTCTGCACTGTCCCTATCAAACACTCCCAGGACAGGGACAGCACAGGGTTAGATACAGAGTAAAGCTCCCTGTACACTGTCCCCATCAAGCACTCCCAGGAAAGGTACAGCACAGGGTTAGATACAGAGTAAAGCTCCCTGTACACTGTCCCCATCAAACACTCCCAGGACAGGTACAGCATGGGGTTAGATACAGAGTAAAGCTCCCTCTACACTGTCCCCATCAAACACTCCCAGGACAGGTACAGCACGGGGTTAGATACAGAGTAAAGCTCCCTCTACACTGTCCCCATCAAACACTCCCAGGACAGGTACAGCACGGGTTAGATACAGAGTAAAGCTCCCTCTACACTGTCCCCAACAAACACTCCCGGGACAGGTACAGCACAGGGTTAGATGCAGAGTAAAGCTCCCTCTGCACTGTCCCTATCAAACACTCCCAGGACAGGGACAGCACAGGGTTAGATACAGAGTAAAGCTCCCTGTACACTGTCCCCATCAAGCACTCCCAGGAAAGGTACAGCACAGGGTTAGATACAGAGTAAAGCTCCCTGTACACTGTCCCCATCAAACACTCCCAGGACAGGTACAGCACGGGGTTAGATACAGAGTAAAGCTCCCTCTACACTGTCCCCATCAAACACTCCCAGGACAGGTACAGCACGGGGTTAGATACAGAGTAAAGCTCCCTCTACACTGTCCCCATCAAACACTCCCAGGACAGGTACAGCACGGGTTAGATACAGAGTAAAGCTCCCTCTACACTGTCCCCATCAAACACTCCCAGAACAGGTACAGCACGGGGTTAGATACAGAGTAAAGCTCCCTCTACACTGTCCCCATCAAACACTCCCAGAACAGGTACAGCACAGGGTTAGATACAGAGTAAAGCTCCCTCTACACTGTCCCCATCAAACACTCCCAGGACAGGTACAGCACGGGGTTACATACAGAGTAAAGCTCCCTCTACACTGTCCCCATCAAACTCTCCCAAGACAGGTCCAGCCTGGGGTTAGATACTGAGTATAGCTCCCTCTACACTCTCCCCATCAAACACTCACAGGACAAGTACAGCACGGGGTTAGATACAGAGTAAAACTCCCTCTGCACTGCCCCCATCAAACACTCCCAGGACAGGTACAGCACGGGGTTAGATACAGAGCAAAGCTCCCCCTATACTGTCCCCATCCAACACTCCCAGGACAGGTACAGCACGGGGTTAGATACAGAGTAAAGCTCCCTCTACACTGTCCCCATCAAACACTCCCAGGACAGGTACAGCATGTGGTTAGATCCAGAGTAAAGCTCCCCCTCTACTGTCCCCATCAAACACTCCCAGGACAGGTACAGCACGGGGTTTGATCCAGAGTAAAGCTCCCTCTACACTGTCCCCATCAAACACTCCCAGGACAGGTACAGCACGGGGTTAGATACAGAGTAAAGCTCCGTCTACACTGTCCCCATCAAACACTCCCAGGACAGGTACAGCACGGGGTTAGATACAGAGTAAAGCTCCGTCTACACTGTCCCCATCAAACAATCCCAGGACAGGTACAGCACGGGGTTAGATACTGAGTAAAGCTCCCTGTACACTGTCCCCATCAAACTCTCCCAAGACAGGTCCAGCCTGGGGTTAGATACTGAGTATAGCTCCCTCTACACTCTCCCCATCAAACACGACCAGGACAGGGACAGCACGGGGTTACATACAGAGTAAAGCTCCCTATACACTGTCCCCATCAAACACTCCCAGCACAGGGACAGCACGGGGTTAGATACAGAGTAAAGATCCCTCTACACTGTCATCATCAAACACTCCCAGGACAGGTACAGCCTGGGGTAGATATAGAGTAAAGCTCCCTCTACACTGTCCCCATCAAACACTACCAGGACAGGTGCAGCACAGGGGTTAGATAGAGTAAAGCTCCCTCTGCACTGTCCCCATCAAACACTCCCAGGACAGGTACAGCACGGGGTTAGATACAGAGTAAAACTCACACTACACTGTCCCCATCAAACACTCCCAGGACAGGTACAGCACGGGGTTAGATACAGAGAAAAGCTCCCTCTACACTGTCCCCATCAAACACTCCCAGGACAGGTACAGCACAGGGTTAGATACAGAGTAAAGCTCCCTGTACACTGTCCCCATCAAACACTCCAAGGACAGGTACAGCACAGGGTTAGATACAGAGTAAAGCTCCCTGTACACTGTCCCCATCAAACACTCCCAGGACAGCTACAGCACATGGTTAGATACAGAGTAAAGCTCCCTGTACACTGTCCCCATCAAACACTCCCAGGACAGATACAGCACGGGATTAGATACAGAGTAAAGCTCCCTCTACACTGTCCCCATCAAACACTCCCGGGACAGGTACAGCACAGGGTTAGATGCAGAGTAAAGCTCCCTCTGCACTGTCCCTATCAAACACTCCCAGGACAGGGACAGCACAGGGTTAGATACAGAGTAAAGCTCCCTGTACACTGTCCCCATCAAGCACTCCCAGGAAAGGTACAGCACAGGGTTAGATACAGAGTAAAGCTCCCTGTACACTGTCCCCATCAAACACTCCCAGGACAGGTACAGCACGGGGTTAGATACAGAGTAAAGCTCCCTCTACACTGTCCCCATCAAACACTCCCAGGACAGGTACAGCACGGGGTTAGATACAGAGTAAAGCTCCCTCTACACTGTCCCCATCAAACACTCCCAGGACAGGTACAGCACGGGTTAGATACAGAGTAAAGCTCCCTCTACACTGTCCCCAACAAACACTCCCGGGACAGGTGCAGCACAGGGTTAGATGCAGAGTAAAGCTCCCTCTGCACTGTCCCTATCAAACACTCCCAGGACAGGGACAGCACAGGGTTAGATACAGAGTAAAGCTCCCTGTACACTGTCCCCATCAAGCACTCCCAGGAAAGGTACAGCACAGGGTTAGATACAGAGTAAAGCTCCCTGTACACTGTCCCCATCAAACACTCCCAGGACAGGTACAGCACGGGGTTAGATACAGAGTAAAGCTCCCTCTACACTGTCCCCATCAAACACTCCCAGGACAGGTACAGCACGGGGTTAGATACAGAGTAAAGCTCCCTCTACACTGTCCCCATCAAACACTCCCAGGACAGGTACAGCACGGGTTAGATACAGAGTAAAGCTCCCTCTACACTGTCCCCATCAAACACTCCCAGAACAGGTACAGCACGGGGTTAGATACAGAGTAAAGCTCCCTCTACACTGTCCCCATCAAACACTCCCAGAACAGGTACAGCACAGGGTTAGATACAGAGTAAAGCTCCCTCTACACTGTCCCCATCAAACACTCCCAGGACAGGTACAGCACGGGGTTACATACAGAGTAAAGCTCCCTCTACACTGTCCCCATCAAACTCTCCCAAGACAGGTCCAGCCTGGGGTTAGATACTGAGTATAGCTCCCTCTACACTCTCCCCATCAAACACTCACAGGACAAGTACAGCACGGGGTTAGATACAGAGTAAAACTCCCTCTGCACTGCCCCCATCAAACACTCCCAGGACAGGTACAGCACGGGGTTAGATACAGAGCAAAGCTCCCCCTATACTGTCCCCATCCAACACTCCCAGGACAGGTACAGCACGGGGTTAGATACAGAGTAAAGCTCCCTCTACACTGTCCCCATCAAACACTCCCAGGACAGGTACAGCATGTGGTTAGATCCAGAGTAAAGCTCCCCCTCTACTGTCCCCATCAAACACTCCCAGGACAGGTACAGCACGGGGTTTGATCCAGAGTAAAGCTCCCTCTACACTGTCCCCATCAAACACTCCCAGGACAGGTACAGCACGGGGTTAGATACAGAGTAAAGCTCCGTCTACACTGTCCCCATCAAACACTCCCAGGACAGGTACAGCACGGGGTTAGATACAGAGTAAAGCTCCGTCTACACTGTCCCCATCAAACAATCCCAGGACAGGTACAGCACGGGGTTAGATACTGAGTAAAGCTCCCTCTACACTGTCCCCATCAAACACTCCCAGGACAGGTACAGCACGGGGTTAGATACAGAGTAAAGCTCCCCTATACTGTCCCCATCAAACACTCCCAGGACAGGTACAGCACGGGGTTACATACAGAGTAAAGCTCCCCCTATACTGTCCCCATCAAACACTCCCAGGACAGGTACAGCACAGGGTTAGATACAGAGTACACTGCCTTGACGCTGCTGCAGCCTCCAGACCTCCCCGGGCCTCGTCTCACTTTTGCCTAATGAAGTTATGATGGTGCTCCTCTGCCTGATGGCCCTTTCCTGAGTCGCCCTGCACCCCTACCTGTGTCCAGTGCCCAGCCCGAGAGAAACTGGTGTAGTGTCCTCCCTCCCAGCCAGACTAACGTGTCCCCTTCTTCGCAGGATCAGTACGAGTTTATCTACCGCATTGTGGCCCAGCTGTTCCAGAAGGCGTTGGCGAATAGCGACCATAATTATGAAAACCTGAGAAAAGTAAGATGCTGCTGATATTCCAGCACTCACGCCCCAGTCAGGACAGTCTGGATTTAAGGATTGCATTAGCCGTTTAAATCTCTGTTTCTAACACTTCCATTGCGCTTCCCCCGGCCATACCCCTTCATTAGCCTTTCTACGTCTACCTCCCTCTCGGTCTCTCTCCCCCTGTGATGCACTGTCAATTACGACGAGACAAGAGCAGAGAGTAATCGAGGCTTTATTAAGCAGAGATGTGGAGCCTCCCGCATCTGCCGCCGAAATGGCTGCAGCTCGGAGAGCCCACACATTTATACTCCGCCTACTGGGCGGAGCCAGCAGGCAGGGATCTACCCCCATACCTGTAGGATAGGGGCCTTACCGTAATACCCTCGTATGCAGTATATACAATACAACATTGGTGACTACCACATTCACCCCCTGTTAAAAAAGAGTCCAGCGGGGGTGGTGGAAAACTATTTACATCCAGGTTGTTTAAAATTTAAGAAAGAGGTTACAAATTTAGACAATCGGGCGCCTTGATCCGTCGTTGCGAGCGCCGCAGTGCTGGCGGCGAGTCAGGCGTCGGGTCGGTCGTCGGTGACCCCGGGAGCGTGTCGGCATCCTCTTCATCCCCGGACGGGACCAAGGGGAGGACGGATTTTCCTGGAGCGGGAGGCTGTGGTGGGGTGCGCTGGGGGAAGGGAGGGTGGCGCCGGGGGCGGGGGTGTGGGGACCCAGCCGGTGCCAGACCCCTGAGGGAGATTGTGTTTTGGCGGCCGTCGGGGTACGCTACATAGGCTCCACGGGTTTGCGTGGAGTAGCTGCACCCTTTCAACCAATGGGTCCGCTTTGGGTAGCCGCACGTGCTTGCGGAGGAGAACGGGTCCTGGAGCTGCCAGCCATGTTGGGAGCGAAACCCCAGAGGTGGACTTCCTGGGGACGGCAAGGAGACGTTCATGGGGAGTCTCGTTGGTTGCGCTGCACAGGAGCGACCGAATGGAGTGAAGTCTGTCGGGGAGGACCTCCTGCCAGCGGGATGCCGGGAGATTTCTGGACCGTAGGGCCAGCTGGACGGCCCTCCAGACCATCCCATTCTCCCGCTCCACCTGCCCGTCTCCCCGGGGGTTGTAGCTGGTCGTCCTGCTCGAGGCAATGCCCCTGTTGAGCAGGATTGACGCAGCTGATCGTTCATAAAGGAGGATCCCCGGTCACTGTGGACGTAGGCGGGGAAGCCGAACAGAGCGAAGGTGGTGTTGAGGGCTTTGGTGACGGTGGCAGACGTCATATCGGGTCATGGGATGGCGAAGAGGAATCTGGAATATTCGTCGACCACATTGAGAAAATACGTGTTGCGGTCGGTGAGTGAGAGGGGACCTTTGAAGTCCACGCTGAGGCGTTCAAAGGGGTGGGAGGCCTTCACCAGGCACGCACGGTTTGGCCGGGAGAAGTGCGGTTTAACTCCATGCATACCTGGCAGTCCCTGGTGATAGTCCTGACTTCCTCGATGGAGTGGGGCAGATTGCGGGCCTTTATGAAATGATAAAAGCGGGTGACCCCTGGGTGACAGATCGTCGTGCAGGGTCCGGAGTCGGTCCACTTGTGCGCTGGCACATGTACCTCGGGATAGGACATCGGGGGGCTCATTGAGCTGACTGGGGCGATACAAAATCTCGTAATTGTAGGCGGAGAGCTCGATCCTCCACCTCAAGATCTTATCATTTTTGATCTTGCCCCGCTGTGTGTTGTTAAACATGAAGGCAACCGACCATTGGTCAGTGAGGAGAGTGAATCTTCTGCCGGCCAGATAATGCCTCCAATGCTGCACAGCTTCAACGATTACTTGGGCCTCCTTTCCGACGGAGGAGTGCCGGATTTCAGAGGCATGGAGGGTACGGGAAAAGAATGCCACGGGCCTGCCTGGTTGAGGGTGGCGGTCAGAGCGACGTCTGATGCATCGCTCTCGACTTGGAAGGGGAGCGTCTCGTCGACCGCGTGCATCGCGGCCTTGGCGATGTCGGCCTTGATACGGTTGAAGGCCTGGTGAGCCTCGGCCGTCAGTGGGAAAACGGTAGAGTGGATGAGTGAGCGGGCCTTGTCCGCATAGTTAGGGACCCACTGGGTGTAGTACGAGAAGAACCCCAGCATCGTTTGAGGGCCTTGGGGCAGTGGGGAAGGGGGAGTTCCATGAGGGGGCGCATGCGATCGGGGTCGGGCCCTAGAACTCCGTTCTGAACCACATAGCCGAGGATGGCTAATCGGTTCGTGCTGAACACACACTTTTCCTTGTTGTATGTTAGGTTGAGGAGTTTGGCGGTGTGGAGGAGTTTGGAAAAGTTAGCGTATTGGCCGCAGATGGTGACGTTATCCAGGTACGGGAAAGTGGCCCGCAGTCCGTACCGGGCAACCATTCGGTCCATCTCCCGTTGGAAGACCGAGACCCCGTTAGTGACGCCGAAAGGAACCCTAAGGAAGTGGTAAAGGCGGCCATCCGCTTCAAACGCGGTGTACTGGCGGTCCGCCTTGCGAATGGGGAGCTGGTGGTAGGCAGATTTCAGGTCCACTGTCGAGAAGACCCGGTACTGTGCAATCTGATTGACCATATCAGATATACGTGGGAGGGGGTACGCGTCGAGCTGCATGAACCAATTGATGGCCTGACTGTAGTCAATGACCATCCTGTTTTTCTCCCCAGTTTTCACCACTACCACTTGGGCTCTCCAGGGGCTGTTGCTGGCCTCGATGATGCCCTCCCGCAGCAGCCGCTGGACCTCAGACCTGATGAAGGTCCTGTCCTGGGCACTGTACCGTCTGCTCCTGGTGGCGACGGGTTTGCAATCCGAGGTGAGGTTCGCAAACAGGGAAGGTGGGTTGACCTTAAGGGTCGTGAGGCCGCATACAGTGAGGGGTGTTAGGGGCCCTCCAAATTTCAGGGTTAGGCTCTGGAGGTTGCACTGGAAGTCCAGGCCGAGTAGCAAGGCAGCGCAGAGGTTGGGGAGGACGTAGAGCCGGAAGCCGCTGAACTCTACGCCCTGGATGGTGAGGGTGGCGATGCAGTACCCCCGGATCGCCACGGAGTGGGATCCGGAGGCCAGGGAGATTCTTTGGTTAGTGGGGTGTACCGAGAGGGAGCAGCGCCTTACGTATCGGGGTGGATGAAGCTCTCAGTGCTCCCGGAGTCCAGAAGGCAGGATATCTTGTGCCCGTCGACCTTCACTGTCGTCGACGCGGTCGCGAGGTTGTGCGGTCGGGACTGGTCGATCGTGATGGAGGCGAGACGCGGCTGGTCGTCAGCGGTTGCAGGCGATGAGCGGCCCGATGAAGTGCCCGACGAGCAGGGGTCCTGAGGCGGGGAAGATGGCGGCGCCCATGGGCCGCACGTGTCCAGAGGCGGGCAAGATGGCAGCGCCCACGGGCCGCATGTGTCCTGAGGCGGGGAAGATGGCGGCGCCCATGGGCCGCACGTGTCCAGAGGCGGGCAAGATGGCAGCGCCCACGGGCCGCATGTGTCCTGAGGCGGGGAAGATGGCAGCGCCCACGGGCCGCATGTGTCCTGAGGCTGGGAAGATGGCAGCGCCCACGGGCCGCATGTGTTGTGAGGGGAGCAAGGTGGCGGCTCCCACGGGCCTCACGTGGTCTGAGGAGAGGAAGATGGCGGCGCCCACGGGTCGCATGTGGGGGGTGCAGGGATAATAGCGGCAATCGAGCGGGCCTGGCACACTGCAGCGAAATGTCCTTTCTTCCCGCAGGCTTTGCAGAGCTCCGTGCTCTGCAGCTGCTCCGCGCCGGGCAGCGCTGCCGGGGGTGTTTCGTCTGTCCGCAGAAATAGCACTTGGGTCCCCCGGGGTTGGTTGGCTGCCGTGCGGTGCAGGCCTGGGGTTGGCTGGGGGAGGTCGCTGATGGGGTCCACGGTGGGGTGTTCCCTGGCGGGGTCCATGATGCGCAGGAGGGGTGGGCCGTGCGGTCGGGGGCATACGCCTGTATATTGCGTGAGGCGACTGAGCGAGAGCGCTAGTTTCTTGGTCGCCGCGAGGTCGAGGGTTGCACCTTCTAAGAGGCGCTGGCGGATGTAGGCCGACCCTATGCCCGTGACGAACGCGTCTCTCATTAGCAGGTCAGAATGTTCGGCAGCCGAAACGGCCTGGCAATCGCAGTCTCCCACCAGGACGTGCAAGGGACGCCAGAAATCTTCCACAGAGTCACCGGGGAGTTGATGCCGCATGGACAGGAGGTGCCTGGCGTAGATTTTGTTGGTCTGCTGAGTGTAGTTCTCCTTCAGTAGCGCCATGGCCTCAGCGTAGGTCGGTGCGTCCCGGATGAGGGGAAAGATATCGGAGCTCAACCGCATGTGAAGGATCTGGAGCTTCTTGTTCCTCTGAGGGTGGTTCTGTCGCAGATCCGATGTAGGCTTCAAAGCGAGCTAGCCAATGTGCGATGGCCGACTGGGCGTTGTCTACTTGAGGGTGCAGCTGCAGGCGATCAGGCTTGATGCGGAGGTCCATCGTTGTAAAATCTCTGCGTAATAAATTGATGCACTGTCAATTACGACGAGACGAGAGCAGAGAGTAATCGAGGCTTTATTACCCAGAGATGTGGAGCCTCCCGCAGCTGCTGCCGAAATGGCTGCAGCTCGGAGAGCCCACACATTTATTGTGGTACCCTCAATAACGACGCTTAGAGTGTAAACAGTAAAGAAGGCTTTAATAAACTAAGAACTAGACTAGGGCCGAGACGTGTGCTAACTGCTGCACATATATTTACGGCTCCCAGATTGGCGGAGGCGGAGTCCCCCAGGGTTCCAAGCCCGGTCTTAAAGGGGACATCACCTTGCATGATGACAAGGGTACAGTGTTACAGTAACCGTTCATCACATTCACCCCCTGTTTAAAAAGAGTCCTGTGGGGGTCCACCCGTCTCGGTGGCTGGATCGTCCTCATCGACCTCCTCAGTCCGGGCGGTGGTGCGGCGGCCGGTGGTGCGGCGGACACGGATGTCCTGGTTGAGGGTACGTCCGGGAGCACGGCGGTCAGAGCTTCGGTCCGGGTCGGGGCGGGGGAACAGGGCGCAGGGAGAATAGGTAGGGCCGGGGGTAGCGGTGCCAGCACCGGCGGGGTGTGTAAAGGGGGGGGCGCTAGGGGGGGGGGCGCGCGGTAGGTGCTCACCAATGGGGGGTGGAGCCGGGAGGGGGTGTGTTGTAGGGGGTGCCGGGTCCTTCAGGGGAGCGGCGCGGGAAGGGGCGTCTGTAGTGGGTGTCAGATCCCGGAGGGAAACCGTATCTTGCCTGCTGTCGGTCTCTATGCCCCTGACCCCCATCTCGGTCTCTCTCCCCCGTCTCGGTCACTCTCCCACTTTTCCCCTCTCGGTCTCTCTCCCCCTGTTCCCCTCTCGGTCTCTCTCCCCCGTCCACCTCTCAGTCTCTCTCCCCCCCTTCCCTCTCAGTTTCTCTCCCCTATCCCCCTCTCGATCTCTCGGTCTCTCTCCCCCTCTCGGTATCTCTCCCCCTGTCCCCGTCTCGTTCTCTCTCCTCCTGTCTTCCTCTCGGTCTCTCTCCCCCTGTCCCCCTCTCGGTCTCTCTCCCCCTGGCCACCTCTCGGTCTCTCTCCTCCTGTCTCTCTATCTATCGGTCTCTCTCCCCCTGTCCACCTCTCGGTCTCTCTCCCCCTGTCCACCTCTCGGTCTCTCTCCTCCTGTCTCTCTATCGGTCTCTCTCCCCCTGTCCCCCTCTCGGTCTCTCTCCCCCTGTCCCCCTTCTCGGTCTATCTCCCCCTGTCTCCCTTCTCGGTCTCCCTCCCCCTGTCCCTCTCGGTCTCTCTTCCCTAGTCACCCTCTCGGTCTCTCTCCCCCAGTCCCCCACTCTCTCTCTCGCCCTGTCCCCCTTCTCGGTCTATCTCCCCCTGTCTCCCTTCTCGGTCTCTCCCCCCGGTCCCCTCTCCGTCTCTCTCCCCCAGTCCCCCACTCGGGCTCTCCCCCAGTCCCCCACTCGGGCTCTCCCCCAGTCCCCCACTCGGGCTCTCCCCCTGTCTCCCACTCGGTCTCTCGCCCTGTCACCCTCTCGGTCTCTCTCCCCCCCCCGTGCCCCTCTCGGTCTCTCTCCCCCTGTCCCCCTCTCGGTCTCTCTCCCCCTGGCCACCTCTCGGTCTCTCTCCTCCTGTCTATCTATCGGTCTCTCTCCCCCTGTCCCCATCTCGGTCTCTCTCCCCCTGTCCCCATCTCGGTCTCTATGCCCCTGACCCCCATCTCGGTCTCTCTCACTCTCTCTCTCTCGCTCTCGCTCTCGCTCTCGCTCTCTCGCTCTCGCTCTCGCTCTCTCTCTCTCTCTCTCTCTCTCTCGGTCTCTCTCCTCCTGTCTCCCTCTCGGTCTATCTCCCCCTGTCCCCCTCTCGGTCTCTCTCCCCCTCTCGGTCTATCTCCCCCTGTCCCCCTCTCGGTCTCCCTCCCCCTGTCCCCCTCTCGGTCCCTCTCCCCCATCCCCCTCTCGGTCTCTCTCCCCCTGTTCCCATCTCGTTCTTTCTCACCCTGTCCCCATCTCGGTCTCACTCCCCCTGTCTCCCTCTTGGTCTCTCTCCCCCTGTCCCCATCTCGGTCTCTCTCCCCCTGTCTCCCCCTCGATCTCTCTCCCCCTGTCCCCATCCCAGTCTCTCTCCCCCTGTCTCCCTCTAGGTCTCTCTCCCCCTGTCTCCCTCTCGGTATCTCTCTCCCTCTCGGTCTCTATGCCCCTGACCCCCATCTCGGTCTCTCTCCCCTGTCTCGGTCACTCTCCCCCTTTTCCCCTCTCGGTCTCTCTCCCCCTGTTCCCCTCTCGGTCTCTCTCCCCCGTCCGCCTCTCAGTCTCTCTCCCCCCCTTCCCTCTCAGTTTCTCTCCACTATCCCCCTCTCGATCTCTTGGTCTCTCTCCCCCTATCGGTCTCTCTCCCCCTGCCCCCTCTCTGTCTCTCTCCCCCTGTCACCCTCTCGGTATCTCTCCCCCTGTCCCCCTCTCGGTCTCTCTCCCCATTTGCCCCCCTCGGTCTCTCTCACCCTGTCTCCCTCTCGGTCTCTCTCCCCCGTCCCCCTCTCGGTCTCTCCCCCCTCTCTGTCTCTCTCCCCCTCTCGGTCTCTCACCCCAGTCTCCCTCTCGGTCTCTCTCCCGCTGTCTCCCTCTCGGTCTCTCTACCCTGTCCCCCTCTCGGTCTCTCTCCCCCTGTCCCCCTCACGGTCTCTCTCCCCCTGTCCCCCCCCCTCGGTCTCTCTCCCCCTGTCCACCTCTCGGTCTCTCTCCTCCTGTCCCCCTCTCTGTCTCTCTCCTGTCCCCCTCTCGGTCTCTCTCCCCCGTCTCCCTCTCGGTCTCTCTCCCCCTGTCCCCCTCTAGGTCTCTCTCACCCTCTCGGTCTCTCTCCTCCTGTCTCCCTCTCGGTCTATCTCCCCCTGTCCCCCTCTCGGTCTCTCTCCTCCTCTTGGTCTCTCGGTCTCACTCTCCCTGTCCCCCTCTCGGTCTCTCTCACCCTCTCTCCCTCTCGGTCTCTCTCCTCCTGTCTCCCTCTCGGTCTATCTCCCCCTGTCCCCCTCTCGGTCTCTCTCCCCCTCTCGGTCTCTCGGTCTCACTCCCCCTGTCTCCCTCTCGGTCTCCCTCCCCCTGTCCCCCTCTCGGTCCCTCTCCCCCATCCCCCTCTCGGTCTCTCTCCCCCTGTTCCCATCTCGTTCTTTCTCACCCTGTCCCCATCTCGGTCTCACTCCCCCTGTCTCCCTCTTGGTCTCTCTCCCCCTGTCCCCATCTCGGTCTCTCTCCCCCTGTCTCCCCCTCGATCTCTCTCCCCCTGTCCCCATCCCAGTCTCGCTCCCCCTGTCTCCCTCTCGGTCTCTCTCCCCCTGTCTCCCTCTAGGTCTCTCTCCCCCTGTCTCCCTCTCGGTATCTCTCTCCCTCTCGGTCTCTATGCCCCTGACCCCCACTCTCTCTCTCGCCCTGTCCCCGTCTCGATCTCTCCCCATTTCCCCCTCTCGGTCTCTCTCCCCCTGTCTCCCTCTCGGTCTGTCTCCCCCTGTCTCCCTCTCGGTCTGTCTCCCCCTGTCTCCCTCTCTGTCTCTCTCTCCCTGTCTCCCTCTCGGTCTCTCCCCCCGGTCCCCTCTCCGTCTCTCTCCCCCAGTCCCCCACTCGGGCTCTCCCCCTGTCTCCCACTCGGTCTCTCGCCTTGTCACCCTCTCGGTCTCTCTCCCCCCGTCCCCCTCTCGGTCTCTTCCCCCCCCCCCCCGTCCTCCTCTCGGTCTCTCTCCCCCTGTCCCCCTCTTGGTCTCTCTCCCCCTGGCCACCTCTCGGTCTCTCTCCTCCTGTCTCTCTATCGGTCTCTCTCACCCTGTCCACCTCTCGTTCTCTGTCCTCCCGTCTCTCTATCGGTCTCTCTCCCCCTGTCCCCCTCTCGGTCTCTCTCCCCCTCTCGGTCTCTCTCCTCCTGTCTCCCTCTCGGTCTCCCTCCCCCTGTCCCCCTCACGGTCTATCTCCCCCTGTCTCCCCTCTCGGTCTCCCTCCCCCTGTCCCTCTCGGTCTCTCTCCCCTGTCCCCCTCTCGGTGTCTCTCCCCCTGTCCCCATCTCGGTCTATCTCCCCCTGTCCCCCTCTCGGTCTCTCTCCCCCTGTCCCCCTCTCGGTCTCTCTCCCCCTCTCGGTCTCTCTCCTCCTGTCTCCCTCTCGGTCTCCCTCCCCCTGTCCCCCTCACGGTCTCTCTCCCCCATTCCCCCTCTCGGTTTCTCCCCCCCTGTCCCTCTCGGTCTCTGTCCCCCATCCCCCTCTCGGTCTCTCTCCCCCTGTTCCCATCTCGTTCTCTCTCACCCTGTCCCCATCTCGGTCTCTCTCCCCCTGTCTCCCTCTTGGTCTCTCTCCCCCTGTACCCATCTCAGTCTCTCTCCCCCTGTCTCCCCCTCGATCTCTCTCCCCCTGTCCCCATCCCGGTCTCTCTCCCCCTGTCTCCTTCTCGGTCTCTCTCCCCCTATCTCCCTCTCGGTCTCTATGCCCCTGACCCCCATCTCGGTCTCTCTCCCCCGTCTCGGTCACTCTCTCCCTGTTCCCCTCTCGATCTCTCGGTCTCTCTCCCCCTATTGGTCTCTCTCCCCCTGTCACCCTCTCGGTATCTCTCCCCCTATACCCCTCTCGGTCTCTCTCCTGTCCCCCTCTCGGTCTCTCTCCCCATGTGCCCCTCTCGGTCTCTCTCACCCTATCCTCCTCTAGGCCTCTCTCTCTCCCTCTCTCCCTCTCTCCCTCTCTCCCTCTCTCCCTCTCTCCCTCTCTCCCTCTCCTCCTGTCTCCCTCTCGGTCTCTCTCCCCCTGTCCCACTCTCGGTCTCTCTCCCCCTGTCCCACTCTCGGTCTCTCTCCCCCTGTCCCAGTCATGGTCTCTCTCCCCCTGTCCCCCTCTCGGTCTCTCTCCTTCTGTCCCCCCCCTCGGTCTCTCTCCGCCTGTCCCACTCTCGGTCTCTCTCCGCCTGTCCCAGTCTCGGTCTCTCTCCCCCTGTCCCAGTCTCGTTCTCTCTCCCACTGACCCCCTCTCGGTCTCTCTCCCCATGTCCCCCTCTCGGTCTCTCTACCCCTGTCTCCCTCTCGGTCTCTCCCCCCGGTCCCCTCTCCGTCTCTCTCCCCCAGTCCCCCACTCGGGCTCTCCCCCAGTCCCCCACTCGGGCTCTCCCCCAGTCCCCCACTCGGGCTCTCCCCCTGTCTCCCACTCGGTCTCTCGCCCTGTCTCCCTCTCGGTCTCTCCCCCCGGTCCCCTCTCCGTCTCTCTCCCCCAGTCCCGCACTCGGACTCTCCCCCAGTCCCCCACTCGGGCTCTCCCCCTGTCTCCCACTCGGTCTCTCGCCCTGTCACCCTCTCGGTCTCTCTCCCCCCCCCGTGCCCCTCTCTGTCTCTCTCCCCCTGTCCCCCTCTCGGTCTCTCCCCCCCCGTCCCCCTCTCGGTCTCTCTCCCCCTGTCCCCCTCTCTGTCTCTCTCCTGGCCACCTCTCGGTCTCTCTCCCCCTGTCTCCCACTCGGTCTCTCTCCCCCTGTCCCCCTCTCGGTCTCTCTCACCCTCTCGGTCTCTCTCCTCCTGTCTCCCTCTCGGTCTATCTCCCCCTGTCCCCCTCTCGGTCTATCTCCCCCTGTCTCCCCTCTCGGTCACCCTCCCCCTGTCCCTCTCGGTCTCTCTCCCCTGTCCCCCTCTCGGTGTCTCTCCCCCTGTCCCCCTCTCGGTGTCTCTCCCCCTGTCCCCCTCTCGGTCTATCTCTCCCGTCCCCCTCTCGGTCTATCTCCCCCAGTCCACCTCTCGGTCTCTCTCCTCCTGTGTCTCTATCGGTCTCTCTCCCCCTGTCTCCCCTCTCGGTCTCTCTCCCCCTGTCCCCCTCTCGGTCTACCTCACCCTGTCTCCCTCTCGGTCTCTCTCCCGCTGTCTCCCTCTCGGTCTCTCTCCCCCGTCCCCCTCTCGATCTCTCCCCCCCTCTTGGTCTCTCTCCCCCTGGCTCCCTCTCGGTCTCTCTCTCCCCCTGTCCCCCTCTCGGTCTCTCTCACCCTGTCCACCTCTCGGTCTCTCTCCTCCTATCCCCCTCTCACTCTCTCTCCCCCTCTCCCCCTCTCGTTCCCTCTCCCCCTGTCCCCCTCTCGTTCCCTCTCCCCCTCTCGTTCCCTCTCCCCCTCTCGTTCCCTCTCCCCCTGTCCCCCTCTCGGTCTCTCTCCCGCTGCCTCCCCCTCGGTCTCTCTCCCCCTGTCTCCCTCTCGGTCTCTCTCCCCCTGTCCCAGTCTCGGTCTCTCTCCCCCTGTCCCAGTCTCGGTCTCTCTCCCCCTGTCCCAGTCTCGGTCTCTCTCCCCCTGTCCCAGTCTCGGTCTCTCTCCCCCTGTCCCAGTCTCGTTCTCTCTCCCCCTGTCCCCCTCTCGGTCTCTCTCCCCCGTCCCCCTCTCGATCTCTCCCCCCCTCTCGGTCTCTCTCCTCCTTTCCCCCTCTCACTCTCTCTCCCCCTCTCCCCCTCTCGTTCCCTCTCCCCCTGTCCCCCTCTCGTTCCCTCTCCCCCTCTCGTTCCTTCTCCCCCTGTCCCCCTCTCGGTCTCTCTCCCGCTGTCCCCCTCTCGGTCTCTCTCCCCCTGTCCCTCTCGGTCTCTCTCCCCTGTCCCCCTCTCGGTCTATCTCCCCCTGTCTCCCCTCTCGGTCTCTCTCCCCCGTCCCCCTCTCGGTCTATCTCCCCCTGTCCCCCTCTCGGTCTATCTCCCCCTGTCTCCCCTCTCGGTCACCCTCCCCCTGTCCCTCTCGGTCTCTCTCCCCTGTCCCCCTCTCGGTGTCTCTCCCCCTGTCTCCCCTCTCGGTCTCTCTCCTCCTTTCCCCCTCTCGCTCTCTCTCCCCCTGTCCCCCTCTCGGTCTCTCTCCCCCTGTCCCCATCTCGGGTTCTCTCCACCTGTCCCCCTCTCGGTCTCTCCCCCTGTCTCCCTCTCGGTCTCTCCCCCCCTGTCCCCATCTCGGCCTGTCTCCCCCTGTCTCCCTCTTGGTTACTCTCCCCCTGTCACCCTCTCGGTCTCTCTCCCCCAGTCCCCCACTCTCTCTCTCGCCCTGTCCCCCTCTCGATCTCTCCCCATGTCTCCCTCTCTGTCTCTCTCCCCCTGTCTCCCTCTCTGTCTCTCTCCCCCTGTCACCCTCTCTGTCTCTCTCCCCCTGTCTCCCTCTCTGTCTCTCTCCCCCTGTCTCCCTCTCTGTCTCTCTCCTCCTGTCCCCCTCTCTGTCTCTCTCCTGTCCCCCTCTCGGCCTCTCTCCCCCTGTCCCCCTCTCGGTCTCTCTACCCCTCTCGGTCTCTCTCCTCCTGTCTCCCTCTCGGTCTCCCTCCCCCTGTCCCCCTCTCGGTCTCTCTCCCCCATCCCCCCTCTCGGTTTCTCCCCCCCTGTCCCTCTCGGTCTCTGTCCCCCATCCCCCTCTCGGTCTCTCTCCCCCTGTTCCCATCTCGTTCTCTCTCACCCTGTCCCCATCTCGGTCTCTCTCCCCCTGTACCCATCTCTGTCTCTCTCCCCCTGTACCCATCTCTGTCTCTCTCCCCCTATCTCCCTCTCGGTCTCTATGCCCCTGACCCCCATCTCGGTCTCTCTCCCCCGTCTCGGTCACTCTCCCCCTGTTCCCCTCTCGGTCTCTCTCCCCCTGTTCCCCTCTCGGTCTCTCTCCCCCCCGTCCCCCTCTCGGTCTCTCTCCCCCATCCCCCTCTCGGTCTCTCCCCCCCTGTTCCCATCTCGTTCTTTCTCACCCTGTCCCCATCCCGGTCTCACTCCCCCTGTCCCCCTCTCGGTCCCTCTCCCCCTCTCCCCCTCGCGGTCTCTCTCATCCTGTCCCCCTCTCGGTCTCTCTCCCCCGTCTCCCTCTCGGTCTCTCTCCCCCCGTCCCCCACTCGGTCTCTCACCCACGTCTCCCTCTCGGTCTCTCCCCCCCCCCCCCCCCCCCCCCCCCGCCCCCCGTCCCCCTCTCCGTCTCTCTCCCCCTGACAACCTCTCGGTCTCTCTCTCCCTGTCGCCCTCTCGGTCTCTCTCCCCCTGTCCCCCTCTCGGTCTCTCTCACCGGTCCCCTCTCGGTCTCTCTCCCCCTGTCCCCCACTCGGGCTCTCCCCCTGTCTCCCACTCGGTCTCTCGCCCTGTCACCCTCTCGGTCTCTCTCCAACACCCCCGTCCCCCTCTCTGTCTCTCTCCGCCTGTATCCCTCTCGGTCTCTCTCCCCCCCCCGTGCCCCTCCCCCCCCGTGGCCCTCTCTGTCTCTCTCCCCCTGTCCCCCTCTCGGTCTCTCTCCTCCTGTCTCTCTATCGGTCTCTCTCCCCCTGTCTCCCCTCTCGGTCTCTCTCCCCCTGTCTCCCCTCTCGGTCTATCTCCCCCTGTCTCCCCTCTCGGTCACCCTCCCCCTGTCCCTCTCGGGCT
The DNA here is from genome assembly GCF_047496885.1 of Scyliorhinus torazame. Classification (NCBI taxonomy): domain Eukaryota; kingdom Metazoa; phylum Chordata; class Chondrichthyes; order Carcharhiniformes; family Scyliorhinidae; genus Scyliorhinus; species Scyliorhinus torazame. The sequence goes on along the minus strand of NC_092728.1, from coordinate 26,920,114 downwards.
CTCTCCCCTGTCCCCCTCTCGGTGTCTCTCCCCCTGTCCCCCTCTCGGTGTCTCTCCCCCTGTCCCCCTCTCGGTCTATCTCTCCCGTCCCCCTCTCGGACTATCTCCCCCAGTCCACCTCTCGGTCTCTCTCCTCCTGTGTCTCTATCGGTCTCTCTCCCCCTGTCTCCCCTCTCGGTCTCTCTCCCCCTGTCCCCCTCTCGGTCTACCTCACCCTGTCTCCCTCTCGGTCTCTCTCCCGCTGTCTCCCTCTCGGTCTCTCTCACCCTGTCCCCCTCTCGGCCTCTCTCCCCCTGTCCCCCTCTCGGTGTCTCTCCCCTGTCCCCCTCTCGGTCTCTCTCCTCCTGTCTCTCTATCGGTCTCTCTCCCCCTGTCTCCCCTCTCTGTCTCTCTCCCCCTGTCTCCCCTCTCGGTCTATCTCCCCCTGTCTCCCCTCTCGGTCACCCTCCCCCTGTCCCTCTCGGTCTCTCTCCCCTGTCCCCCTCTCGGTGTCTCTCCCCCTGTCCCCCTCTCGGTGTCTCTCCCCCTGTCCCCCTCTCGATCTATCTCTCCCGTCCCCCTCTCGGTCTATCTCCCCCTGTCCACCTCTCGGTCTCTCTCCTCCTGTGTCTCTATCGGTCTCTCTCCCCCTGACTCCCCTCTCGGTCTCTCTCCCCCTGTCCCCCTCTCGGTCTACCTCACCCTGTCTCCCTCTCGGTCTCTCTCCTGCTGTCCCTCTCGGTCTCTGTCCCCCTGTCCCCCTCTTGGTCTCTCTCCCCCTGTCCCCCTCTCGGTCTCTCTCCCGCTGTCTCCCTCTCGGTCTCTCTCCCCCTGTCTCCCTCTCGGTCTCTCTCCCCCGTCCCCCTCTCGGTCTCTCTCCCCCTCTCGGTCTATCTCCCCCTGTCCCCCTCTCGGTCTCTCTCCCCCTGTCTCCCCTCTTGGTCTCTCTCCCCCGTCCCCCTCTCGGTCTATCTCCCCCTGTCCCCCTCTCGGTCTATCTCCCCCTGTCTCCCCTCTCGGTCACCCTCCCCCTGTCCCTCTCGGTCTCTCTATCGGTCTCTCTCCCCCTGTCTCCTCTCTCGGTCTCTCTCCCCCTGTCCCCCTCTCTGTCTCTCTCCTGTCCCCCTCTCGGTCTCTCTCCCCCGTCTCCCTCTCGGTCTCTCTCCCCCTGTCCCCCTCTCGGTCTCTCTCACCCTCTCGGTCTCTCTCCTCCTGTCTCCCTCTCGGTCTATCTCCCCCTGTCCCCCTCTCGGTCTCTCTCCTCCTCTTGGTCTCTCGGTCTCACTCCCCCTGTCCCCCTCTCGGTCTCTCTCACCCTCTCTCCCTCTCGGTCTCTCTCCTCCTGTCTCCCTCTCGGTCTATCTCACCCTGTCCCCATCTCGGTCTCTCTCCCCCTGTCTCCCCCTCGATCTCTCTCCCCCTGTCCCCATCCCAGTCTCGCTCCCCCTGTCTCCCTCTCGGTCTCTCTCCCCCTGTCTCCCTCTCGGTCTCTCTCCCCCTGTCTCCCTCTCGGTCTCTCTCCCCCTGTCTCCCTCTCGGTCTCTCTCCCCCTGTCTCCTTCTCGGTCTCTCTCCCCCTGTCCCCCTCTCGGTCTCTATCCTCCTGTCTCTCTATCGGTCTCTCTCCCCCTGTCTCCCCTCTCGGTGTCTCTCCCCCTGTCCCCCTCTCGGTCTTTCTCCCTCTGTCTCACTCTCGGTCTCCCTGCCCCTGTCCCTCTCGGTCTCTCTCCCCTGTCCCCCTCTCGGTGTCTCTCCCCCTGTCCCCCTCTCGTTCCCTCTCCCCCTCTCGTTCCCTCTCCCCCTGTCCCCCTCTCGGTCTCTCTCCCGCTGTCCCCCTCTCGGTCTCTCTCCCCCTGTCCCTCTCGGTCTCTCTCCCCTGTACCCCTCTGGGTGTCTCTCCCCCTGTCCCCCTCTCGGTCTATCTCCCCCTGTCCCCCTCTCGGTCTCTCTCCCCCTGTCTCCCCTCTCGGTCTCTCTCCCCCGTCCCCCTCTCGGTCTATCTCCCCCTGTCCCCCTCTCGGTCTATCTCCCCCTGTCTCCCCTCTCGGTCACCCTCCCCCTGTCCCTCTCGTTCCCTCTCCCCCTGTCCCCCTCTCGGTCTCTCTCACCCTGTCCCCCTCTCGGTCTCTCTCCTCCTTTCCCCCTCTCGCTCTCTCTGCTCCTGTCCCCCTCTCAGTCTCTCTCCCCCGTCTCCCTCTCGGTCTCTCTCCTCCTGTCTCTCTATCGGTCTCTCTCCCCCTGTCTCCCTCTCGGTCCCTCTCCCCCTCTCCCCCTCGCGGTCTCTCTCATCCTGTCCCCCTCTCGGTGTCTCTCCCCCGTCTCCCTCTCGGTCTCTGTCCCCCCGTCCCCCACTCGGTCTCTCACCCCCGTCTCCCTCTCGGTCTCTCCCCCCCCCCACCCCCCCCCCCGCGCCCCGTCCCCCTCTCCGTCTCTCTCCCCCTGACAACCTCTCGGTCTCTCTCTCCCTGTCCCCCTCTCGTCTCTCTCCCCCTGTCCCCCTCTCGGTCTCTCTCCCCGGTCCCCTCTCGGTCTCTCTCCCCCTGTCCCCCACTCGGGCTCTCCCCCTGTCTCCCACTCGGTCTCTCGCCCTGTCACCCTCTCGGTCTCTCTCCAACACCCCCGTCCCCCTCTCTGTCTCTCTCCGCCTGTATCCCTCTCGGTCCCCCCCCCCCCCCCCCCCCCCCCCCCGTCCCCCTCTCAGTCTCTCTCACCCTGTCCCCCTCTCGGCCTCTCTCCCCCTGTCCCCCTCTCGGTGTCTCTCCCCTGTCCCCCTCTTGGTGTCTCTCCCCCTGTCCCCCTCTCGGTCTCTCTCCTCCTGTCTCTCTATCGGTCTCTCTCCCCCTGTCTCCCCTCTCGGTCTCTCTCCCCCTGTCTCCCCTCTCGGTCTATCTCCCCCTGTCTCCCCTCTCGGTCACCCTCCCCCTGTCCCTCTCGGTCTCTCTCCCCTGTCCCCCTCTCGGTGTCTCTCCCCCTGTCCCCCTCTCGGTGTCTCTCCCCCTGTCCCCCTCTCGGTCTATCTCTCCCGTCCCCCTCTCGGTCTATCTCCCCCAGTCCACCTCTCTGTCTCTCTCCTCCTGTGTCTCTATCGGTCTCTCTCCCCCTGTCTCCCCTCTCGGTCTCTCTCCCCCTTTCCCCTCTCGGTCTACCTCACCCTGTCTCCCTCTCGGTCTCTCTCCCGCTGTCTCCCTCTCGGTCTCTCTCCCGCTGTCTCCCTCTCGGTCTCTCTCACCCTGTCCCCCTCTCGGCCTCTCTCCCACTGTCCCCCTCTCGGTGTCTCTCCCCTGTCCCCCTCTTGGTGTCTCTCCCCCTGTCCCCCTCTCGGTCTCTCTCCTCCTGTCTCTCTATCGGTCTCTCTCCCCCTGTCTCCCCTCTCTGTCTCTCTCCCCCTGTCTCCCCTCTCGGTCTATCTCCCCCTGTCTCCCCTCTCGGTCACCCTCCCCCTGTCCCTCTCGGTCTCTCTCCCCTGTTCCCCTCTCGGTGTCTCTCCCCCTGTCCCCCTCTCGGTGTCTCTCCCCCTGTCCCCCTCTCGGTCTATCTCTCCCGTCCCCCTCTCGGTCTATCTCCCCCTGTCCACCTCTCGGTCTCTCTCCTCCTGTGTCTCTATCGGTCTCTCTCCCCCTGACTCCCCTCTCGGTCTCTCTCCCCCTGTCCCCCTCTCGGTCTACCTCACCCTGTCTCCCTCTCGGTCTCTCTCCTGCTGTCCCTCTCGGTCTCTGTCCCCCTGTCCCCCTCTTGGTCTCTCTCCCCCTGTCCCCCTCTCGGTCTCTCTCCCGCTGTCTCCCTCTCGGTCTCTCTCCCCCTGTCTCCCTCTCGGTCTCTCTCCCCCGTCCCCCTCTCGGTCTCTCTCCCCCTCTCGGTCTATCTCCCCCTGTCCCCCTCTCGGTCTCTCTCCCCATGTCTCCCCTCTCGGTCTCTCTCCCCCGTCCCCCTCTCGGTCTATCTCCCCCTGTCCCCCTCTCGGTCTATCTCCCCCTGTCTCCCCTCTCGGTCACCCTCCCCCTGTCCCTCTCGGTCTCTCTATCGGTCTCTCTCCCCCTGTCTCCTCTCTCGGTCTCTCTCCCCCTGTCCCCCTCTCTGTCTCTCTCCTGTCCCCCTCTCGGTCTCTCTCCCCCGTCTCCCTCTCGGTCTCTCTCTCCCTGTCCCCCTCTCGGTCTCTCTCACCCTCTCGATCTCTCTCCTCCTGTCTCCCTCTCGGTCTATCTCCCCCTGTCCCCCTCTCGGTCTCTCTCCTCCTCTTGGTCTCTCGGTCTCACTCCCCCTGTCCCCCTCTCGGTCTCTCTCACCCTCTCTCCCTCTCGGTCTCTCTCCTCCTGTCTCCCTCTCGGTCTATCTCACCCTGTCCCCATCTCGGTCTCACTCCCCCTGTCTCCCTCTTGGTCTCTCTCCCCCTGTCCCCATCTCGGTCTCTCTCCCCCTGTCTCCCCCTCGATCTCTCTCCCCCTGTCCCCATCCCAGTTTCGCTCCCCCTGTCTCCCTCTCGGTCTCTCTCCCCCTGTCTCCCTCTCGGTCTCTCTGCCCCTGTCTCCCTCTCGGTCTCTCTCCCCCTGTCTCCTTCTCGGTCTCTCTCCCCCTGTCCCCCTCTCGGTCTCTATCCTCCTGTCTCTCTATCGGTCTCTCTCCCCCTGTCTCCCCTCTCGGTGTCTCTCCCCCTGTCCCCCTCTCGGTCTTTCTCCCTCTGTCTCCCTCTCGGTCTCCCTGCCCCTGTCCCTCTCGGTCTCTCTCCCCTGTCCCCCTCTCGGTGTCTCTCCCCCTGTCCCCCTCTCGTTCCCTCTCCCCCTCTCGTTCCCTCTCCCCCTGTCCCCCTCTCGGTCTCTCTCCCGCTGTCCCCCTCTCGGGCTCTCTCCCCCTGTCCCTCTCGGTCTCTCTCCCCTGTCCCCCTCTGGGTGTCTCTCCCCCTGTCCCCCTCTCGGTCTATCTCCCCCTGTCCCCCTCTCGGTCTCTCTCCCCCTGTCTCCCCTCTCGGTCTCTCTCCCCCGTCCCCCTCAAGGTCTCTCTCCCCCTGTCCCCCTCTCGGTCTATCTCCCCCTGTCTCCCCTCTCGGTCACCCTCCCCCTGTCCCTCTCGTTCCCTCTCCCCCTGTCCCCCTCTCGGTCTCTCTCCCCCTGTCCCCCTCTCGGTCTCTCTCCTCCTTTCCCCCTCTCGCTCTCTCTGCTCCTGTCCCCCTCTCAGTCTCTCTCCCCCGTCTCACTCTCGGTCTCTCTCCTCCTGTCTCTCTATCGGTCTCTCTCCCCCTGTCTCCCTCTCGGTCCCTCTCCCCCTCTCCCCCTCGCGGTCTCTCTCATCCTGTCCCCCTCTCGGTCTCTCTCCCCCGTCTCCCTCTCGGTCTCTCTCCCCCCGTCCCCCACTCGGTCTCTCACCCCCGTCTCCCTCTCGGTCTCTCCCCCCCCCCCCCCACCCCCCCCCCCCGCCCCCCGTCCCCCTCTCCGTCTCTCTCCCCCTGACAACCTCTCGGTCTCTCTCTCCCTGTCCCCCTCTCGGTCTCTCTCCCCCTGTCCCCCTCTCGGTCTCTCTCCCCGGTCCCCTCTCGGTCTCTCTCCCCCTGTCCCCCACTCGGGCTCTCCCCCTGTCTCCCACTCGGTCTCTCGCCCTGTCACCCTCTCGGTCTCTCTCCAACACCCCCGTCCCCCTCTCTGTCTCTCTCCGCCTGTATCCCTCTCGGTCTCCCCCCCCCCCCCGTCCCCCGTCCCCCGTCCCCCTCTCAGTCTCTCTCACCCTGTCCCCCTCTCGGCCTCTCTCCCACTGTCCCCCTCTCGGTGTCTCTCCCCTGTCCCCCTCTTGGTGTCTCTCCCCCTGTCCCCCTCTCGGTCTCTCTCCTCCTGTCTCTCTATCGGTCTCTCTCCCCCTGTCTCCCCTCTCGGTCTCTCTCCCCCTGTCTCCCCTCTCGGTCTATCTCCCCCTGTCTCCCCTCTCGGTCACCCTCCCCCTGTCCCTCTCGGTCTCTCTCCCCTGTCCCCCTCTCGGTGTCTCTCCCCCTGTCCCCCTCTCGGTGTCTCTCCCCCTGTCCCCCTCTCGGTCTATCTCTCCCGTCCCCCTCTCGGTCTATCTCCCCCAGTCCACCTCTCGGTCTCTCTCCTCCTGTGTCTCTATCGGTCTCTCTCCCCCTGTCTCCCCTCTCGGTCTCTCTCCCCCTGTCCCCCTCTCGGTCTACCTCACCCTGTCTCCCTCTCGGTTTTTCTCCCGCTGTCTCCCTCTCGGTCTCTCTCCCCCGTCCCCCTCTCGATCTCTCCCCCCCTCTCGGTCTCTCTCCCCCTGGCTCCCTCTCGGTCTCTCTCTCCCCCTGTCCCCCTCTCGGTCTCTCTCACCCTGTCCACCTCTCGGTCTCTCTCCTCCTATCCCCCTCTCACTCTCTCTCCCCCTCTCCCCCTCTCGTTCCCTCTCCCCCTGTCCCCCTCTCGTTCCCTCTCCCCCTCTCGTTCCCTCTCCCCCTCTCGTTCCCTCTCCCCCTGTCCCCCTCTCGGTCTCTCTCCCGCTGCCTCCCCCTCGGTCTCTCTCCCCCTGTCTCCCTCTCGGTCTCTCTCCCCCTGTCCCAGTCTCGGTCTCTCTCCCCCTGTACCAGTCTCGGTCTCTCTCCCCCTGTCCCAGTCTCGGTCTCTCTCCCCCTGTCCCAGTCTCGTTCTCTCTCCCCCTGTCCCCCTCTCGGTCTGTCTCCCCCGTCCCCCTCTCGATCTCTCCCCCCCTCTCGGTCTCTCTCCTCCTTTCCCCCTCTCACTCTCTCTCCCCCTCTCGTTCCCTCTCCCCCTGTCCCCCTCTCGTTCCCTCTCCCCCTCTCGTTCCCTCTCCCCCTGTCCACCTCTCGGTCTCTCTCCCGCTGTCCCCCTCTCGGTCTCTCTCCCCCTGTCCCTCTCGGTCTCTCTCCCCTGTCCCCCTCTCGGTCTATCTCCCCCTGTCTCCCCTCTCGGTCTCTCTCCCCCGTCCCCCTCTCGGTCTATCTCCCCCTGTCCCCCTCTCGGTCTATCTCCCCCTGTCTCCCCTCTCGGTCACCCTCCCCCTGTCCCTCTCGGTCTCTCTCCCCTGTCCCCCTCTCGGTGTCTCTCCCCCTGTCTCCCCTCTCGGTCTCTCTCCTCCTTTCCCCCTCTCGCTCTCTCTCCCCCTGTCCCCCTCTCGGTCTCTCTCCGCCTGTCTCCCACTCGGTCTCTCTCCCCCTGTCCCCATCTCGGGTTCTCTCCACCTGTCCCCCTCTCGGTCTCTCCCCCTGTCTCCCTCTCGGTCTCTCTCCCCCTGTCCCCATCTCGGCCTGTCTCCCCCTGTCTCCCTCTCGGTTACTCTCCCCCTGTCACCCTCTCGGTCTCTCTCCCCCAGTCCCCCACTCTCTCTCTCGCCCTGTCCCCCTCTCGATCTCTCCCCATGTCTCCCTCTCTGTCTCTCTCCCCCTGTCTCCCTCTCTGTCTCTCTCCCCCTGTCACCCTCTCTGTCTCTCTCCCCCTGTCTCCCTCTCTGTCTCTCTCCCCCTGTCTCCCTCTCTGTCTCTCTCCCCCTGTCTCCCTCTCTGTCTCTCTCCTCCTGTCCCCCTCTCTGTCTCTCTCCTGTCCCCCTCTCGGCCTCTCTCCCCCGTCTCCCTCTCGGTCTCTCTCCCCCTGTCCCCCTCTCGGTCTCTCTACCCCTCTCGGTCTCTCTCCTCCTGTCTCCCTCTCGGTCTCCCTCCCCCTGTCCCCCTCTCGGTCTCTCTCCCCCATCCCCCCTCTCGGTTTCTCCCCCCCTGTCCCTCTCGGTCTCTGTCCCCCATCACCCTCTCGGTCTCTCTCCCCCTGTTCCCATCTCGTTCTCTCTCACCCTGTCCCCATCTCGGTCTCTCTCCCCCTGTACCCATCTCTGTCTCTCTCCCCCTGTACCCATCTCTGTCTCTCTCCCCCTATCTCCCTCTCGGTCTCTATGCCCCTGACCCCCATCTCGGTCTCTCTCCCCCGTCTCGGTCACTCTCCCCCTGTTCCCCTCTCGGTCTCTCACCCCCTGTTCCCCTCTCGGTCTCTCTCCCCCCCGTCCCCCTCTCGGTCTCTCTCCCCCATCCCCCTCTCGGTCTCTCCCCCCCTGTTCCCATCTCGTTCTTTCTCACCCTGTCCCCATCCCGGTCTCACTCCCCCTGTCCCCCTCTCGGTCCCTCTCCCCTCTCCCCCTCGCGGTCTCTCTCATCCTGTCCCCCTCTCGGTCTCTCTCCCCCGTCTCCCTCTCGGTCTCTCTCCCCCCGTCCCCCACTCGGTCTCTCACCCCCGTCTCCCTCTCGGTCTCTCCCCCCCCCCCCCCCCCCCCCCCCGCCCCCCGTCCCCCTCTCCGTCTCTCTCCCCCTGACAACCTCTCGGTCTCTCTCTCCCTGTCGCCCTCTCGGTCTCTCTCCCCCTGTCCCCCTCTCGATCTCTCTCCCCGGTCCCCTCTCGGTCTCTCTCCCCCTGTCCCCCACTCGGGCTCTCCCCCTGTCTCCCACTCGGTCTCTCGCCCTGTCACCCTCTCGGTCTCTCTCCAACACCCCCGTCCCCCTCTCTGTCTCTCTCCGCCTGTATCCCTCTCGGTCTCTCTCCCCCCCCCGTGCCCCTCTCGGTCTCCCTCCCCCCCCGTGGCCCTCTCTGTCTCTCTCCCCCTGTCCCCCTCTCGGTCTCTCCCCCCCCGTCCCCCTCTCGGTCTCTCTCCCCCTGTCCCCCTCTCGGTCTCTCTCCCCCTGGCCACCTCTCGGTCTCTCTCCTCCTGTCTCTCTATCTATCGGTCTCTCTCCCCCTGCCCACCTCTCGGTCTCTCTCCCCCTGTCCACCTCTCGGTCTCTCTCCTCCTGTCTCTCTATCGGTCTCTCTCCGCTGTCTCCCCTCTCGGTCTCTCTCCCCCTGTCCTCCGCTCGGTCTATCTCGCCCTGTCTCCCTCTCGGTCTCTCTCCTCCTGTCCCTCTTGGTCTCTCTCCCCCTGTCCCCCTCTTGGTCACTCTCCCCCTGTCCCCCTCTCAGTCTCTCTCCCCCGTCCCCCTCTCAGTCTCTCTCCCCCTGTCCCCCTCTTGGCCTCTCTACCCCTGTCCCACTCTTGGCCTCTCTCCCGCTGTCTCCCTCTCGGTCTCTCTCCCGCTGTCTCCCTCTCGGTCTCTCTCCCGCTGTCTCCCCCTCGGTCTCTCCCCCCTCTCTGTCTCTCTCCCCCTCTCGGTCTCTCACCCCAGTCTCCCTCTCGGTCTCTCTCCCGCTGTCTCCCTCTCGGTCTCTCTCCCATGTCCCCCTCTCGGTCTCTCTCCCCCTGTCCCCCTCACGGTCTCTCTCCCCCTGTCCCCCCCCTCGGTCTCTCTCCCCCTGTCCACCTCTCGGTCTCTCTCCTCCTGTCCCCCTCTCTGTCTCTCTCCTGTCCCCCTCTCGGTCTCTCTCCCCCGTCTCCCTCTCGGTCTCTCTCCCCCTGTCCCCCTCTCGGTCTCTCTCACCCTCTCGGTCTCTCTCCTCCTGTCTCCCTCTCGGTCTATCTCCCCCTGTCCCGCTCTCGGTCTCTCTCCTCCTCTTGGTCTCTCGGTCTCACTCCCCCTGTCCCCCTCTCGGTCTCTCTCACCCTCTCTCCCTCTCGGTCTCTCTCCTCCTGTCTCCCTCTCGGTCTATCTCCCCCTGTCCCCCTCTCGGTCTCTCTCCCCCTCTCGGTCTCTCGGTCTCACTCCCCCTGTCTCCCTCTCGGTCTCCCTCCCCCTGTCCCCCTCTCGGTCTCTCTCCCCCATCCCCCTCTCGGTCTCTCCCCCCCTGTTCCCATCTCGTTCTTTCTCACCCTGTCCCCATCTCGGTCTCACTCCCCCCTGTCTCCCTCTTGGTCTCTCTCCCCCTGTCCCCATCTCGGTCTCTCTCCCCCTCGATCTCTCTCCCCCTGTCCCCATCCCAGTCTCGCTCCCCCTGTCTCCCTCTCGGTCTCTCTCCCCCTGTCTCCCTCTCGGTCTCTCTCCCCCTGTCTCCCTCTCGGTCTCTCTCCCCCTGTCTCCTTCTCGGTCTCTCTCCCCCTGTCCCCCTCTCGGTCTCTATCCTCCTGTCTCTCTATCGGCCTCTCTCCCCCTGTCTCCCCTCTCGGTGTCTCTCCCCCTGTCCCCCTCTCGGTCTTTCTCCCTCTGTCTCCCTCTCGGTCTCCCTGCCCCTGTTCCTCTCGGTCTCTCTCCCCTGTCCCCTTCTCGGTGTCTCTCCCCCTGTCCCCCTCTCGTTCCCTCTCCCCCTCTCGTTCCCTCTCCCCCTGTCCCCCTCTCGGTCTCTCTCCCGCTGTCCCCCTCTCGGTCTCTCTCCCCCTGTCCCTCTCGGTCTCTCTCCCCTGTCCCCCTCTGGGTGTCTCTCCCCCTGTCCCCCTCTCGGTCTATCTCCCCCTGTCCCCCTCTCGGTCTCTCTCCCCCTGTCTCCCCTCTCGGTCTCTCTCCCCCGTCCCCCTCTCGGTCTATCTCCCCCTGTCCCCCTCTCGGTCTATCTCCCCCTGTCTCCCCTCTCGATCACCCACCCCCTGTCCCTCTCGTTCCCTCTCCCCCTGTCCCCCTCTCGGTCTCTCTCCCCCTGTCCCCCTCTCGGTCTCTCTCCTCCTTTCCCCCTCTCGCTCTCTCTGCTCCTGTCCCCCTCTCAGTCTCTCTCCCCCGTCTCCCTCTCGGTCTCTCTCCTCCTGTCTCTCTATCGGTCTCTCTCCCCCTGTCTCCCTCTCGGTCCCTCTCCCCCTCGCGGTCTCTCTCATCCTGTCCCCCTCTCGGTCTCTCTCCCCCGTCTCCCTCTCGGTCTCTCTCCCCCCGTCCCCCACTCGGTCTCTCACCCCCGTCTCCCTCTCGGTCTCTCCCCCCCCCCCCCCCCCGCCCCCCGTCCCCCTCTCCGTCTCTCTCCCCCTGACAACCTCTCGGTCTCTCTCTCCCTGTCCCCCTCTCGGTCTCTCTCCCCCTGTCCCCCTCACGGTCTCTCTCCCCCTGTCCCCCCCCTCGGTCTCTCTCCCCCTGTCCACCTCTCGGTCTCTCTCCTCCTGTCCCCCTCTCTGTCTCTCTCCTGTCCCCCTCTCGGTCTCTCTCCCCCGTCTCCCTCTCGGTCTCTCTCCCCCTGTCCCCCTCTCGGTCTCTCTCACCCTCTCGGTCTCGCTCCTCCTGTCTCCCTCTCGGTCTATCTCCCCCTGTCCCCCTCTCGGTCTCTCTCCTCCTCTTGGTCTCTCGGTCTCACTCCCCCTGTCCCCCTCTCGGTCTCTCTCACCCTCTCTCCCTCTCGGTCTCTCTCCTCCTGTCTCCCTCTCGGTCTATCTCCCCCTGTCCCCCTCTCGGTCTCTCTCCCGCTCTCGGTCTCTCGGTCTCACTCCCCCTGTCTCCCTCTCGGTCTCCCTCCCCCTGTCCCCCTCTCGGTCTCTCTCCCCCATCCCCCTCTCGGTCTCTCCCACCCTGTTCCCATCTCGTTCTTTCTCACCCTGTCCCCATCTCGGTCTCACTCCCCCTGTCTCCCTCTTGGTCTCTCTCCCCCTGTCCCCATCTCGGTCTCTCTCCCCCTGTCTCCCCCTCGATCTCTCTCCCCCTGTCCCCATCCCAGTCTCGCTCCCCCTGTCTCCCTCTCGGTCTCTCTCCCCCTGTCTCCCTCTCGGTCTCTCTCCCCCTGTCTCCCTCTCGGTCTCTCTCCCCCTGTCTCCTTCTCGGTCTCTCTCCCCCTGTCCCCCTCTCGGTCTCTATCCTCCTGTCTCTCTATCGGCCTCTCTCCCCCAGTCTCCCCTCTCGGTGTCTCTCCCCCTGTCCCCCTCTCGGTCTTTCTCCCTCTGTCTCCCTCTCGGTCTCCCTGCCCCTGTTCCTCTCGGTCTCTCTCCCCTGTCCCCTTCTCGGTGTCTCTCCCCCTGTCCCCCTCTCGTTCCCTCTCCCCCTCTCGTTCCCTCTCCCCCTGTCCCCCTCTCGGTCTCTCTCCCGCTGTCCCCCTCTCGGTCTCTCTCCCCCTGTCCCTCTCGGTCTCTCTCCCCTGTCCCCCTCTGGGTGTCTCTCCCCCTGTCCCCCTCTCGGTCTATCTCCCCCTGTCCCCCTCTCGGTCTCTCTCCCCCTGTCTCCCCTCTCGGTCTCTCTCCCCCGTCCCCCTCTCGGTCTATCTCCCCCTGTCCCCCTCTCGGTCTATCTCCCCCTGTCTCCCCTCTCGATCACCCACCCCCTGTCCCTCTCGTTCCCTCTCCCCCTGTCCCCCTCTCGGTCTCTCTCCCCCTGTCCCCCTCTCGGTCTCTCTCCTCCTTTCCCCCTCTCGCTCTCTCTGCTCCTGTCCCCCTCTCAGTCTCTCTCCCCCGTCTCCCTCTCGGTCTCTCTCCTCCTGTCTCTCTATCGGTCTCTCTCCCCCTGTCTCCCTCTCGGTCCCTCTCCCCCTCGCGGTCTCTCTCATCCTGTCCCCCTCTCGGTCTCTCTCCCCCGTCTCCCTCTCGGTCTCTCTCCCCCCGTCCCCCACTCGGTCTCTCACCCCCGTCTCCCTCTCGGTCTCTCCCCCCCCCCCCCCCACCCCCCCCCCCCGCCCCCCGTCCCCCTCTCCGTCTCTCTCCCCCTGACAACCTCTCGGTCTCTCTCTCCCTGTCCCCCTCTCGGTCTCTCTCCCCCTGTCCCCCTCTCGGTCTCTCTCCCCGGTCCCCTCTCGGTCTCTCTCCCCCTGTCCCCCACTCGGGCTCTCCCCCTGTCTCCCACTCGGTCTCTCGCCCTGTCACCCTCTCGGTCTCTCTCCAACACCCCCGTCCCCCTCTCTGTCTCTCTCCGCCTGTATCCCTCTCGGTCTCTCCCCCCCCCCCCCCGTCCCCCGTCCCCCTCTCAGTCTCTCTCACCCTGTCCCCCTCTCGGCCTCTCTCCCCCTGTCCCCCTCTCGGTGTCTCTCCCCTGTCCCCCTCTTGGTGTCTCTCCCCCTGTCCCCCTCTCGGTCTCTCTCCTCCTGTCTCTCTATCGGTCTCTCTCCCCCTGTCTCCCCTCTCTGTCTCTCTCCCCCTGTCTCCCCTCTCGGTCTATCTCCCCCTGTCTCCCCTCTCGGTCACCCTCCCCCTGTCCCTCTCGGTCTCTCTCCCCTGTCCCCCTCTCGGTGTCTCTCCCCCTGTCCCCCTCTCGGTGTCTCTCCCCCTGTCCCCCTCTCGGTGTCTCTCCCCCTGTCCCCCTCTCGGTCTATCTCTCCCGTCCCCCTCTCGGTCTATCTCCCCCTGTCCACCTCTCGGTCTCTCTCCTCCTGTGTCTCTATCGGTCTCTCTCCCCCTGACTCCCCTCTCGGTCTCTCTCCCCCTGTCCCCCTCTCGGTCTACCTCACCCTGTCTCCCTCTCGGTCTCTCTCCTGCTGTCCCTCTCGGTCTCTGTCCCTCTGTCCCCCTCTTGGTCTCTCTCCCCCTGTCCCCCTCTCGGTCTCTCTCCCGCTGTCTCCCTCTCGGTCTCTCTCCCCCTGTCTCCCTCTCGGTCTCTCTCCCCCGTCCCCCTCTCGGTCTCTCTCCCCCTCTCGGTCTATCTCCCCCTGTCCCCCTCTCGGTCTCTCTCCCCCTGTCTCCCCTCTCGGTCTCTCTCCCCCCGTCCCCCTCTCGGTCTATCTCCCTCTGTCCCCCTCTCGGTCTATCTCCCCCTGTCTCCCCTCTCGGTCACCCTCCCCCTGTCCCTCTCGGTCTCTCTATCGGTCTCTCTCCCCCTGTCTCCTCTCTCGGTCTCTCTCCCCCTGTCCCCCTCTCTGTCTCTCTCCTGTCCCCCTCTCGGTCTCTCTCCCCCGTCTCCCTCTCGGTCTCTCTCCCCCTGTCGCCCTCTCGGTCTCTCTCACCCTCTCGGTCTCTCTCCTCCTGTCTCCCTCTCGGTCTATCTCCCCCTCTCCCCCTCTCGGTCTCTCTCCTCCTCTTGGTCTCTCGGTCTCACTCCCCCTGTCCCCCTCTCGGTCTCTCTCACCCTCTCTCCCTCTCGGTCTCTCTCCTCCTGTCTCCCTCTCGGTCTATCTCACCCTGTCCCCATCTCGGTCTCACTCCCCCTGTCTCCCTCTTGGTCTCTCTCCCCCTGTCCCCATCTCGGTCTCTCTCCCCCTGTCTCCCCCTCGATCTCTCTCCCCCTGTCCCCATCCCAGTCTCGCTCCCCCTGTCTCCCTCTCGGTCTCTCTCCCCCTGTCTCCCTCTCGGTCTCTCTCCCCCTGTCTCCCTCTCGGTCTCTCTCCCCCTGTCTCCTTCTCGGTCTCTCTCCCCCTGTCCCCCTCTCGGTCTCTATCCTCCTGTCTCTCTATCGGTCTCTCTCCCCCTGTCTCCCCTCTCGGTGTCTCTCCCCCTGTCCCCCTCTCGGTCTTTCTCCCTCTGTCTCTCTCTCGGTCTCCCTGCCCCTGTCCCTCTCGGTCTCTCTCCCCTGTCCCCCTCTCGGTGTCTCTCCCCCTGTCCCCCTCTCGTTCCCTCTCCCCCTCTCGTTCCCTCTCCCCCTGTCCCCCTCTCGGTCTCTCTCCCCTGTCCCCCTCTCGGTCTCTCTCCCCCTGTCTCCCTCTCGGTCTCTCTCCCCCTGTCTCCCTCTCGGTCTCTCTCCCCCTGTCTCCTTCTCGGTCTCTCTCCCCCTGTCCCCCTCTCGGTCTCTATCCTCCTGTCTCTCTATCGGCCTCTCTCCCCCAGTCTCCCCTCTCGGTGTCTCTCCCCCTGTCCCCCTCTCGGTCTTTCTCCCTCTGTCTCCCTCTCGGTCTCCCTGCCCCTGTTCCTCTCGGTCTCTCTCCCCTGTCCCCTTCTCGGTGTCTCTCCCCCTGTCCCCCTCTCGTTCCCTCTCCCCCTCTCGTTCCCTCTCCCCCTGTCCCCCTCTCGGTCTCTCTCCCGCTGTCCCCCTCTCGGTCTCTCTCCCCCTGTCCCTCTCGGTCTCTCTCCCCTGTCCCCCTCTGGGTGTCTCTCCCCCTGTCCCCCTCTCGGTCTATCTCCCCCTGTCCCCCTCTCGGTCTCTCTCCCCCTGTCTCCCCTCTCGGTCTCTCTCCCCCGTCCCCCTCTCGGTCTATCTCCCCCTGTCCCCCTCTCGGTCTATCTCCCCCTGTCTCCCCTCTCGATCACCCACCCCCTGTCCCTCTCGTTCCCTCTCCCCCTGTCCCCCTCTCGGTCTCTCTCCCCCTGTCCCCCTCTCGGTCTCTCTCCTCCTTTCCCCCTCTCGCTCTCTCTGCTCCTGTCCCCCTCTCAGTCTCTCTCCCCCGTCTCCCTCTCGGTCTCTCTCCTCCTGTCTCTCTATCGGTCTCTCTCCCCCTGTCTCCCTCTCGGTCCCTCTCCCCCTCGCGGTCTCTCTCATCCTGTCCCCCTCTCGGTCTCTCTCCCCCGTCTCCCTCTCGGTCTCTCTCCCCCCGTCCCCCACTCGGTCTCTCACCCCCGTCTCCCTCTCGGTCTCTCCCCCCCCCCCCCCCACCCCCCCCCCCCCGCCCCCCGTCCCCCTCTCCGTCTCTCTCCCCCTGACAACCTCTCGGTCTCTCTCTCCCTGTCCCCCTCTCGGTCTCTCTCCCCCTGTCCCCCTCTCGGTCTCTCTCCCCGGTCCCCTCTCGGTCTCTCTCCCCCTGTCCCCCACTCGGGCTCTCCCCCTGTCTCCCACTCGGTCTCTCGCCCTGTCACCCTCTCGGTCTCTCTCCAACACCCCCGTCCCCCTCTCTGTCTCTCTCCGCCTGTATCCCTCTCGGTCTCTCCCCCCCCCCCCCGTCCCCCGTCCCCCTCTCAGTCTCTCTCACCCTGTCCCCCTCTCGGCCTCTCTCCCCCTGTCCCCCTCTCGGTGTCTCTCCCCTGTCCCCCTCTTGGTGTCTCTCCCCCTGTCCCCCTCTCGGTCTCTCTCCTCCTGTCTCTCTATCGGTCTCTCTCCCCCTGTCTCCCCTCTCTGTCTCTCTCCCCCTGTCTCCCCTCTCGGTCTATCTCCCCCTGTCTCCCCTCTCGGTCACCCTCCCCCTGTCCCTCTCGGTCTCTCTCCCCTGTCCCCCTCTCGGTGTCTCTCCCCCTGTCCCCCTCTCGGTGTCTCTCCCCCTGTCCCCCTCTCGGTGTCTCTCCCCCTGTCCCCCTCTCGGTCTATCTCTCCCGTCCCCCTCTCGGTCTATCTCCCCCTGTCCACCTCTCGGTCTCTCTCCTCCTGTGTCTCTATCGGTCTCTCTCCCCCTGACTCCCCTCTCGGTCTCTCTCCCCCTGTCCCCCTCTCGGTCTACCTCACCCTGTCTCCCTCTCGGTCTCTCTCCTGCTGTCCCTCTCGGTCTCTGTCCCTCTGTCCCCCTCTTGGTCTCTCTCCCCCTGTCCCCCTCTCGGTCTCTCTCCCCGCTGTCTCCCTCTCGGTCTCTCTCCCCCTGTCTCCCTCTCGGTCTCTCTCCCCCGTCCCCCTCTCGGTCTCTCTCCCCCTCTCGGTCTATCTCCCCCTGTCCCCCTCTCGGTCTCTCTCCCCCTGTCTCCCCTCTCGGTCTCTCTCCCCCGTCCCCCTCTCGGTCTATCTCCCTCTGTCCCCCTCTCGGTCTATCTCCCCCTGTCTCCCCTCTCGGTCACCCTCCCCCTGTCCCTCTCGGTCTCTCTATCGGTCTCTCTCCCCCTGTCTCCTCTCTCGGTCTCTCTCCCCCTGTCCCCCTCTCTGTCTCTCTCCTGTCCCCCTCTCGGTCTCTCTCCCCCGTCTCCCTCTCGGTCTCTCTCCCCCTGTCCCCCTCTCGGTCTCTCTCACCCTCTCGGTCTCTCTCCTCCTGTCTCCCTCTCGGTCTATCTCCCCTCTCCCCCTCTCGGTCTCTCTCCTCCTCTTGGTCTCTCGGTCTCACTCCCCCTGTCCCCCTCTCGGTCTCTCTCACCCTCTCTCCCTCTCGGTCTCTCTCCTCCTGTCTCCCTCTCGGTCTATCTCACCCTGTCCCCATCTCGGTCTCACTCCCCCTGTCTCCCTCTTGGTCTCTCTCCCCCTGTCCCCATCTCGGTCTCTCTCCCCCTGTCTCCCCCTCGATCTCTCTCCCCCTGTCCCCATCCCAGTCTCGCTCCCCCTGTCTCCCTCTCGGTCTCTCTCCCCCTGTCTCCCTCTCGGTCTCTCTCCCCCTGTCTCCCTCTCGGTCTCTCTCCCCCTGTCTCCTTCTCGGTCTCTCTCCCCCTGTCCCCCTCTCGGTCTCTATCCTCCTGTCTCTCTATCGGTCTCTCTCCCCCTGTCTCCCCTCTCGGTGTCTCTCCCCCTGTCCCCCTCTCGGTCTTTCTCCCTCTGTCTCTCTCTCGGTCTCCCTGCCCCTGTCCCTCTCGGTCTCTCTCCCCTGTCCCCCTCTCGGTGTCTCTCCCCCTGTCCCCCTCTCGTTCCCTCTCCCCCTCTCGTTCCCTCTCCCCCTGTCCCCCTCTCGGTCTCTCTCCCGCTGTCCCCCTCTCGGTCTCTCTCCCCCTGTCCCTCTCGGTCTCTCTCCCCTGTCCCCCTCTGGGTGTCTCTCCCCCTGTCCCCCTCTCGGTCTATCTCCCCCTGTCCCCCTCTCGGTCTCTCTCCCCCTGTCTCCCCTCTCGGTCTCTCTCCACCGTCCCCCTCTCGGTCTATCTCCCCCTGTCCCCCTCTCGGTCTATCTCCCCCTGTCTCCCCTCTCGGTCACCCTCCCCCTGTCCCTCTCGTTCCCTCTCCCCCTGTCCCCCTCTCGGTCTCTCTCCCCCTGTCCCCCTCTCGGTCTCTCTCCTCCTTTCCCCCTCTCGCTCTCTCTGCTCCTGTCCCCCTCTCAGTCTCTCTCCCCCGTCTCCCTCTCGGTCTCTCTCCTCCTGTCTCTCTATCGGTCTCTCTCCCCCTGTCTCCCTCTCGGTCCCTCTCCCCCTCTCCCCCTCGCGGTCTCTCTCATCCTGTCCCCCTCTCGGTCTCTCTCCCCCGTCTCCCTCTCGGTCTCTCTCCCCCCGTCCCCCACTCGGTCTCTCACCCCCGTCTCCCTCTCGGTCTCTCCCCCCCGCCACCCCCCCCGCCCCCCGTCCCCCTCTCCGTCTCTCTCCCCCTGACAACCTCTCGGTCTCTCTCTCCCTGTCGCCCTCTCGGTCTCTCTCCCCCTGTCCCCCTCTCGGTCTCTCTCCCCGGTCCCCTCTCGGTCTCTCTCCCCCTGTCCCCCACTCGGGCTCTCCCCCTGTCTCCCACTCGGTCTCTCGCCCTGTCACCCTCTCGGTCTCTCTCCAACACCCCCGTCCCCCTCTCAGTCTCTCTCACCCTGTCCCCCTCTCGGCCTCTCTCCCCCTGTCCCCCTCTCGGTGTCTCTCCCCTGTCCCCCTCTTGGTGTCTCTCCCCCTGTCCCCCTCTCGGTCTCTCTCCTCCTGTCTCTCTATCGGTCTCTCTCCCCCTGTCTCCCCTCTCGGTCTCTCTCCCCCTGTCTCCCCTCTCGGTCTCTCTCCCCCTGTCTCCCCTCTCGGTCTATCTCCCCCTGTCTCCCCTCTCGGTCACCCTCCCCCTGTCCCTCTCGGTGTCTCTCCCCTGTCCCCCTCTCGGTGTCTCTCCCCCTGTCCCCCTCTCGGTGTCTCTCCCCCTGTCCCCCTCTCGGTCTATCTCTCCCGTCCCCCTCTCGGTCTATCTCCCCCAGTCCACCTCTCGGTCTCTCTCCTCCTGTGTCTCTATCGGTCTCTCTCCCCCTGTCTCCCCTCTCGGTCTCTCTCCCCCTGTCCCCCTCTCGGTCTACCTCACCCTGTCTCCCTCTCGGTCTCTCTCCTGCTGTCCCTCTCGGTCTCTGTCCCCCTGTCCCCCTCTTGGTCTCTCTCCCCCTGTCCCCCTCTCGGTCTCTCTCCCGCTGTCTCCCTCTCGGTCTCTCTCCCCCTGTCTCCCTCTCGGTCTCTCTCCCCCGTCCCCCTCTCGGTCTCTCTCCCCCTCTCGGTCTATCTCCCCCTGTCCCCCTCTCGGTCTCTCTCCCCCTGTCTCCCCTCTCGGTCTCTCCCCCCCGTCCCCCTCTCGGTCTATCTCCCCCTGTCCCCCTCTCGGTCTATCTCCCCCTGTCTCCCCTCTCGGTCACCCTCCCCCTGTCCCTCTCTGTCTCTCTCCCCTGTCCCCCACTCGGTGTCTCTCCCCCTGTCCCCCTCTCGGTCTATCTCCCCCTGTCCCCCTCTCGGTCTATCTCCCCCTGTCCCCCTCTCGGTCTATCTCGCCCTGTCCGCCTCTCGGTCTCTCTCCCCCTGTCCACCTATCGGTCTCTCTCCTCCTGTCCCGCTCGGTCTCTCTCCCCCTGTCCCCCTCTTGGTCTCTCTCCCGCTGTCTCCCTCTCGGTCTCTCTCCCGCTGCCTCCCTCTCGGTCTCTCTACCCCGGTCTCCCTCTCGGTCTCTCTCCCCCGTCCCCCTCTCGATCTCTCCCCCACTCTCGGTCTCTCTCCCCCTGGCTCCCTCTCGGTCTCTCTCTCCCCCTGTCCCCCTCTCGGTCTCTCTCCCCCTGTCCACCTCTCGGTCTCTCTCCTCCTTTCCCCCTCTCACTCTCTCTCCCCCTCTCGTTCCCTCTCCCCCTGTCCCCCTCTCGTTCCCTCTCCCCCGTCTCCCTCTCGGTTTCTCTCCCCCTGACAACCTCTCGGTCTCTCTCTCCCGTCCCCCTCTCGGTCTCTCTCCCCCGTCCCCCTCTCGGTCTCTCTCCCCCTGTCCACCTCTCGGTCTCTCTCCTCCTTTCCCCCTCTCACTCTCTCTCCCCCTCTCCCCCTCTCGTTCCCTCTCCCCCTGTCCCCCTCTCGTTCCCTCTCCCCCGTCCCCCTCTCGGTCTCTCTCCCCCGTCCCCCTCTCGGTCTCTCTCCCCCGTCCCCCTCTCGGTCTCTCTCCCCCGTCTCCCTCTCCGTCTCTCTCCCGCTGTCCCCCTCGGTCTCTCTCCCCTATCCCCCTCTCGATCTCTCGGTCTCTCTCCCCCTCTCGGTCTATCTCCCCCTGTCCCCCTCTCGGTCTATCTCCCCCTGTCCGCCTCTCGGTCTCTCTCCCCCTGTCCACCTCTCGGTCTCTCTCCTCCTGTCCCTCTCGGTCTCTCTCCCCCTGTCCCCCTCTTGGTCTCTCTCCCGCTGTCTCCCTCTCGGTCTCTCTCCCGTTGTCTCCCTCTCGGTCTCTCTCCCTCTGTCTCCCTCTCGGTCTCTCTCCCCCGTCCCCCTCTCGATCTCTCCCCCCCTCTCGGTCTCTCTCCCCCTGGCTCCCTCTCGGTCTCTCTCTCCCCCTGTCCCCCTCTCGGTCTCTCTCACCCTGTCCACCTCTCGGTCTCTCTCCTCCTATCCCCCTCTCACTCTCTCTCCCCCTGTCCCCCTCTCGTTCCCTCTCCCCCTGTCCCCCTCTCGTTCCCTCTCCCCCTCTCGTTCCCTCTCCCCCTCTCGTTCCCTCTCCCCCTGTCCCCCTCTCGGTCTCTCTCCCGCTGCCTCCCCCTCGGTCTCTCTCCCCCTGTCTCCCTCTCGGTCTCTCTCCCCCTGTCCCAGTCTCGGTCTCTCTCCCCCTGTCCCAGTCTCGGTCTCTCTCCCCCTGTCCCAGTCTCGGTCTCTCTCCCCCTGTCCCAGTCTCGTTCTCTCTCCCCCTGTCCCCCTCTCGGTCTCTCTCCCCCGTCCCCCTCTCGATCTCTCCCCCCCTCTCTGTCTCTCTCCTCCTTTCCCCCTCTCACTCTCTCTCCCCCTCTCGTTCCCTCTCCCCCTGTCCCCCTCTCGTTCCCTCTCCCCCTCTCGTTCCCTCTCCCCCTGTCCCCCTCTCGGTCTCTCTCCCGCTGTCCCCCTCTCGGTCTCTCTCCCCCTGTCCCTCTCGGTCTCTCTCCCCTGTCCCCCTCTCGGTCTATCTCCCCCTGCCTCCCCTCTCGGTCTCTCTCCCCCGTCCCCCTCTCGGTCTATCTCCCCCTGTCCCCCTCTCGGTCTATCTCCCCCTGTCTCCCCTCTCGGTCACCCTCCCCCTGTCCCTCTCGGTCTCTCTCCCCTGTCCCCCTCTCGGTGTCTCTCCCCCTGTCTCCCCTCTCGGTCTCTCTCCTCCTTTCCCCCTCTCGCACTCTCTCCCCCTGTCCCCCTCTCGGTCTCTCCCCCTGTCTCCCTCTCGGTCTCTCTCCCCCTGTCCCCATCTCGGTCTCTCTCCCCCAGTCCCCCACTCTCTCTCTCGCCCTGTCCCACTCTCGATCTCTCCCCATGTCTCCCTCTCTGTCTCTCTCCCCCTGTCTCCCTCTCTGTCTCTCTCCCCCTGTCACCCTCTCTGTCTCTCTCCCCCTGTCTCCCTCTCTGTCTCTCTCCCCCTGTCTCCCTCTCTGTCTCTCTCCCCCTGTCTCCCTCTCTGTCTCTCTCCTCCTGTCCCCCTCTCTGTCTCTCTCCTGTCCCCCTCTCGGCCTCTCTCCCCCGTCTCCCTCTCGGTCTCTCTCCCCCTGTCCCCCTCTCGGTCTCTCTACCCCTCTCGGTCGCTCTCCTCCTGTCTCCCTCTCGGTCTCCCTCCCCCTGTCCCCCTCTCGGTCTCTCTCCCCCATCCCCCCTCTCGGTTTCTCCCCCCCTGTCCCTCTCGGTCTCTGTCCCCCATCCCTCTCTCGGTCTCTCTCCCCCTGTTCCCATCTCGTTCTCTCTCACCCTGTCCCCATCTCGGTCTCTCTCCCCCTGTACCCATCTCTGTCTCTCTCCCCCTGTACCCATCTCTGTCTCTCTCCCCCTATCTCCCTCTCGGTCTCTATGCCCCTGAGCCCCATCTCGGTCTCTCTCCCCCGTCTCGGTCACTCTCCCCCTGTTCCCCTCTCGGTCTCTCTCCCCCTGTTCCCCTCTCGGTCTCTCTCTCCCCCGTCCCCCTCTCGGTCTCTCCCCCCCTGTTCCCATCTCGTTCTTTCTCACCCTGTCCCCATCCCGGTCTCACTCCCCCTGTCCCCCTCTCGGTCCCTCTCCCCCTCGCGGTCTCTCTCATTCTGTCCCCCTCTCGGTCTCTCTCCCCCGTCTCCCTCTCGGTCTCTCTCCCCCCGTCCCCCACTCGGTCTCTCACCCCGGTCTCCCTCTCGGTCTCTCCCCCCCCCCCACCCCCCCCCCCCGCCCCCCGTCCCCCTCTCCGTCTCTCTCCCCCTGACAACCTCTCGGTCTCTCTCTCCCTGTCCCCCTCTCGGTCTCTCTCCCCCTGTCCCCCTCTCGGTCTCTCTCCCCGGTCCCCTCTCGGTCTCTCTCCCCCTGTCCCCCACTCGGGCTCTCCCCCTGTCTCCCACTCGGTCTCTCGCCCTGTCACCCTCTCGGTCTCTCTCCAACACCCCCGTCCCCCTCTCTGTCTCTCTCCGCCTGTATCCCTCTCGGTCTCTCTCCCCCCCCCCCGTGCCCCTCTCGGTCTCTCTCCCCCCCCGTGCCCCTCTCTGTCTCTCTCCCCCTGTCCCCCTCTCGGTCTCTCCCCCCCCGTCCCCCTCTCGGTCTCTCTCCCCCTGTCCCCCTCTCGGTCTCTCTCCCCCTGGCCACCTCTCGGTCTCTCTCCTCCTGTCTCTCTATCTATCGGTCTCTCTCCCCCTGTCCACCTCTCGGTCTCTCTCCCCCTGTCCACCTCTCGGTCTCTCTCCTCCTGTCTCTCTATCGGTCTCTCTCCGCTGTCTCCCCTCTCGGTCTCTCTCCCCCTGTCCCCCGCTCGGTCTATCTCGCCCTGTCTTTCCTCTCGGTCTCTCTCCTCCTGTCCCTCTTGGTCTCTCTCCCCCTGTCCCCCTCTTGGTCACTCTCCCCCTGTCCCCCTCTCAGTCTCTCTCCCCCGTCCCCCTCTCAGTCTCTCTCCCCCTGTCCCCCTCTTGGCCTCTCTACCCCTGTCCCACTCGTGGCCTCTCTCCCGCTGTCTCCCTCTCGGTCTCTCTCCCGCTGTCTCCCCCTCGGTCTCTCTCCCCCTGTCTCCCTCTCGGTCTCTCTCCCACGTCCCCCTCTCGGTCTCTCCCCCCTCTCTGTCTCTCTCCCCCTCTCGGTCTCTCACCCCAGTCTCCCTCTCGGTCTCTCTCCCGCTGTCTCCCTCTCGGTCTCTCTCCCATGTCCCCCTCTCGGTCTCTCTCCCCCTGTCCCCCTCACGGTCTCTCTCCCCCTGTCCCCCCCTCGGTCTCTCTCCCCCTGTCCACCTCTCGGTCTCTCTCCTCCTGTCCCCCTCTCTGTCTCTCTCCTGTCCCCCTCTCGGTCTCTCTCCCCCGTCTCCCTCTCGGTCTCTCTCCCCCTGTCCCCCTCTCGGTCTCTCTCACCCTCTCGGTCTCTCTCCTCCTGTCTCCCTCTCGGTCTATCTCCCCCTGTCCCCCTCTCGGTCTCTCTCCTCCTCTTGGTCTCTCGGTCTCACTCCCCCTGTCCCCCTCTCGGTCTCTCTCACCCTCTCTCCCTCTCGGTCTCTCTCCTCCTGTCTCCCTCTCGGTCTATCTCCCCCTGTCCCCCTCTCGGTCTCTCTCCCCCTCTCGGTCTCTCGGTCTCACTCCCCCTGTCTCCCTCTCGGTCTCTCTCCCCCTGTCCCCCTCTCGGTCTCTCTCACCCTCTCGGTCTCTCTCCTCCTGTCCCCCTCTCGGTCTCTCTCCCCCATCCCCCTCTCGGTCTCTCCCCCCCTGTTCCCATCTCGTTCTTTCTCACCCTGTCCCCATCTCGGTCTCACTCCCCCTGTCTCCCTCTTGGTCTCTCTCCCCCTGTCCCCATCTCGGTCTCTCTCCCCCTGTCTCCCCCTCGATCTCTCTCCCCCTGTCCCCATCCCAGTCTCGCTCCCCCTGTCTCCCTCTCGGTCTCTCTCCCCCTGTCTCCCTCTCGGTCTCTCTCCCCCTGTCTCCCTCTCGGTCTCTCTCCCCCTGTCTCCTTCTCGGTCTCTCTCCCCCTGTCCCCCTCTCGGTCTCTATCCTCCTGTCTCTCTATCGGTCTCTCTCCCCCTGTCTCCCCTCTCGGTGTCTCTCCCCCTGTCCCCCTCTCGGTCTTTCTCCCTCTGTCTCCCTGCCCCTGTCCCTCTCGGTCTCTCTCCCCTGTCCCCCTCTCGGTGTCTCTCCCCCTGTCCCCCGCACGTTCCCTCTCCCCCTCTCGTTCCCTCTCCCCCTGTCCCCCTCTCGGTCTCTCTCCCGCTGTCCCCCTCTCGGTCTCTCTCCCCCTGTCCCTCTCGGTCTCTCTCCCCTGTCCCCCTCTGGGTGTCTCTCCCCCTGTCCCCCTCTCGGTCTATCTCCCCCTGTCCCCCTCTCGGTCTCTCTCCCCCTGTCTCCCTTCTCGGTCTCTCTCCCCCGTCCCCCTCTCGGTCTATCTCCCCCTGTCCCCCTCTCGGTCTATCTCCCCCTGTCTCCCCTCTCGGTCACCCTCCCCCTGTCCCTCTCGTTCCCTCTCCCCCTGTCCCCCTCTCGGTCTCTCTCCCCCTGTCCCCCTCTCGGTCTCTCTCCTCCTTTCCCCCTCTCGCTCTCTCTGCTCCTGTCCCCCTCTCAGTCTCTCTC
This sequence comes from Scyliorhinus torazame, assembly GCF_047496885.1. Taxonomy (NCBI): domain Eukaryota; kingdom Metazoa; phylum Chordata; class Chondrichthyes; order Carcharhiniformes; family Scyliorhinidae; genus Scyliorhinus; species Scyliorhinus torazame. Next base: position 26,896,020 of record NC_092728.1, on the reverse strand, counting down.
CCCCGTCTCCCTCTCGGTGTCTCTCCTCCTGTCTCTCTATCGGTCTCTCTCCCCCTGTCTCCCTCTCGGTCCCTCTCCCCCTCTCCCCCTCGCGGTCTCTCTCATCCTGTCCCCCTCTCGGTCTCTCTCCCTCGTCTCCCTCTCGGTCTCACTCCCCCCGTCCCCCACTCGGTCTCTCACCCCCGTCTCCCTCTCGGTCTCTTCCCCCCCCCCCCCACCCCCCCCCGCCCCCCGTCCCCCTCTCCGTCTCTCTCCCCCTGACAACCTCTCGGTCTCTCTCTCCCTGTCCCCCTCTCGGTCTCTCTCCCCCTGTCCCCCTCTCGGTCTCTCTCCCCGGTCCCCTCTCGGTCTCTCTCCTCCTGTCTCTCTATCGGTCTCTCTCCCCCTGTCTCCCTCTCGGTCCCTCTCCCCCTCTCCCCCTCGCGGTCTCTCTCATCCTGTCCCCTTCTCGGTCTCTCTCCCCCGTCTCCCTCTCGGTCTCTCTCCCCCCGTCCCCCACTCGGTCTCTCACCCCCGTCTCCCTCTCGGTCTCTCCCCCCCCCCCCACCCCCCCCGCCCCCCGTCCCCCTCTCCGTCTCTCTCCCCCTGACAACCTCTCGGTCTCTCTCTCCCTGTCGCCCTCTCGGTCTCTCTCCCCCTGTCCCCCTCTCGGTCTCTCTCCCCGGTCCCCTCTCGGTCTCTCTCCCCCTGTCCCCCACTCGGGCTCTCCCCCTGTCTCCCACTCGGTCTCTCGCCCTGTCACCCTCTCGGTCTCTCTCCAACACCCCCGTCCCCCTCTCAGTCTCTCTCACCCTGTCCCCCTCTCGGCCTCTCTCCCCGTGTCCCCCTCTCGGTGTCTCTCCCCTGTCCCCCTCTTGGTGTCTCTCCCCCTGTCCCCCTCTCGGTCTCTCTCCTCCTGTCTCTCTATCGGTCTCTCTCCCCCTGTCTCCCCTCTCGGTCTCTCTCCCCCTGTCTCCCCTCTCGGTCTCTCTCCCCCTGTCTCCCCTCTCGGTCTATCTCCCCCTGTCTCCCCTCTCGGTCACCCTCCCCCTGTCCCTCTCGGTCTCTCTCCCCTGTCCCCCTCTCGGTGTCTCTCCCCCTGTCCCCCTCTCGGTCTATCTCTCCCGTCCCCCTCTCGGTCTATCTCCCCCAGTCCACCTCTCGGTCTCTCTCCTCCTGTGTCTCTATCGGTCTCTCTCCCCCTGTCTCCCCTCTCGGTCTCTCTCCCCCTGTCCCCCTCTCGGTCTACCTCACCCTGTCTCCCTCTCGGTCTCTCTCCTGCTGTCCCTCTCGGTCTCTGTCCCCCTGTCCCCCTCTTGGTCTCTCTCCCCCTGTCCCCCTCTCGGTCTCTCTCCCGCTGTCTCCCTCTCGGTCTCTCTCCCGCTGTCTCCCTCTCGGTCTCTCTCCCCCGTCCCCCTCTCGGTCTCTCTCCCCCTCTCGGTCTATCTCCCCCTGTCCCCCTCTCGGTCTCTCTCCCCCTGTCTCCCCTCTCGGTCTCTCTCCCCCGTCCCCCTCTCGGTCTATCTCCCCCTGTCCCCCTCTCGGTCTATCTCCCCCTGTCTCCCCTCTCGGTCACCCTCCCCCTGTCCCTCTCTGTCTCTCTCCCCTGTCCCCCACTCGGTGTCTCTCCCCCTGTCCCCCTCTCGGTCTATCTCCCCCTGTCCCCCTCTCGGTCTATCTCCCCCTGTCCCCCTCTCGGTCTATCTCGCCCTGTCCGCCTCTCGGTCTCTCTCCCCCTGTCCACCTATCGGTCTCTCTCCTCCTGTCCCGCTCGGTCTCTCTCCCCCTGTCCCCCTCTTGGTCTCTCTCCCGCTGTCTCCCTCTCGGTCTCTCTCCCGCTGTCTTCCTCTCGGTCTCTCTACCCCGGTCTCCCTCTCGGTCTCTCTCCCCCGTCCCCCTCTCGATCTCTCCCCCACTCTCGGTCTCTCTCCCCCTGGCTCCCTCTCGGTCTCTCTCTCCCCCTGTCCCCCTCTCGGTCTCTCTCCCCCTGTCCACCTCTCGGTCTCTCTCCTCCTTTCCCCCTCTCACTCTCTCTCCCCCTCTCGTTCCCTCTCCCCCTGTCCCCCTCTCGTTCCCTCTCCCCCGTCTCCCTCTCGGTTTCTCTCCCCCTGACAACCTCTCGGTCTCTCTCTCCCGTCCCCCTCTCGGTCTCTCTCCCCCGTCCCCCTCTCGGTCTCTCTCCCCCTGTCCACCTCTCGGTCTCTCTCCTCCTTTCGCCCTCTCACTCTCTCTCCCCCTCTCGTTCCCTCTCCCCCTGTCCCCCTCTCGTTCCCTCTCCCCCGTCCCCCTCTCGGTCTCTCTCCCCCGTCCCCCTCTCGGTCTCTCTCCCCCGTCCCCCTCTCGGTCTCTCTCCCCCGTCTCCCTCTCCGTCTCTCTCCCGCTGTCCCCCTCGGTCTCTCTCCCCTATCCCCCTCTCGATCTCTCGGTCTCTCTCCCCCTCTCGGTCTATCTCCCCCTGTCCCCCTCTCGGTCTATCTCCCCCTGTCCGCCTCTCGGTCTCTCTCCCCCTGTCCACCTCTCGGTCTCTCTCCTCCTGTCCCTCTCGGTCTCTCTCCCCCTGTCCCCCTCTTGGTCTCTCTCCCGCTGTCTCCCTCTCGGTCTCTCTCCCGCTGTCTCCCTCTCGGTCTCTCTCCCTCTGTCTCCCTCTCGGTCTCTCTCCCCCGTCCCCCTCTCGATCTCTCCCCCCCTCTCGGTCTCTCTCCCCCTGGCTCCCTCTCGGTCTCTCTCTCCCCCTGTCCCCCTCTCGGTCTCTCTCACCCTGTCCACCTCTCGGTCTCTCTCCTCCTATCCCCCTCTCACTCTCTCTCCCCCTCTCCCCCTCTCGTTCCCTCTCCCCCTGTCCCCCTCTCGTTCCCTCTCCCCCTCTCGTTCCCTCTCCCCCTCTCATTCCCTCTCCCCCTGTCCCCCTCTCGGTCTCTCTCCCGCTGCCTCCCCCTCGGTCTCTCTCCCCCTGTCTCCCTCTCGGTCTCTCTCCCCCTGTCCCAGTCTCGGTCTCTCTCCCCCTGTCCCAGTCTCGGTCTCTCTCCCCCTGTCCCAGTCTCGGTCTCTCTCCCCCTGTCCCAGTCTCGTTCTCTCTCCCCCTGTCCCCCTCTCGGTCTCTCTCCCCCGTCCCCCTCTCGATCTCTCCCCCCCTCTCGGTCTCTCTCCTCCTTTCCCCCTCTCACTCTCTCTCCCCCTCTCCCCCTCTCGTTCCCTCTCCCCCTGTCCCCCTCTCGTTCCCTCTCCCCCTCTCGTTCCCTCTCCCCCTGTCCCCCTCTCGGTCTCTCTCCCGCTGTCCCCCTCTCGGTCTCTCTCCCCCTGTCCCTCTCGGTCTCTCTCCCCTGTCCCCCTCTCGGTCTATCTCCCCCTGCCTCCCCTCTCGGTCTCTCTCCCCCGTCCCCCTCTCGGTCTATCTCCCCCTGTCCCCCTCTCGGTCTATCTCCCCCTGCCTCCCCTCTCGGTCACCCTCCCCCTGTCCCTCTCGGTCTCTCTCCCCTGTCCCCCTCTCGGTGTCTCTCCCCCTGTCTCCCCTCTCGGTCTCTCTCCTCCTTTCCCCCTCTCGCACTCTCTCCCCCTGTCCCCCCTCTCGGTCTCTCTCCGCCTGTCTCCCACTCGGTCTCTCTCCCCCTGTCCCCATCTCGGGTTCTCTCCACCTGTCCCCCTCTCGGTCTCTCCCCCTGTCTCCCTCTCGGTCTCTCTCCCCCTGTCCCCATCTCGGTCTCTCTCCCCCAGTCCCCCACTCTCTCTCTCGCCCTGTCCCACTCTCGATCTCTCCCCATGTCTCCTCTCTGTCTCTCTCCCCCTGTCTCCCTCTCTGTCTCTCCCCCTGTCACCCTCTCTGTCTCTCTCCCCCTGTCTCCCTCTCTGTCTCTCTCCCCCTGTCTCCCTCTCTGTCTCTCTCCCCTGTCTCCCTCTCTGTCTCTCTCCTCCTGTCCCCCTCTCTGTCTCTCTCCTGTCCCCCTCTCGGCCTCTCTCCCCCGTCTCCCTCTCGGTCTCTCTCCCCCTGTCCCCCTCTCGGTCTCTCTACCCCTCTCGGTCGCTCTCCTCCTGTCTCCCTCTCGGTCTCCCTCCCCCTGTCCCCCTCTCGGTCTCTCTCCCCCATCCCCCCTCTCGGTTTCTCCCCCCCTGTCCCCTCTCGGTCTCTGTCCCCCATCCCTCTCTCGGTCTCTCTCCCCCTGTTCCCATCTCGTTCTCTCTCACCCTGTCCCCATCTCGGTCTCTCTCCCCCTGTACCCATCTCTGTCTCTCTCCCCCTGTACCCATCTCTGTCTCTCTCCCCCTATCTCCCTCTCGGTCTCTATGCCCCTGAGCCCCATCTCGGTCTCTCTCCCCCGTCTCGGTCACTCTCCCCTGTTCCCCTCTCGGTCTCTCTCCCCCTGTTCCCCTCTCGGTCTCTCTCCCCCCCGTCCCCCTCTCGGTCTCTCTCCCCATCCCCCTCTCGGTCTCTCCCCCCCTGTTCCCATCTCGTTCTTCTCACCCTGTCCCCATCCCGGTCTCACTCCCCCTGTCCCCCTCTCGGTCCTCTCCCCCTCTCCCCCTCGCGGTCTCTCTCATTCTGTCCCCCTCTCGGTCTCTCTCCCCCGTCTCCCTCTCGGTCTCTCTCCCCCCGTCCCCCACTCGGTCTCTCACCCCCCCCCCACCCCCCCCCCCCCGCCCCCCGTCCCCCTCTCCGTCTCTCTCCCCCCTGACAACCTCTCGGTCTCTCTCCCCCTGTCCCCCTCTCGGTCCTCTCTCCCCTGTTCCCCCTCTCGGTCTCTCTCCCCCGGTCCCCTCTCGGTCTCTCTCCCCCTGTCCCCCACTCGGGCTCTCCCCCCTGTCTCCCACTCGGTCTCTCGCCCTGTCACCCTCTCGTCTCTCTCCAACACCCCCGTCCCCCTCTCTGTCTCTCTCCGCCTGTATCCCTCTCGGTCTCTCTCCCCCCCCCCCGTGCCCCTCTCGGTCTCTCTCCCCCCCCCGTGCCCCTCTCTGTCTCTCTCCCCCTGTCCCCCTCTCGGTCTCTCCCCCCCCGTCCCCCTCTCGGTCTCTCTCCCCTGTCCCCCTCTCGGTCTCTCTCCCCCTGGCCACCTCTCGGTCTCTCTCCTCCTGTCTCTCTATCTATCGGTCTCTCTCCCCCTGTCCACCTCTCGGTCTCTCTCCCCCTGTCCACCTCTCGGTCTCTCTCCTCCTGTCTCTCTATCGGTCTCTCTCCGCTGTCTCCCCCTCTCGGTCTCTCTCCCCCTGTCCCCCGCTCGGTCTATCTCGCCCTGTCTCCCTCTCGGTCTCTCTCCTCCTGTCCCTCTTGGTCTCTCTCCCCCTGTCCCCCTCTTGGTCACTCTCCCCCTGTCCCCCTCTCAGTCTCTCTCCCCCGTCCCCCTCTCAGTCTCTCTCCCCCTGTCCCCCTCTTGGCCTCTCTACCCCTGTCCCACTCGTGGCCTCTCTCCCGCTGTCTCCCCTCTCGGTCTCTCTCCCACTGTCTCCCCCTCGGTCTCTCTCCCCCTGTCTCCCTCTCGGTCTCTCTCCCACGTCCCCTCTCGGTCTCTCCCCCCTCTCTGTCTCTCTCCCCCTCTCGGTCTCTCACCCCAGTCTCCCTCTCGGTCTCTCTCCCGCTGTCTCCCTCTCGGTCTCTCTCCCATGTCCCCCTCTCGGTCTCTCTCCCCCTGTCCCCCTCACGGTCTCTCTCCCCCTGTCCCCCCTCGGTCTCTCTCCCCCTGTCCACCTCTCGGTCTCTCTCCTCCTGTCCCCCTCTCTGTCCCTCTCTCCTGTCCCCTCTCGGTCTCTCTCCCCCGTCTCCCTCTCGGTCTCTCTCCCCTGTCCCCCTCTCGGTCTCTCTCACCCTCTCGGTCTCTCTCCTCCTGTCTCCCTCTCGGTCTATCTCCCCCTGTCCCCCTCTCGGTCTCTCTCCTCCTCTTGGTCTCTCGGTCCTCACTCCCCCTGTCCCCCTCTCGGTCTCTCTCACCCTCTCTCCCTCTCGGTCTCTCTCCTCCTGTCTCCCTCTCGGTCTATCCTCCCCTGTCCCCCTCTCGGTCTCTCTCCCCTCTCGGTCTCACTCCCCCTGTCTCCCTCTCGGTCTCCCTCCCCTGTCCCCCTCTCGGTCTCTCTCCCCCATCCCCCTCTCGGTCTCTCCCCCCCTGTTCCCATCTCGTTCTTTCTCACCCTGTCCCCATCTCGGTCTCACTCCCCCTGTCTCCCTCTTGGTCTCTCTCCCCCTGTCCCATCTCGGTCTCTCTCCCCCTGTCCTCCCCCTCGATCTCTCTCCCCCTGTCCCCATCCCAGTCTCGCTCACCCTGTCTCCCTCTCGGTCTCTCTCCCCCTGTCTCCCTCTCGGTCTCTCTCCCCCTGTCTCCCTCTCGGTCTCTCTCCCCCTGTCTCCTTCTCGGTCTCTCTCCCCCTGTCCCCCTCTCGGTCTCTATCCTCCTGTCTCTCTATCGGTCTCTCTCCCCCTGTCTCCCCTCTCGGTGTCTCTCCCCCTGTCCCCCTCTCGGTCTTTCTCCTCTGTCTCCCTCTCGGTCTCCCTGCCCCTGTCCCTCTCGGTCTCTCTCCCCTGTCCCCCTCTCGGTGTCTCTCCCCCTGTCCCCCTCACGTTCCCTCTCCCCCGTCTCGTTCCCTCTCCCCCTGTCCCCCTCTCGGTCTCTCTCCGCTGTCCCCCTCTCGGTCTCTCTCCCCCTGTCCCTCTCGGTCTCTCTCCCTGTCCCCCTCTGGGTGTCTCTCCCCCTGTCCCCCTCTCGGTCTATCTCCCCCTGTCCCCCTCTCGGTCTCTCTCCCCCTGTCTCCCCTCTCGGTCTCTCTCCCCCGTCCCCCTCTCGGTCTATCTCCCCCCTGTCCCCCTCTCGGTCTATCTCCCCTGTCTCCCCTCTCGGTCAACCTCCCCCTGTCCCTCTCGTTCCCTCTCCCCCTGTCCCCCTCTCGGTCTCTCTCCCCCTGTCCCCCTCTCGGTCTCTCTCCTCCTTTCCCCCTCTCGGTCTCTCTCCCCCTGTCCCCCTCTCGTCTCTTCCCCCCCCCCCCACCCCCCCCCCGCCCCCCGTCCCCCTCTCCGTCTCTCTCCCCCTGTCCCCCTCTCAGTCTCTCTCCCCTGTCCCCCTCTCGGTCTCTCTCCCCGGTCCCCTCTCGGTCTCTCTCTCCCTGTCCCCCACTCGCGCTCTCCCCCTGTCTCCCACTCGGTCTCTCGCCCTGTCACCCTCTCGGTCTCTCACCAACACCCCCGTCCCCCTCTCTGTCTCTCTCCGCCTGTATCCCTCTCGGTCTCTCCCCCCCCCCCCCCCCGTCCCCCGTCCCCCTCTCAGTCTCTCTCACCCTGTCCCCCTCTCGGCCTCTCTCCCCCTGTCCCCCTCTCGGTGTCTCTCCCCTGTCCCCCTCTTGGTGTCTCTCCCCCTGTCCCCCTCTCGGTCTCTCTCCTCCTGTCTCTCTATCGGTCTCTCTCCCCCTGTCTCCCCTCTCGGTCTCTCTCCCCCTGTCTCCCCTCTCGGTCTATCTCCCCCTGTCTCCCCTCTCGGTCACCCTCCCCCTGTCCCTCTCGGTCTCTCTCCCCTGTCCCCCTCTCGGTGTCTCTCCCCCTGTCCCCCTCTCGGTGTCTCTCCCCTGTCCCCCTCTCGGTCTATCTCTCCCGTCCCCCTCTCGGTCTATCTCCCCCTGTCCACCTCTCGGTCTCTCTCCTCCTGTGTCTCTATCGGTCTCTCTCCCCTGACTCCCCTCTCGGTCTCTCTCCCCCTGTCCCCCTCTCGGTCTACCTCACCCTGTCTCCCTCTCGGTCTCTCTCCTGCTGTCCCTCTCGGTCTCTGTCCCCCTGTCCCCCTCTTGGTCTCTCTCCCCCTGTCCCCCTCTCGGTCTCTCTCCCGCTGTCTCCCTCTCGGTCTCTCTCCCGCTGTCTCCCTCTCGGTCTCTCTCCCCCTGTCCCCCTCTCGGTCTCTCTCCCCTGTCTCCCCTCTCGGTCTCTCTCCCCCGTCCCCTCTCGGTCTATCTCCCCCTGTCCCCCTCTCGGTCTATCTCCCCCTGTCTCCCCTCTCGGTCACCCTCCCCCTGTCCCTCTCTGTCTCTCTCCCCTGTCCCCCACTCGGTGTCTCTCCCCCTGTCCCCTCTCGGTCTATCTCCCCCTGTCCCCCTCTCGGTCTATCTCCCCCTGTCCCCCTCTCGTCTATCTCGCCCTGTCCGCCTCTCGGTCTCTCTCCCCCTGTCCACCTATCGGTCTCTCTCCTCCTGTCCCGCTCGGTCTCTCTCCCCCTGTCCCCCTCTTGGTCCTCTCTCCCGCTGTCCTCCCTCTCGGTCTCTCTCCCGCTGTCTCCCTCTCGGTCTCTCTACCCCGGTCTCCCTCTCGGTCTCTCTCCCCCGTCCCCCTCTCGATCTCTCCCCCACTCTCGGTCTCTCTCCCCCTGGCTCCCTCTCGGTCTCTCTCTCCCCTGTCCCCTCTCGGTCTCTCTCCCCCCTGTCCACCTCTCGGTCTCTCTCCTCCTTTCCCCCTCTCACTCTCTCTCCCCCTCTCGTTCCCTCTCCCCCTGTCCCCCTCTCGTTCCCTCTCCCCCGTCTCCCTCTCGGTTTCTCTCCCCCTGACAACCTCTCGGTCTCTCTCTCCCGTCCCCCTCTCGGTCTCTCTCCCCCGTCCCCCTCTCGGTCTCTCTCCCCCTGTCCACCTCTCGGTCTCTCTCCTCCTTTCGCCCTCTCACTCTCTCTCCCCCTCTCGTTCCCCTCTCCCCCTGTCCCCCTCTCGTTCCCTCTCCCCCGTCCCCCTCTCGGTCTCTCTCCCCCGTCCCCCTCTCGGTCTCTCTCCCCCGTCCCCCTCTCGGTCTCTCTCCCCCGTCTCCTCTCCGTCTCTCTCCCGCTGTCCCCCTCGGTCTCTCTCCCCTATCCCCCTCTCGATCTCTCGGTCTCTCTCCCCTCTCGGCTCTATCTCCCCCTGTCCCCCTCTCGGTCTATCTCCCCCTGTCCGCCTCTCGGTCTCTCTCCCCCTGTCCACCTCTCGGTCTCTCTCCTCCTGTCCCTCTCGGTCTCTCTCCCCCTGTCCCCCTCTTGGTCTCTCTCCCGCTGTCTCCCTCTCGGTCTCTCTCCCGCTGTCTCCCTCTCGGTCTCTCTCCCTCTGTCTCCTCTCGGTCTCTCTCCCCCGTCCCCCTCTCGATCTCTCCCCCCCTCTCGGTCTCTCTCCCCCTGGCTCCCTCTCGGTCTCTCTCTCCCCCTGTCCCCCTCTCGGTCTCTCTCACCCTGTCCACCTCTCGGTCTCTCTCCTCCTATCCCCCTCTCACTCTCTCTCCCCCTCTCCCCCTCTCGTTCCCTCTCCCCCTGTCCCCCTCTCGTTCCCTCTCCCCCTCTCGTTCCCTCTCCCCCTCTCATTCCCTCTCCCCCTGTCCCCCTCTCGGTCTCTCTCCCGCTGCCTCCCCCTCGGTCTCTCTCCCCCTGTCTCCCTCTCGGTCCTCTCTCCCCCTGTCCCAGTCTCGGTCTCTCTCCCCCTGTCCCAGTCTCGGTCTCTCTCCCCCTGTCCCAGTCTCGGTCTCTCTCCCCCTGTCCCAGTCTCGTTCTCTCTCCCCCTGTCCCCCCTCTCGGTCTCTCTCCCCCGTCCCCCTCTCGATCTCTCCCCCCCTCTCGGTCTCTCTCCTCCTTTCCCCCTCTCACTCTCTCTCCCCCTCTCCCCCTCTCGTTCCCTCTCCCCCTGTCCCCCTCTCGTTCCCTCTCCCCCTCTCGTTCCCTCTCCCCCTGTCCCCCTCTCGGTCTCTCTCCCGCTGTCCCCCTCTCGGTCTCTCTCCCCCTGTCCCTCTCGGTCTCTCTCCCCTGTCCCCCTCTCGGTCTATCTCCCCCTGCCTCCCCTCTCGGTCTCTCTCCCCCGTCCCCCTCTCGGTCTATCTCCCCCTGTCCCCCTCTCGGTCTATCTCCCCCTGCCTCCCCTCTCGGTCACCCTCCCCCTGTCCCTCTCGGTCTCTCTCCCCTGTCCCCCTCTCGGTGTCTCTCCCCCTGTCTCCCCTCTCGGTCTCTCTCCTCCTTTCCCCCTCTCGCACTCTCTCCCCCTGTCCCCCTCTCGGTCTCTCTCCGCCTGTCTCCCACTCGGTCTCTCTCCCCCTGTCCCCATCTCGGGTTCTCTCCACCTGTCCCCCTCTCGGTCTCTCCCCCTGTCTCCCTCTCGGTCTCTCTCCCCCTGTCCCCATCTCGGTCTCTCTCCCCCAGTCCCCCACTCTCTCTCTCGCCCTGTCCCACTCTCGATCTCTCCCCATGTCTCCCTCTCTGTCTCTCTCCCCCTGTCTCCCTCTCTGTCTCTCTCCCCCTGTCACCCTCTCTGTCTCTCTCCCCCTGTCTCCCTCTCTGTCTCTCTCCCCCTGTCTCCCTCTCTGTCTCTCTCCCCCTGTCTCCCTCTCTGTCTCTCTCCTCCTGTCCCCCTCTCTGTCTCTCTCCTGTCCCCCTCTCGGCCTCTCTCCCCCGTCTCCCTCTCGGTCTCTCTCCCCCTGTCCCCCTCTCGGTCTCTCTACCCCTCTCGGTCGCTCTCCTCCTGTCTCCCTCTCGGTCTCCCTCCCCCTGTCCCCCTCTCGGTCTCTCTCCCCCATCCCCCCTCTCGGTTTCTCCCCCCCTGTCCCTCTCGGTCTCTGTCCCCCATCCCTCTCTCGGTCTCTCTCCCCCTGTTCCCATCTCGTTCTCTCTCACCCTGTCCCCATCTCGGTCTCTCTCCCCCTGTACCCATCTCTGTCTCTCTCCCCCTGTACCCATCTCTGTCTCTCTCCCCCTATCTCCCTCTCGGTCTCTATGCCCCTGAGCCCCATCTCGGTCTCTCTCCCCCGTCTCGGTCACTCTCCCCCTGTTCCCCTCTCGGTCTCTCTCCCCCTGTTCCCCTCTCGGTCTCTCTCCCCCCCGTCCCCCTCTCGGTCTCTCTCCCCCATCCCCCTCTCGGTCTCTCCCCCCCTGTTCCCATCTCGTTCTTTCTCACCCTGTCCCCATCCCGGTCTCACTCCCCCTGTCCCCCTCTCGGTCCCTCTCCCCCTCTCCCCCTCGCGGTCTCTCTCATTCTGTCCCCCTCTCGGTCTCTCTCCCCCGTCTCCCTCTCGGTCTCTCTCCCCCCGTCTCCCACTCGGTCTCTCACCCCCGTCTCCCTCTCGGTCTCTTCCCCCCCCCCACCCCCCCCCCCCCGCCCCCCGTCCCCCTCTCCGTCTCTCTCCCCCTGACAACCTCTCGGTCTCTCTCTCCCTGTCCCCCTCTCGGTCTCTCTCCCCCTGTCCCCCTCTCGGTCTCTCTCCCCGGTCCCCTCTCGGTCTCTCTCCCCCTGTCCCCCACTCGGGCTCTCCCCCTGTCTCCCACTCGGTCTCTCGCCCTGTCACCCTCTCGGTCTCTCTCCAACACCCCCGTCCCCCTCTCTGTCTCTCTCCGCCTGTATCCCTCTCGGTCTCTCTCCCCCCCCCGTGCCCCTCTCGGTCTCTCTCCCCCCCCCGTGCCCCTCTCTGTCTCTCTCCCCCTGTCCCCCTCTCGGTCTCTCCCCCCCCGTCCCCCTCTCGGTCTCTCTCCCCCTGTCCCCCTCTCGGTCTCTCTCCCCCTGGCCACCTCTCGGTCTCTCTCCTCCTGTCTCTCTATCGGTCTCTCTCCGCTGTCTCCCCTCTCGGTCTCTCTCCCCCTGTCCCCCGCTCGGTCTATCTCGCCCTGTCTCCCTCTCGGTCTCTCTCCTCCTGTCCCTCTTGGTCTCTCTCCCCCTGTCCCCCTCTTGGTCACTCTCCCCCTGTCCCCCTCTCAGTCTCTCTCCCCCGTCCCCCTCTCAGTCTCTCTCCCCCTGTCCCCCTCTTGGCCTCTCTACCCCTGTCCCACTCGTGGCCTCTCTCCCGCTGTCTCCCTCTCGGTCTCTCTCCCACTGTCTCCCCCTCGGTCTCTCTCCCCCTGTCTCCCTCTCGGTCTCTCTCCCACGTCCCCCTCTCGGTCTCTCCCCCCTCTCTGTCTCTCTCCCCCTCTCGGTCTCTCACCCCAGTCTCCCTCTCGGTCTCTCTCCCGCTGTCTCCCTCTCGGTCTCTCTCCCATGTCCCCCTCTCGGTCTCTCTCCCCCTGTCCCCCTCACGGTCTCTCTCCCCCTGTCCCCCCCTCGGTCTCTCTCCCCCTGTCCACCTCTCGGTCTCTCTCCTCCTGTCCCCCTCTCTGTCTCTCTCCTGTCCCCCTCTCGGTCTCTCTCCCCCGTCTCCCTCTCGGTCTCTCTCCCCCTGTCCCCCTCTCGGTCTCTCTCACCCTCTCGGTCTCTCTCCTCCTGTCTCCCTCTCGGTCTATCTCCCCCTGTCCCCCTCTCGGTCTCTCTCCTCCTCTTGGTCTCTCGGTCTCACTCCCCCTGTCCCCCTCTCGGTCTCTCTCACCCTCTCTCCCTCTCGGTCTCTCTCCTCCTGTCTCCCTCTCGGTCTATCTCCCCCTGTCCCCCTCTCGGTCTCTCTCCCCCTCTCGGTCTCACTCCCCCTGTCTCCCTCTCGGTCTCCCTCCCCCTGTCCCCCTCTCGGTCTCTCTCCCCCATCCCCCTCTCGGTCTCTCCCCCCCTGTTCCCATCTCGTTCTTTCTCACCCTGTCCCCATCTCGGTCTCACTCCCCCTGTCTCCCTCTTGGTCTCTCTCCCCCTGTCCCCATCTCGGTCTCTCTCCCCCTGTCTCCCCCTCGATCTCTCTCCCCCTGTCCCCATCCCAGTCTCGCTCCCCCTGTCTCCCTCTCGGTCTCTCTCCCCCTGTCTCCCTCTCGGTCTCTCTCCCCCTGTCTCCCTCTCGGTCTCTCTCCCCCTGTCTCCTTCTCGGTCTCTCTCCCCCTGTCCCCCTCTCGGTCTCTATCCTCCTGTCTCTCTATCGGTCTCTCTCCCCCTGTCTCCCCTCTCGGTGTCTCTCCCCCTGTCCCCCTCTCGGTCTTTCTCCCTCTGTCTCCCTCTCGGTCTCCCTGCCCCTGTCCCTCTCGGTCTCTCTCCCTGTCCCCCTCTCGGTGTCTCTCCCCCTGTCCCCCTCACGTTCCCTCTCCCCCTCTCGTTCCCTCTCCCCCTGTCCCCCTCTCGGTCTCTCTCCCGCTGTCCCCCTCTCGGTCTCTCTCCCCCTGTCCCTCTCGGTCTCTCTCCCCTGTCCCCCTCTGGGTGTCTCTCCCCCTGTCCCCCTCTCGGTCTATCTCCCCCTGTCCCCCTCTCGGTCTCTCTCCCCCTGTCTCCCCTCTCGGTCTCTCTCCCCCGTCCCCCTCTCGGTCTATCTCCCCCTGTCCCCCTCTCGGTCTATCTCCCCCTGTCTCCCCTCTCGGTCAACCTCCCCCTGTCCCTCTCGTTCCCTCTCCCCTGTCCCCCTCTCGGTCTCTCTCCCCCTGTCCCCCTCTCGGTCTCTCTCCTCCTTTCCCCCTCTCGGTCTCTCTCCCCCTGTCCCCCTCTCGGTCTCTTCCCCCCCCCCCCCCACCCCCCCCCGCCCCCCGTCCCCCTCTCCGTCTCTCTCCCCCTGTCCCCCTCTCGGTCTCTCTCCCCCTGTCCCCCTCTCGGTCTCTCTCCCCGGTCCCCTCTCGGTCTCTCTCTCCCTGTCCCCCACTCGCGCTCTCCCCCTGTCTCCCACTCGGTCTCTCGCCCTGTCACCCTCTCGGTCTCTCTCCAACACCCCCGTCCCCCTCTCTGTCTCTCTCCGCCTGTATCCCTCTCGGTCTCTCCCCCCCCCCCCCCCCCCGTCCCCCGTCCCCCTCTCAGTCTCTCTCACCCTGTCCCCCTCTCGGCCTCTCTCCCCCTGTCCCCCTCTCGGTGTCTCTCCCCTGTCCCCCTCTTGGTGTCTCTCCCCCTGTCCCCCTCTCGGTCTCTCTCCTCCTGTCTCTCTATCGGTCTCTCTCCCCCTGTCTCCCCTCTCGGTCTCTCTCCCCCTGTCCTCCCCTCTCGGTCTATCTCCCCCTGTCTCCCCTCTCGGTCACCCTCCCCCTGTCCCTCTCGGTCTCTCTCCCCTGTCCCCCTCTCGGTGTCTCTCCCCCTGTCCCCCTCTCGGTGTCTCTCCCCCTGTCCCCCTCTCGGTCTATCTCTCCCGTCCCCCTCTCGGTCTATCTCCCCCTGTCCACCTCTCGGTCTCTCTCCTCCTGTGTCTCTATCGGTCTCTCTCCCCCTGACTCCCCTCTCGGTCTCTCTCCCCCTGTCCCCCTCTCGGTCTACCTCACCCTGTCTCCCTCTCGGTCTCTCTCCTGCTGTCCCTCTCGGTCTCTGTCCCCCTGTCCCCCTCTTGGTCTCTCTCCCCCTGTCCCCCTCTCGGTCTCTCTCCCGCTGTCTCCCTCTCGGTCTCTCTCCGCCTGTCTCCCTCTCGGTCTCTCTCCCCCGTCCCCCTCTCGGTCTCTCTCCCCCTCTCGGTCTATCTCCCCCTGTCCCCCTCTCGGTCTCTCTCCCCCTGTCTCCCCTCTCGGTCTCTCTCCCCCGTCCCCCTCTCGGTCTATCTCCCCCTGTCCCCCTCTCGGTCTATCTCCCCCTGTCCCACCTCTCGGTCACCCTCCCCCTGTCCCTCTCGGTCTCTCTATCGGTCTCTCTCCCCCTGTCTCCTCTCTCGTTTCTCTCTCCCCCTGTCCCCCTCTCTGTCTCTCTCCTGTCCCCCTCTCGGTCTCTCTCCCCCGTCTCCCTCTCGGTCTCTCTCCCCCTGTCCCCCTCTCGGTCTCTCTCACCCTCTCGGTCTCTCTCCTCCTGTCTCCCTCTCGGTCTATCTCCCCCTGTCCCCCTCTCGGTCTCTCTCCTCCTCTTGGTCTCTCGGTCTCACTCCCCCTGTCCCCCTCTCGGTCTCTCTCACCCTCTCTCCCTCTCGGTCTCTCTCCTCCTGTCTCCCTCTCGGTCTATCTCACCCTGTCCCCATCTCGGTCTCACTCCCCCTGTCTCCCTCTTGGTCTCTCTCCCCCTGTCCCCATCTCGGTCTCTCTCCCCCTGTCTCCTTCTCGGTCTCTCTCCCCCTGTACCCCTCTCGGTCTCTATCCTCCTGTCCCCCTCTCGGTCTCTATCCTCCTGTCTCTCTATCGGTCTCTCTCCCCCTGTCTCCCCTCTCGGTGTCTCTCCCCCTGTCCCCCTCTCGGTCTTTCTCCCTCTGTCTCCCTCTCGGTCTCCCTGCCCCTGTCCCTCTCGGTCTCTCTCCCCTGTCCCCCTCTCGGTGTCTCTCCCCCTGTCCCCCTCTCGTTCCCTCTCCCCCTCTCGTTCCCTCTCCCCCTGTCCCCCTCTCGGTCTCTCTCCCGCTGTCCCCCTCTCGGTCTCTCTCCCCCTGTCCCTCTCGGTCTCTCTCCCCTGTCCCCCTCTGGGTGTCTCTCCCCCTGTCCCCCTCTCGGTCTATCTCCCCCTGTCCCCCTCTCGGTCTCTCTCCCCCTGTCTCCCCGCTCGGTCTCTCTCCCCCGTCCCCCTCTCGTTCCCTCTCCCCCTGTCCCCCTCTCAGTCTCTCTCCCCCTGTCCCCCTCTCGGTCTCTCTCCTCCTTTCCCCCTCTCGCTCTCTCTGCTCCTGTCCCCCTCTCAGTCTCTCTCCCCCGTCTCCCTCTCGGTCTCTCTCCTCCTGTCTCTCTATCGGTCTCTCTCCCCCGTCTCCCTCTCAGTCCCTCTCCCCCTCTCCCCCTCGCGGTCTCTCTCATCCTGTCCCCCTCTCGGTCTCTCTCCCCCGTCTCCCTCTCGGTCTCTCTCCCCCCGTCCCCCACTCGGTCTCTCACCCCCGTCTCCCTCTCGGTCTCTCCCCCCCCCCACCCCCACCCCCCCCCCCGCCCCCCGTCCCCCTCTCCGTCTCTCTCCCCCTGACAACCTCTCGGTCTCTCTCTCCCTGTCCCCCTCTCGGTCTCTCTCCCCCTGTCCCCCTCTCGGTCTCTCTCCCCGGTCCCCTCTCGGTCTCTCTCCCCCTGTCCCCCACTCGGGCTCTCCCCCTGTCTCCCACTCGGTCTCTCGCCCTGTCACCCTCTCGGTCTCTCTCCAACACCCCCGTCCCCCTCTCTGTCTCTCTCCGCCTGTATCCCTCTCGGTCTCTCCCCCCCCCCCCCCCCGTCCCCCGTCCCCCTCTCAGTCTCTCTCACCCTGTCCCCCTCTCGGCCTCTCTCCCCCTGTCCCCCTCTCGGTGTCTCTCCCCTGTCCCCCTCTTGGTGTCTCTCCCCCTGTCCCCCTCTCGGTCTCTCTCCTCCTGTCTCTCTATCGGTCTCTCTCCCCCTGTCTCCCCTCTCGGTCTCTCTCCCCCTGTCTCCCCTCTCGGTCTCTCTCCCCTGTCCCCCTCTCGGTGTCTCTCCCCCTGTCCCCCTCTCGGTGTCTCTCCCCCTGTCCCCCTCTCGGTCTATCTCTCCCGTCCCCCTCTCGGTCTATCTCCCCCTGTCCACCTCTCGGTCTCTCTCCTCCTGTGTCTCTATCGGTCTCTCTCCCCCTGACTCCCCTCTCGGTCTCTCTCCCCCTGTCCCCCTCTCGGTCTACCTCACCCTGTCTCCCTCTCGGTCTCTCTCCTGCTGTCCCTCTCGGTCTCTGTCCCCCTGTCCCCCTCTTGGTCTCTCTCCCCCTGTCCCCCTCTCGGTCTCTCTCCCGCTGTCTCCCTCTCGGTCTCTCTCCCCCTGTCTCCCTCTCGGTCTCTCTCCCCCTGTCTCCCTCTCGGTCTCTCTCCCCCGTCCCCCTCTCGGTCTCTCTCCCCCTCTCGGTCTATCTCCCCCTGTCCCCCTCTCGGTCTCTCTCCCCCTGTCTCCCCTCTCGGTCTCTCTCCCCCGTCCCCCTCTCGGTCTATCTCCCCCTATCCCCCTCTCGGTCTATCTCCCCCTGTCTCCCCTCTCGGTCACCCTCCCCTGTCCCCCTCTCGGTGTCTCTCCCCCTGTCCACCTCTCGGTGTCTCTCCCCCTGTCCCCCTCTCGGTCTATCTCCCCCGTCCCCCTCTCGGTCTATCTCCCCCTGTCCACCTCTCGGTCTCTCTCCCCCTGTCCCCCTCTCGGTCTATCTCCCCCTGTCCCCCTCTCGGTCTATCTCCCCCTGTCCCCCTCTCGGTCTATCTCGCCCTGTCCGCCTCTCGGTCTCTCTCCCCCTGTCCACCTATCGGTCTCTCTCCTCCTGTCCCGCTCGGTCTCTCTCCCCCTGTCCCCCTCTTGGTCTCTCTCCCGCTGTCTCCCTCTCGGTCTCTCTCCCGCTGTCTCCCTCTCGGTCTCTCTACCCCGGTCTCCCTCTCGGTCTCTCTCCCCCGTCCCCACTCTCGGTCTCTCTCCCCCTGGCTCCCTCTCGGTCTCTCTCTCCCCCTGTCCCCCTCTCGGTCTCTCTCCCCCTGTCCACCTCTCGGTCTCTCTCCTCCTTTCCCCCTCTCACTCTCTCTCCCCCTCTCGTTCCTTCTCCCCCTGTCCCCCTCTCGTTCCCTCTCCCCCGTCTCCCTCTCGGTTTCTCTCCCCCTGACAACCTCTCGGTCTCTCTCTCCCGTCCCCCTCTCGGTCTCTCTCCCCCGTCCCCCTCTCGGTCTCTCTCCCCCTGTCCACCTCTCGGTCTCTCTCCTCCTTTCCCCCTCTCACTCTCTCTCCCCCTCTCCCCCTCTCGTTCCCTCTCCCCCTGTCCCCCTCTCGTTCCCTCTCCCCCGTCTCCCTCTCGGTCTCTCTCCCCCGTCCCCCTCTCGGTCTCTCTCCCCCGTCCCCCTCTCGGTCTCTCTCCCCCGTCTCCCTCTCCGTCTCTCTCCCGCTGTCCCCCTCGGTCTCTCTCCCCTATGCCCCTCTCGATCTCTCTCCCCCTCTCGGTCTCTCTCCCCATGTACCCCTCTCGGTCTCTCGGTCTCTCTCCCCCTGTCCCAGTCTCGGTCTCCCTCCCCCTGTCCCAGTCTCGGTCTCCCTCCCCCTGTCCCAGTCTCGGTCTCCCTCCCCCTGTCCCCCTCTCGGTCTCCCTCCCCCTGTCTTC
Source organism: Scyliorhinus torazame (assembly GCF_047496885.1). NCBI lineage: Eukaryota > Metazoa > Chordata > Chondrichthyes > Carcharhiniformes > Scyliorhinidae > Scyliorhinus > Scyliorhinus torazame. The sequence goes on along the minus strand of NC_092728.1, from coordinate 26,878,328 downwards.
CTCTCGGTCTCCCTCCCCCTGTCCCCCTCTCGGTCTCTCTCCTTCTGTCCCCCCCCCTCGGTCTCTCTCCCCCTGTCCCAGTCTCGGTCTCTCTCCCCCTGTCCCAGTCTCGGTCTCTCTCCCCCTGTCCCAGTCTCGGTCTCTCTTCCCCTGTCCCAGTCTCGGTCTCTCCCCCCCTGTCCCAGTCTCGGTCTCTCCCCCCCTGTCCCAGTCTCGTTCTCTCTCCCCCCGTCGCCCTCTCGGTCTCTCTCCCGCTGTCTCCCTCTCGGTCTCTCTCCCCCTGTCTTCCTCTCGGTCTCTCTCCCCCTGTCTTCCTCTCGGTCTCTCTCCCCCGTCCCCCACTCGGTCTCTCTCCCCCTGTCCCCCTCTCGGTGTCTCTCCCCCTGTCCCCCTCTCGGTGTCTCTCCCCCTGTCCCCCTCTCGGTCTCTCTCCCCCTGTCCCCCTCTCGGTCTCTCTCCCCCTGTCCCCCTCTCGGTCTCTCTCCCCCTGTCCCCCTCTCGGTCTCTCTCCCCCTGTCCCCCTCTCGGTCTCTCTCCCCCTGTCCCCCTCTCGGTCTCTCTCCCCCTGTCCCCCTCTCGGTCTCTCTCCCCCTGTCCCCCTCTCGGTCTCTCTCCCCGGTCCCCTCTCGGTCTCTCTCCCCCAGTCCCCCACTCGGGCTCTCCCCCTGTCTCCCACTCGGTCTCTCTCCCCAAGTCCCCCACTCGGGCTCTCCCCCTGTCTCCCACTCGGTCTCTCTCCCTGTCACCCTCTCGGTCTCTCTCCAACACCCCCGTCCCCCTCTCTGTCTCTCTCCCCCTGTATCCCTCTCGGACTCTCCCCCCCCCACCACCCTGTCCCCCTCTCGGTCTCTCTCCCCCTGTCCCCCTCTTGGTGTCTCTCCCTTGTCCCCCTCTTGGTGTCTCTCTCCCTGTCCCCCTCTCGGTCTCTCTCCTCCTGTCTCTCTATCGGTCTCTCTCCCCCTGTCTCCCCTCTCGGTCTCTCTCCCCCTGTCTCCCCTCTCGGTCTATCTCCCCCTGTCTCCCCTCTCGGTCACCCTCCCCTGTCCCCCTCTCGGTGTCTCTCCCCCTGTCCCCCTCTCGGTGTCTCTCCCCCTGTCCCCCTCTCGGTCTATCTCCCCCGTCCCCCTCTCGGTCTATCTCCCCCTGTCCACCTCTCGGTCTCTCTCCCCCTGTCCCCCTCTCGGTCTCTCTCCCCCTGTCTCTCTATCGGTCTCTCTCCCCTCTCGGTCTATCTCCCCCTGTCTCCCCTCTCGGTCACCCTCCCCCTGTCCCTCTCGGTCTCTCTCCCCTGTCCCCCTCTCGGTGTCTCTCCCCCTGTCCCCCTCTCGGTCTATCTCCCCCTGTCCCCCTCTCGGTCTCTCTCCCCCTGTCCCCCTCTCGGTCTCTCTCCCCCTGTCCCCCTCTCGGTCTCTCTCCCCCTGTCCCCCTCTCGGTCTCTCTTCCCCTGTCCCAGTCTCGGTCTCTCCCCCCCTGTCCCAGTCTCGGTCTCTCCCCCCCTGTCCCAGTCTCGTTCTCTCCCCCCCCGTCTCCCTCTCGGTCTCTCTCCCGCTGTCTCCCTCTCTGTCTCTCTCCCCCTGCCTCCCTCTCGGTCTCTCTCCCCCGTCCCCCTCTCGGTCTCTCTCCCCCAGTCCCCCCTCGGTCTCTCTCCCCCTGTCCCTCTCGGTCTCTCTCCTCCTGTCTCTCTATCGGTCTCTCTCCCGCTGTCTCCCTCTCGGTCTCTCTCCCCCTGTCTCCCTCTCGGTCTCTCTCCCCCGTCCCCCACTCGGTCTCTCTCCCCCTGTCCCCCTCTCGGTGTCTCTCCCCCTGTCCCCCTCTCGGTGTCTCTCCCCCTGTCCCCCTCTCGGTCTCTCTCCCCCTGTCCCCCTCTCGGTCTCTCTCCCCCTGTCCCCCTCTCGGTCTCTCTCCCCCTGTCCCCCTCTCGGTCTCTCTCCCCCTGTCCCCCTCTCGGTCTCTCTCCCCCTGTCCCCCTCTCGGTCTCTCTCCCCCTGTCCCCCTCTCGGTCTCTCTCCCCCTGTCCCCCTCTCGGTCTCTCTCCCCCTGTCCCCCTGTCGGTCTCTCTCCCCCTGTCCCCCTCTCGGTCTCTCTCCCCGGTCCCCTCTCGGTCTCTCTCCCCCAGTCCCCCACTCGGTCTCTCTCCCCCAGTCCCCCACTCGGGCTCTCCCCCTGTCTCCCACTCGGTCTCTCTCCAACACCCCCGTCCCCCTCTCTGTCTCTCTCCCCCTGTATCCCTCTCGGACTCTCCCCCCCCCCCCCCCCACCCTGTCCCCCTCTCAGTCTCTCTCCCCCTGTCCCCCTCTCGGTCTCTCTCCCCCTGTCCCCCTCTTGGTGTCTCTCCCCTGTCCCCCTCTTGGTGTCTCTCTCCCTGTCCCCCTCTCGGTCTCTCTCCTCCTGTCTCTCTATCGGTCTCTCTCCCCCTGTCTCCCCTCTCGGTCTCTCTCCCCCTGTCTCCCCTCTCGGTCTATCTCCCCCTGTCTCCCCTCTCGGTCTATCTCCCCCTGTCTCCCCTCTCGGTCACCCTCCCCTGTCCCCCTCTCGGTGTCTCTCCCCCTGTCCACCTCTCGGTGTCTCTCCCCCTGTCCCCCTCTCGGTCTATCTCCCCCGTCCCCCTCTCGGTCTATCTCCCCCTGTCCACCTCTCGGTCTCTCTCCCCTGTCCCCCTCTCGGTCTCTCTCCTCCTGTGTCTCTATCGGTCTCTCTCCCCCTGTCTCCCTCTCGGTCTCTCTCCCCCGTCCCCCTCTCGGTCTCTCTCCCCCTCTCGGTCTCTCTCCCCCTGTCTCCCTCTCGGTCTCTCTCTCCCCCTGTCCCCCTCTCGGTCTCTCTCCCCCTGTCCACCTCTCGGTCTCTCTCCTCCTTTCCCCCTCTCGGTCTCTCTCCCGCTGTCTCCCTCTCGGTCTCTCTCCCCCTGCCTCCCTCTCGGTCTCTCTCCCCCAGTCCCCCTCTCGGTCTCTCTCCCCCAGTCCCCCCTCAGTCTCTCTCCCCCTGTCCCCCTCTCGGTCTCTCTCCCGCTGTCTCCCTCTCGGTCTCTCTCCCCCTGTCTCCCTCTCGGTCTCTCTCCCCCGTCCCCCTCTCGGTCTCTCTCCCCCTGTCCCCCTCTCGGTGTCTCTCCACCTGTCCCCCTCTCGGTGTCTCTCCCCCTGTCCCCCTCTCGGTCTATCTCCCCCTGTCCCCCTCTCGGTCTATCTCCCCCTGTCCCTCTCTCGGTCTATCTCCCCCTCTCGGTCTCTCTCCCCCAGTCCGCCTCTCGGTCTCTCTCCCCCTGTCCACCTCTCGGTCTCTCTCCTCCTGTGTCTCTATCGGTCTCTCTCCCCCTGTCCCCCTCTCGGTCTCTCTCCCCCTGTCCCCCTCTCGGTGTCTCTCCCCTGTCCCCCTCTTGGTGTCTCTCCCCCTGTCCCCCTCTCGGTCTCTCTCCTCCTGTCTCTCTATCGGTCTCTCTCCCCCTGTCTCCCCTCTCGGTCTATCTCCCCCTGTCTCCCCTCTCGGTCACCCTCCCCCTGTCCCTCTCGGTCTCTCTCCCCTGTCCCCCTCTCGGTGTCTCTCCCCCATCTCGGTGTCTCTCCCCCTGTCCGCCTCTCGGTCTCTCTCCCCTGTCCACCTCTCGGTCTCTCTCCCCCTGTCCACCTCTCGGTCTCTCTCCCCCTGTCTCCCCTCTCGGTCTATCTCCCCCTGTCCGCCTCTCGGTCTCTCTCCCCCTGTCCACCTCTCGGTCTCTCTCCCCCTGTCCCCCTCTCGGTCTATCTCGCCCTGTCTCCCTCTCGGTCTCTCTCCTGCTGTCCCTCTCGGTCTCTCTCCCCCTGTCCCCCTCTTGGTCTCTCTCCCCCTGTCCCCCTCTCGGTCTCTCTCCCGCTGTCTCCCTCTCGGTCTCTCTCCCCCTGTCTCCCTCTCGGTCTCTCTCCCCCGTCCCCCTCTCGGTCTCTCCCCCTGTCCCCCTCTCGGTCTCTCTCCCCGGTCCCCTCTCGGTCTCTCTCCCCCAGTCCCCCACTCGGGCTCTCCCCCTGTCTCCCACTCGGTCTCTCTCCCCCAGTCCCCCACTCGGGCTCTCCCCCTGTCTCCCACTCGGTCTCTCCCCCTGTCTCCCACTCGGTCTCTCTCCCCCAGTCCCCCACTCGGGCTCTCCCCCTGTCTCCCACTCGGTCTCTCTCCCTGTCACCCTCTCGGTCTCTCTCCAACACCCCCGTCCCCCTCTCTGTCTCTCTCCCCCTGTATCCCTCTCGGACTCTCCCCCCCTCCCCCCCCCACCCTGTCCCCCTCTCAGTCTCTCTCCCCCTGTCCCCCTCTCGGTCTCTCTCCCCCTGTCCCCCTCTTGGTGTCTCTCCCCTGTCCCCCTCTTGGTGTCTCTCTCCCTGTCCCCCTCTCGGTCTCTCTCCTCCTGTCTCTCTATCGGTCTCTCTCCCCCTGTCTCCCCTCTCGGTCTCTCTCCCCCTGTCTCCCCTCTCGGTCTATCTCCCCCTGTCTCCCCTCTCGGTCACCCTCCCCTGTCCCTCTCTCGGTGTCTCTCCCCCTGTCCCCCTCTCGGTGTCTCTCCCCCTGTCCCCCTCTCGGTCTATCTCCCCCGTCCCCCTCTCGGTCTATCTCCCCCTGTCCACCTCTCGGTCTCTCTCCCCCTGTCCCCCTCTCGGTCTCTCTCCCCCTGTCTCTCTATCGGTCTCTCTCCCCCTGTCTCCCCTCTCGGTCTATCTCCCCCTGTCTCCCCTCTCGGTCACCCTCCCCCTGTCCCTCTCGGTCTCTCTCCCCTGTCCCCCTCTCGGTGTCTCTCCCCCTGTCCCCCTCTCGGTCTATCTCCCCCTGTCCCCCTCTCGGTCTCTCTCCCCCTGTCCCCCTCTCGGTCTCTCTCCCCCTGTCCCCCTCTCGGTCTCTCTCCCCCTGTCCCCCTCTCGGTCTCTCTTCCCCTGTCCCCCTCTCGGTCTCTCCCCCCCTGTCCCAGTCTCGGTCTCTCCCCCCCTGTCCCAGTCTCGTTCTCTCCCCCCCCGTTGCCCTCTCGGTCTCTCTCCCGCTGTCTCCCTCTCGGTCTCTCTCCCCCTGCCTCCCTCTCGGTCTCTCTCCCCCGTCCCCCTCTCGGTCTCTCTCCCCCAGTCCCCCCTCGGTCTCTCTCCCCCTGTCCCTCTCGGTTTCTCTCCTCCTGTCTCTCTATCGGTCTCTCTCCCGCTGTCTCCCTCTCGGTCTCTCTCCCCCTGTCTCCCTCTCGGTCTCTCTCCCCCGTCCCCCACTCGGTGTCTCTCCCCCTGTCTCCCTCTCGGTCTCTCTCCCCCTGCCTCCCTCTCGGTCTCTCTCCCCCGTCCCCCTCTCGGTCTCTCTCCCCCAGTCCCCCCTCGGTCTCTCTCCCCCTGTCTCTCTATCGGTCTCTCTCCCGCTGTCTCCCTCTCGGTCTCTCTCCCCCTGTCTCCCTCTCGGTCTCTCTCCCCCGTCCCCCACTCGGTCTCTCTCCCCCTGTCCCCCTCTCGGTGTCTCTCCCCCTGTCCCCCTCTCGGTGTCTCTCACCCTGTCCCCCTCTCGGTCTCTCTCCCCCTGTCCCCCTCTCGGTCTCTCTCCCCCTGTCTCCCTCTCGGTCTCTCTCCCCCTGTCCCCCTCTCGGTCTCTCTCCCCCTGTCCCCCTCTCGGTCTCTCTCCCCCTGTCCCCCTCTCGGTCTCTCTCCCCCTGTCCCCCTCTCGGTCTCTCTCCCCCTGTCCCCCTCTCGGTCTCTCTCCCCCTGTCCCCCTCTCGGTCTCTCTCCCCGGTCCCCTCTCGGTCGCTCTCCCCCAGTCCCCCACTCGGTCTCTCTCCCCCAGTCCCCCACTCGGGCTCTCCCCCTGTCTCCCACTCGGTCTCTCTCCCTGTCACCCTCTCGGTCTCTCTCCAACACCCCCGTCCCCCTCTCTGTCTCACTCCCCCTGTATCCCTCTCGGACTCTCCCCCCCCCCCCCACCCTGTCCCCCTCTCAGTCTCTCTCCCCCTGTCCCCCTCTCGGTCTCTCTCCCCCTGTCCCCCTCTTGGTGTCTCTCCCCTGTCCCCCTCTTGGTGTCTCTCTCCCTGTCCCCCTCTCGGTCTCTCTCCTCCTGTCTCTCTATCGGTCTCTCTCCCCCTGTCTCCCCTCTCGGTCTCTCTCCCCCTGTCTCCCCTCTCGGTCTATCTCCCCCTGTCTCCCCTCTCGGTCTATCTCCCCCTGTCTCCCCTCTCGGTCACCCTCCCCTGTCCCCCTCTCGGTGTCTCTCCCCCTGTCCCCCTCTCGGTGTCTCTCCCCCTGTCCCCCTCTCGGTCTATCTCCCCCGTCCCCCTCTCGGTCTATCTCCCCCTGTCCACCTCTCGGTCTCTCTCCCTCTGTCCCCCTCTCGGTCTCTCTCCTCCTGTGTCTCTATCGGTCTCTCTCCCCCTGTCTCCCTCTCGGTCTCTCTCCCCCGTCCCCCTCTCGGTCTCTCTCCCCCTCTCGGTCTCTCTCCCCCTGTCTCCCTCTCGGTCTCTCTCTCCCCCTGTCCCCCTCTCGGTCTCTCTCCCCCTGTCCACCTCTCGGTCTCTCTCCTCCTTTCCCCCTCTCGGTCTCTCTCCCGCTGTCTCCCTCTCGGTCTCTCTCCCCCTGCCTACCTCTCGGTCTCTCTCCCCCGTCCCCCTCTCCGTCTCTCTCCCCCAGTCCCCCCTCAGTCTCTCTCCCCCTGTCCCCCTCTCGGTCTCTCTCCCCGTCTCCCTCTCGGTCTCTCTCCCCCGTCCCCCACTCGGTGTCTCTCCCCCTGTCTCCCTCTCGGTCTCTCTCCCCCTGCCTCCCTCTCGGTCTCTCTCCCCCGTCCCCCTCTCGGTCTCTCTCCCCCAGTCCCCCCTCGGTCTCTCTCCCCCTGTCTCTCTATCGGTCTCTCTCCCGCTGTCTCCCTCTCGGTCTCTCTCCCCCTGTCTCCCTCTCGGTCTCTCTCCCCCGTCCCCCACTCTGTCTCTCTCCCCCTGTCCCCCTCTCGGTGTCTCTCCCCCTGTCCCCCTCTCGGTGTCTCTCACCCTGTCCCCCTCTCGGTCTCTCTCCCCCTGTCCCCCTCTCGGTCTCTCTCCCCCTGTCTCCCTCTCGGTCTATCTCCCCCTGTCCCCCTCTCGGTCTCTCTCCCCCTGTCCCCCTCTCGGTCTCTCTCCCCCTGTCCCCCTCTCGGTCTCTCTCCCCCTGTCCCCCTCTCGGTCTCTCTCCCCCTGTCCCCCTCTCGGTCTCTCTCCCCGGTCCCCTCTCGGTCTCTCTCCCCCAGTCCCCCACTCGGTCTCTCTCCCCCAGTCCCCCACTCGGGCTCTCCCCCTGTCTCCCACTCGGTCTCTCTCCCTGTCACCCTCTCGGTCTCTCTCCAACACCCCCGTCCCCCTCTCTGTCTCTCTCCCCCTGTATCCCTCTCGGACTCTCCCCCCCCCCACCCTGTCCCCCTCTCAGTCTCTCTCCCCCTGTCCCCCTCTCGGTCTCTCTCCCCCTGTCCCCCTCTTGGTGTCTCTCCCCTGTCCCCCTCTTGGTGTCTCTCTCCCTGTCCCCCTCTCGGTCTCTCTCCTCCTGTCTCTCTATCGGTCTCTCTCCCCCTGTCTCCCCTCTCGGTCTCTCTCCCCCTGTCTCCCCTCTCGGTCTATCTCCCCCTGTCTCCCCTCTCGGTCTATCTCCCCCTGTCTCCCCTCTCGGTCACCCTCCCCTGTCCCCCTCTCGGTGTCTCTCCCCCTGTCCCCCTCTCGGTGTCTCTCCCCCTGTCCCCCTCTCGGTCTATCTCCCCCGTCCCCCTCTCGGTCTATCTCCCCCTGTCCACCTCTCGGTCTCTCTCCCCCTGTCCCCCTCTCGGTCTCTCTCCTCCTGTGTCTCTATCGGTCTCTCTCCCCCTGTCTCCCTCTCGGTCTCTCTCCCCCGTCCCCCTCTCGGTCTCTCTCCCCCTCTCGGTCTCTCTCCCCCTGTCTCCCTCTCGGTCTCTCTCTCCCCCTGTCCCCCTCTCGGTCTCTCTCCCCCTGTCCACCTCTCGGTCTCTCTCCTCCTTTCCCCCTCTCGGTCTCTCTCCCGCTGTCTCCCTCTCGGTCTCTCTCCCCCTGCCTCCCTCTCAGTCTCTCTCCCCCTGTCCCCCTCTCGGTCTCTCTCCCGCTGTCTCCCTCTCGGTCTCTCTCCCCCTGTCTCCCTCTCGGTCTCTCTCCCCCGTTCCCCTCTCGGTCTCTCTCCCCCTGTCCCCCTCTCGGTGTCTCTCCACCTGTCCCCCTCTCGGTGTCTCTCCCCCTGTCCCCCTCTCGGTCCATCTCCCCCTGTCCCCCTCTCGGTCTATCTCCCCCTGTCCCTCTCTCGGTCTATCTCCCCCTGTCGGTCTCTCTCCCCCAGTCCGCCTCTCGGTCTCTCTCCCCCTGTCCACCTCTCGGTCTCTCTCCTCCTGTGTCTCTATCGGTCTCTCTCCCCCTGTCCCCCTCTCGGTCTCTCTCCCCCTGTCCCCTTCTCGGTGTCTCTCCCCTGTCCCCCTCTTGGTGTCTCTCCCCCTGTCCCCCTCTCGGTCTCTCTCCTCCTGTCTCTCTATCGGTCTCTCTCCCCCTGTCTCCCCTCTCGGTCTATCTCCCCCTGTCTCCCCTCTCGGTCACCCTCCCCCTGTCCCTCTCGGTCTCTCTCCCCTGTCCCCCTCTCGGTGTCTCTCCCCCTCTCGGTGTCTCTCCCCCTGTCCGCCTCTCGGTCTCTCTCCCCTGTCCACCTCTCGGTCTCTCTCCTCCTGTGTCTCTATCGGTCTCTTTCCCCCTGTCTCCCCTCTCGGTCTATCTCCCCCTGTCCGCCTCTCGGTCTCTCTCCCCCTGTCCGCCTCTCGGTCTCTCTCCCCCTGTCCCCCTCTCGGTCTATCTCGCCCTGTCTCCCTCTCGGTCTCTCTCCTGCTGTCCCTCTCGGTCTCTCTCCCCCTGTCCCCCTCTTGGTCTCTCTCTCCCCCTGTCCCCCTCTCGGTCTCTCTCCCGCTGTCTCCCTCTCGGTCTCTCTTCCCCTGTCTCCCTCTCGGTCTCTCTCCCCCGTCCCCCTCTCGGTCTATCTCCCCCTGTCCCCCTCTCGGTCTCTCTCCCCCTGTCCCCCTCTCGGTCTCTCTCCCCCTGTCCCCCTCTCGGTCTCTCTCCCCCTGTCCCCCTCTCGGTCTCTCTCCCCGGTCCCCTCTCGGTCTCTCTCCCCCAGTCCCCCACTCGGTCTCTCTCCCCCAGTCCCCCACTCGGGCTCTCCCCCTGTCTCCCACTCGGTCTCTCTCCCTGTCACCCTCTCGGTCTCTCTCCAACACCCCCGTCCCCCTCTCTGTCTCTCTCCCCCTGTATCCCTCTCGGACTCTCCCCCCCCCAACCTGTCCCCCTCTCAGTCTCTCTCCCCCTGTCCCCCTCTCGGTCTCTCTCCCCCTGTCCCCCTCTTGGTGTCTCTCCCCTGTCCCCCTCTTGGTGTCTCTCTCCCTGTCCCCCTCTCGGTCTCTCTCCTCCTGTCTCTCTATCGGTCTCTCTCCCCCTGTCTCCCCTCTCGGTCTCTCTCCCCCTGTCTCCCCTCTCGGTCTATCTCCCCGTCTCCCCTCTCGGTCTATCTCCCCCTGTCTCCCCTCTCGGTCACCCTCCCCTGTCCCCCTCTCGGTGTCTCTCCCCCTGTCCCCCTCTCGGTGTCTCTCCCCCTGTCCCCCTCTCGGTCTATCTCCCCCGTCCCCCTCTCGGTCTATCTCCCCCTGTCCACCTCTCGGTCTCTCTCCCCCTGTCCCCCTCTCGGTCTCTCTCCTCCTGTGTCTCTATCGGTCTCTCTCCCCCTGTCTCCCTCTCGGTCTCTCTCCCCCGTCCCCCTCTCGGTCTCTCTCCCCCTCTCGGTCTATCTCCCCCTGTCCCCCTCTCGGTGTCTCTCCCCCTGTCCCCCTCTCGGTCTCTCTCCCCCTGTCCACCTCTCGGTCTCTCTCCTCCTTTCCCCCTCTCGGTCTCTCTCCCGCTGTCTCCCTCTCGGTCTCTCTCCCCCTGCCTCCCTCTCGGTCTCTCTCCCCCGTCCCCCTCTCGGTCTCTCTCCCCCAGTCCCCCCTCAGTCTCTCTCCCCCTGTCCCCCTCTCGGTCTCTCTCCCGCTGTCTCCCTCTCGGTCTCTCTCCCCCTGTCTCCCTCTCGGTCTCTCTCCCCCGTCCCCCTCTCGGTCTCTCTCCCCCTGTCCCCCTCTCGGTGTCTCTCCACCTGTCCCCCTCTCGGTGTCTCTCCCCCTGTCCCCCTCTCGGTCTATCTCCCCCTGTCCCCCTCTCGGTCTATCTCCCCCTGTCCCTCTCTCGGTCTATCTCCCCCTCTCGGTCTCTCTCCCCCAGTCCGCCTCTCGGTCTCTCTCCCCCTGTCCACCTCTCGGTCTCTCTCCTCCTGTGTCTCTATCGGTCTCTCTCCCCCTGTCCCCCTCTCGGTCTCTCTCCCCCTGTCCCCCTCTCGGTGTCTCTCCCCTGTCCCCCTCTTGGTGTCTCTCCCCCTGTCCCCCTCTCGGTCTCTCTCCTCCTGTCTCTCTATCGGTCTCTCTCCCCCTGTCTCCCCTCTCGGTCTATCTCCCCCTGTCTCCCCTCTCGGTCACCCTCCCCCTGTCCCTCTCGGTCTCTCTCCCCTGTCCCCCTCTCGGTGTCTCTCCCCCTCTCGGTGTCTCTCCCCCTGTCCGCCTCTCGGTCTCTCTCCCCTGTCCACCTCTCGGTCTCTCTCCTCCTGTGTCTCTATCGGTCTCTCTCCCCCTGTCTCCCCTCTCGGTCTATCTCCCCCTGTCCGCCTCTCGGTCTCTCTCCCCCTGTCCACCTCTCGGTCTCTCTCCCCCTGTCCCCCTCTCGGTCTATCTCGCCCTGTCTCCCTCTCGGTCTCTCTCCTGCTGTCCCTCTCGGTCTCTCTCCCCCTGTCCCCCTCTCGGTCTCTCTCCCCCTGTCCCCCTCTCGGTCTCTCTCCCGCTGTCTCCCTCTCGGTCTCTCTCCCCCTGTCTCCCTCTCGGTCTCTCTCCCCCGTCCCCCTCTCGGTCTCTCTCCCCCTCTCGGTTTCTCTCCCCCTGTTTCCCTCTCGGTCTCTCTCTCCCCCTGTCCCCCTCTCGGTCTCTCTCTCCCCCTGTCCACCTCTCGGTCTCTCTCCTCCTTTCCCCCTCTCGCTCTCTCTCCCCCTGTCCCCCTCTCGATCCCTCTTCCCCTGTCCCCCTCTCATTCCCTCTCCCCCTGTCCCCCTCTCGATCCCTCTCCCCCTGTCCCCCTCTCAGTCTCTCTCCCCCTGTCCCCCTCTCGGTCTCTCTCCCCCTGTCCCCCTCTCGGTCTCTCTCCCCTGTCCCCCTCTTGGTGTCTCTCCCCCTGTCCCCCTCTCGGTCTCTCTCCCCCTGTCCCCCTCTTGGTGTCTCTCCCTGTCCCCCTCTCGGTCTCTCTCTCGGTCTCTCTCCCCTGTCTCCCTCTCGGTCTCTCTCCCCCGTCCCCCACTCGGTCTCTCTCCCCCTGTCCCCCTCTCGGTGTCTCTCCCCCTGTCCCCCTCTCGGTGTCTCTCCCCCTGTCCCCCTCTCGGTCTCTCTCCCCCTGTCCCCCTCTCGGTCTCTCTCCCCCTGTCCCCCTCTCGGTCTCTCTCCCCCTGTCCCCCTCTCGGTCTCTCTCCCCGGTCCCCTCTCGGTCTCTCTCCCCCAGTCCACCTCTTGGGCTCTCCCCCTGTCTCCCACTCGGTCTCTCTCCCTGTCACCCTCTCGGTCTCTCTCCAACACCCCCGTCCCCCTCTCTGTCTCTCTCCCCCTGTATCCCTCTCGGTCTCTCCCCCCCCCCCACCCTGTCCCCCTCTCAGTCTCTCTCCCCCTGTCCCCCTCTCGGTCTCTCTCCCCCTGTCCCCCTCTTGGTGTCTCTCCCCTGTCCCCCTCTTGGTGTCTCTCTCCCTGTCCCCCTCTCGGTCTCTCTCCTCCTGTCTCTCTATCGGTCTCTCTCCCCCTGTCTCCCCTCTCGGTCTCTCTCCCCCTGTCTCCCCTCTCGGTCTATCTCCCCCTGTCTCCCCTCTCGGTCTATCTCCCCCTGTCTCCCCTCTCGGTCTATCTCCCCCTGTCTCCCCTCTCGGTCACCCTCCCCTGTCCCCCTCTCGGTGTCTCTCCCCCTGTCCCCCTCTCGGTGTCTCTCCCCCTGTCCCCCTCTCGGTCTATCTCCCCCGTCCCCCTCTCGGTCTATCTCCCCCTGTCCGCCTCTCGGTCTCTCTCCCCCTGTCCACCTCTCGGTGTCTCTCCCTCTGTCCCCCTCTCGGTGTCTCTCCCCCTGTCCCCCTCTCGGTGTCTCTCCCCCTGTCCCCCTCTCGGTCTATCTCCCCCGTCCCCCTCTCGGTCTATCTCCCCCTGTCCCCCTCTCGGTGTCTCTCCCCCTGTCCCCCTCTCGGTCTATCTCCCCCGTCCCCCTCTCGGTCTATCTCCCCCGTCCCCCTCTCGGTCTATCTCCCCCTGTCCCCCTCTCGGTCTCTCTCCTCCTGTGTCTCTATCGGTCTCTCTCCCCCTTTCTCCCCTCTCGGTCTCTCTCCCCCTGTCCCCCTCTCGGTCTATCTCACCCTGTCTCCCTCTCGGTCTCTCTCCCCCTGTCTCCCTCTCGGTCTCTCTCCCCCGTCCCCCTCTCGGTCTCTCTCCCCCTCTCGGTCTCTCTCCCCCTGTCTCCCTCTCGGTCTCTCTCTCCCCCTGTCCCCCTCTCGGTCTCTCTCCCCCTGTCCACCTCTCGGTCTCTCTCCTTTCCCCCTCTCGCTCTCTCTCCCCCTGTCCCCCTCTCGTTCCCTCTCCCCCTGTCCCTCTCTCGGTCTCTCTCCCCATGTCTCCCTCTCGGTCTCTCTCTCCCTGTCTCCCTCTCGGTCTCTCTCCCCCTGTCTCCCTCTCGGTCTCTCTCCCCCGTCCCCCTCTCGGTCTCTCTCCCCCTGTCCCCCTCTCGGTGTCTCTCCACCTGTCCCCCTCTCGGTGTCTCTCCCCCTGTCCCCCTCTCGGTCTATCTCCCCCTGTCCCCCTCTCGGTCTCTCTCCCCGGTCCCCTCTCGGTCTCTCTCCCCCAGTCCCCCACTCGGGCTCTCCCCCTGTCTCCCACTCGGTCTCTCGCCCTGTCACCCTCTCTGTCTCTCTCCCCCTGTCCCCCTCTCGGTGTCTCTCCCCTGTCCCCCTCTTGGTGTCTCTCCCCCTGTCCCCCTCTCGGTCTCTCTCCTCCTGTCTCTCTATCGGTCTCTCTCCCCCTGTCTCCCCACTCGGTCTCTCTCCCCCTGTCTCCCCTCTCGGTCTATCTCCCCCTGTCTCCCCTCATGGTCACCCTCCCCCTGTCCCTCTCGGTCTCTCTCCCCTGTCCCCCTCTCGGTGTCTCTCCCCCTGTCCCCCTCTCTGTGTCTCTCCCCCTGTCCCCCTCTCGGTCTATCTCCCCCGTCCCCCTCTCGGTCTATCTCCCCCAGTCCGCCTCTCGGTCTATCTCCCCCTGTGTCTCTATCGGTCTCTCTCCCCCTGTCTCCCCTCTCGGTCTCTCTCCCCCTGTCCCCCTCTCGGTCTATCTCGCCCTGTCTCCCTCTCGGTCTCTCTCCTGCTGTCCCTCTCGGTCTCTCTCCCACTGTCCCCCTCTTGGTCTCTCTCCCCCTGTCCCCCTCTCGGTCTCTCTCCCGCTGTCTCCCTCTCGGTCTCTCTCCCCCTGTCTCCCTCTCGGTCTCTCTCCCCCGTCCCCCTCTCGGTCTCTCTCCCCCTCTCGGTCTCTCTCCCCCTGTTTCCCTCTCGGTCTCTCTCTCCCCCTGTCCCCCTCTCGGTCTCTCTCCCCCTGTCCACCTCTCGGTCTCTCTCCCCCTGTCCACCTCTCGGTCTCTCTCCCCCTGTCCCCCTCTCGTTCCCTCTCCCCCTGTCCCCCTCTCGTTCCCTCTCCCCCTGTCCCCCTCTCGATCCCTCTCCCCCTGTCCCCCTCTCAGTCTCTCTCCCCCTGTCCCCCTCTTGGTGTCTCTCCCCTGTCCCCCTCTTGGTGTCTCTCTCCCTGTCCCCCTCTCGGTCTCTCTCCCCCTGTCTCCCCTCTCGGTCTCTCTCCCCCTGTCTCCCCTCTCGGTCTATCTCCCCCTGTCTCCCCTCTCGGTCTATCTCCCCCTGTCTCCCCTCTCGGTCACCCTCCCCTGTCCCCCACTCGGTGTCTCTCCCCCTGTCCCCCTCTCGGTCTATCTCCCCCTGTCCCCCTCTCGGTGTCTCTCCCCCTGTCCCCCTCTCGGTGTCTCTCCCCCTGTCTCCCCTCTCGGTCACCCTCCCCTGTCCCCCTCTCGGTCTCTCTCCCCCTGTCCGCCTCTCGGTCTCTCTCCCCCTGTCCACCTGTCGGTCTCTCTCCTCCTGTGTCTCTATCGGTCTCTCTCCCCCTGTCTCCCCTCTCTGTCTCTCTCCCCCTGTCCCCCTCTCGGTCTCTCTCCTCCTGTGTCTCTATCGGTCTCTCTCCCCCTGTCTCCCCTCTCGGTGTCTCTCCCCCTGTCCCCCTCTCGGTCTCTCTCCCCCTGTCTCCCCTCTCGGTCTCTCTCCCCCTGTCCCCCTCTCGGTCTATCTCACCCTGTCTCCCTCTCGGTCTCTCTCCCCCTGTCTCCCTCTCGGTCTCTCTCCCCGTCCCCCTCTCGGTCTCTCTCCCCCTCTCGGTCTCTCTCCCCCTGTCTCCCTCTCGGTCTCTCTCTCCCCCTGTCCCCCTCTCGGTCTCTCTCCCCCTGTCCACCTCTCGGTCTCTCTCCTCCTTTCCCCCTCTCGCTCTCTCTCCCCCTGTCCCCCTCTCGTTGCCTCTCCCCCTGTTCCTCTCTCGGTCTCTCTCCCCATGTCTCCCTCTCGGTCTCTCTCCCCCCGTCGCCCTCTCGGTCTCTCTCCCGCTGTCTCCCTCTCGGTCTCTCTCCCCCTGCCTCCCTCTCGGTCTCTCTCCCCCGTCCCCCTCTCGGTCTCTCTCCCCCAGTCCCCCCTCAGTATCTCTCCCCCTGTCCCTCTCGGTCTCTCTCCTCCTGTCTCTCTATCGGTCTCTCTCCCGCTGTCTCCCTCTCGGTCTCTCTCCCCCTGTCCCCCTCTCGGTGTCTCTCCCCCTGTCCCCCTCTCGGTCTATCTCCCCCTGTCCCCCTCTCGGTCTATCTCCCCCTGTCCCCCTCTCGGTCTCTCTCCCCCTGTCCCCCTCTCGGTCTCTCTCCCCGGTCCCCTCTCGGTCTCTCTCCCCCAGTCCCCCACTCGGGCTCTCCCCCTGTCTCCCACTCGGTCTCTCGCCCTGTCACCCTCTCGGTCTCTCTCCAACACCCGCGTCCCCCTCTCTGTCTCTCTCCCCCTGTCCCCTTCTCGGTCTCTCTCCCCCTGTCCCCCTCTCGGTCTCTCTCCCCCTGTCCCCCTCTCGGTCTCTCTCCCCCTGTCCCCCTCTCGGTGTCTCTCCCCTGTCCCCCTCTTGGTGTCTCTCCCCCTGTCCCCCTCTCGGTCTCTCTCCTCCTGTCTATCGGACTCTCTCCCCCTGTCTCCCCACTCGGTCTCTCTCCCCCTGTCTCCCCTCTCGGTCTATCTCCCCCTGTCTCCCCTCTCGGTCACCCACCCCCTGTCCCTCTCGGTCTCTCTCCCCTGTCCCCCTCTCGGTGTCTCTCCCCCTGTCCCCCTCTCGGTGTCTCTCCCCCTGTCCCCCTCTCGGTCTATCTCCCCGTTCCCCCCTCTCGGTCTATCTCCCCCAGTCCGCCTCTCGGTCTCTCTCCCCCTGTCCACCTCTCGGTCTCTCTCCTCCTGTGTCTCTATCGGTCTCTCTCCCCCTGTCTCCCCTCTCGGTCTCTCTCCCCCTGCCCCCCTCTCGGTCTATCTCGCCCTGTCTCCCTCTCGGTCTCTCTCCTGCTGTCCCTCTCGGTCTCTCTCCCCCTGTCCCCCTCTTGGTCTCTCTCCCCCTGTCCCCCTCTCGGTCTCTCTCCTGCTGTCTCCCTCTCGGTCTCTCTCCCCCTGTCCCCCTCTTGGTCTCTCTCCCCCTGTCCCCCTCTCGGTCTCTCTCCCCCTGTCTCCCTCTCGGTCTCTCTCCCCCGTCCCCCTCTCGGTCTCTCTCCCCCTCTCGGTCTCTCTCCCCCTGTTTCCCTCTCGGTCTCTCTCTCCCCCTGTCCCCCTCTCGGTCTCTCTCCCCCTGTCCAGCTCTCGGTCTCTCTCCTCCTTTCCCCCTCTCGCTCTCTCTCCCCCTGTCCCCCTCTCGTTCCCTCTCCCCCTGTCCCCCTCTCGTTCCCTCTCCCCCTGTCCCCCTCTCGTTCCCTCTCCCCCTGTCCCCCTCTCGATCCCTCTCCCCCTGTCCCCCTCTCAGTCTCTCTCCCCCTGTCCCCCTCTCGGTCTCTCTCCCCCTGTCCCCCTCTTGGTGTCTCTCCCCTGTCCCCCTCTCGGTCTCTCTCCTCCTGTCTCTCTATCGGTCTCTCTCCCCCTGTCTCCCCTCTCGGTCTCTCTCCCCCTGTCTCCCCTCTCGGTCTATCTCCCCCTGTCTCCCCTCTCGGTCTATCTCCCCCTGTCTCCCCTCTCGGTGACCCTCCCCTGTCCCCCTCTCGGTGTCTCTCCCCCTGTCCCCCTCTCGGTGTCTCTCCCCCTGTCCCCCTCTCGGTCTATCTCCCCCGTCCCCCTCTCGGTCTATCTCCCCCTGTCCGCCTCTCGGTGTCTCTCCCCCTGTCCCCCTCTCGGTCTCTCTCCTCCTGTGTCTCTATCGGTCTCTCTCCCCCTGTCTCCCCTCTCGGTCTCTCTCACCCTGTCTCCCTCTCGGTCTCTCTCCCCCTGTCTCCCTCTCGGTCTCTCTCCCCCGTCCCCCTCTCGGTCTCTCTCCCCCTCTCGGTCTCTCTCCCCCTGTCTCCCTCTCGGTCTCTCTCTCCCCCTGTCCCCCTCTCGGTCTCTCTCCCCCTGTCCACCTCTCGGTCTCTCTCCTCCTTTCCCCCTCTCGCTCTCTCTCCCCCTGTCCCCCTCTCGTTCCCTCTCCCCCTGTCCCTCTCTCGGTCTCTCTCCCCATGTCTCCCTCTCGGTCTCTCTCCCCCCGTCGACCTCTCGGTCTCTCTCCCGCTGTCTCCCTCTCGGTCTCTCTCCCCCTGCCTCCCTCTCGGTCTCTCTCCCCCGTCCCCCTCTCGGTCTCTCTCCCCCAGTCCCCCTCTCGGTCTATCTCCCCCGTCCCCCTCTCGGTCTATCTCCCCCTGTCTGCCTCTCGGTGTCTCTCCCCCTGTCCCCCTCTCGGTCTCTCTCCTCCTGTGTCTCTATCGGTCTCTCTCCCCCTGTCTCCCCTCTCGGTCTCTCTCCCCCTGTCCCCCTCTCGGTCTATCTCACCCTGTCTCCCTCTCGGTCTCTCTCCCCCTGTCTCGCTCTCGGTCTCTCTCCCCCGTCCCCCTCTCGGTCTCTCTCCCCCTGTCTCCCTCTCGGTCTCTCTCTCTCCCCCTGTCCCCCTCTCGGTCTCTCTCCCCCTGTCCACCTCTCGGTCTCTCTCCTCCTTTCCCCCTCTCGCTCTCTCTCCCCCGTCCCCCTCTCGTTCCCTCTCCCCCTGTCCCTCTCTCGGTCTCTCTCCCCATGTCTCCCTCTCGGTCTCTCTCCCCCCGTCGCCCTATCGGTCTCTCTCCCGCTGTCTCCCTCTCGGTCTCTCTCCCCCTGCCTCCCTCTCGGTCTCTCTCCCCCGTCCCCCTCTCGGTCTCTCTCCCCCAGTCCCCCCTCAGTCTCTCTCCCCCTGTCCCTCTCGGTCTCTCTCCTCCTGTCTCTCTATCGGTCTCTCTCCCGCTGTCTCCCTCTCGGTCTCTCTCCCGCTGTCTCCCTCTCGGTCTCTCTCCCCCTGTCTCCCTCTCGGTCTCTCTCCCCCGTCCCCCTCTCGGTCTCTCTCCCCCTGTCCCCCTCTCGGTGTCTCTCCACCTGTCCCCCTCTCGGTGTCTCTCCCCCTGTCCCCCTCTCGGTCTATCTCCCCCTGTCCCCCTCTCGGTCTATCTCCCCCTGTCCCCCTCTCGGTCTATCTCCCCCTGTCCCCCTCTCGGTCTATCTCCCCCTGTCCCCCTCTCGGTCTATCTCCCCCTGTCCCCCTCTCGGTCTATCTCCCCCTGTCCCCCTCTCGGTCTCTCTCCCCCTGTCCCCCTCTCGGTCTCTCTCCCCGGTCCCCTCTCGGTCTCTCTCCCCCAGTCCCCCACTCGGGCTCTCCCCCTGTCTCCCACTCGGTCTCTCGCCCTGTCACCCTCTCGGTCTCTCTCCAACACCCGCGTCCCCCTCTCTGTCTCTCTCCCCCTGTCCCCCTCTCGGTGTCTCTCCCCTGTCCCCCTCTTGGTGTCTCTCCCCCTGTCCCCCTCTCGGTCTCTCTCCTCCTGTCTCTCTATCGGTCTCTCTCCCCCTGTCTCCCCACTCGGTCTCTCTCCCCCTGTCTCCCCTCTCGGTCTATCTCCCCCTGTCTCCCCTCTCGGTCACCCTCCCCCTGTCCCTCTCGGTCTCTCTCCCCTGTCCCCCTCTCGGTGTCTCTCCCCCGTCCCCCTCTCGGTGTCTCTCCCCCTGTCCCCCTCTCGGTCTATCTCCCCCGTTCCCCCCTCTCGGTCTATCTCCCCCAGTCCGCCTCTCGGTCTCTCTCCCCCTGTCCACCTCTCGGTCTCTCTCCTCCTGTGTCTCTATCGGTCTCTCTCCCCCTGTTTCCCCTCTCGGTCTCTCTCCCCCTGTCTCCCTCTCGGTCTATCTCGCCCTGTCTCCCTCTCGGTCTCTCTCCTGCTGTCCCCCTCTCGGTCTATCTCCCGCTGTTTCCCTCTCGGTCTCTCTCCCCCTGTCTCCCTCTCGGTCTCTCTCCCCCGTCCCCCTCTCGGTCTCTCTCCCCCTCTCGGTCTCTCTCCCCCTGTTTCCTTCTCGGTCTCTCTCTCCCCCTGTCCCCCTCTCGGTCTCTCTCCCCCTGTCCACCTCTCGGTCTCTCTCCCCCTGTCCACCTCTCGGTCTCTCCCCCCCTGTCCCCCTCTCGTTCCCTCTCCCCCTGTCCCCCTCTCGTTCCTTCTCCCCCTGTCCCCCTCTTGATCCCTCTCCCCCTGTCCCCCTCTCGGTCTCTCCCCCGTCCCCCTCTCGGTCTCTCTCCCCCTGTCCCCCCCTCGGTCTCTCTCCTCCTGTCTCTCTATCGGTCTCTCTCCCCCTGTCTCCCTCTCGGTCCCTCTCCCCCGGTCCCCCTCTCGGTCTCTCTCATCCTGTCCCCCTCTCGGTCTCTCTCCCCTGTCTCCCTCTCGGTTTCTCTCCCCCTGACAACCTCTCGGTCTCTCTCTCCCGTCCCCCTCTCGGTCTCTCTCCCCCTGTCTCCCTCTCGGTCTCTCACTCCCCGTCCCCCTCTCTGTCTCTCTCCCCCTGTATCCCTCTCGGTCTCTCTCCCCCTGTCCCCCTCTCGGTCCTCTCTCCCCCTGTCCCCCTCTCGATGTCTCTCCCCTGTCCCCCTCTTGGTGTCTCTCCCCCTGTCCCCCTCTCGGTCTCTCTCCTCCTGTCTCTCTATCGGTCTCTCTCCCCCTGTGTCCCCTCTCGGTCTCTCTCCCCCTGTCTCCCCTCTCGGTTTATCTCCCCCTGTCTCCCCTCTCGGTCTATCTCCCCCGTCTCCCCTCTCGGTCACCCTCCCCTGTCCCCCTCTCGGTGTCTCTCCCCCTGTCCCCCTCTCGGTGTCTTTCCCCCTGTCCCCCTCTCGGTGTCTCTCCCCCTGTCCCCCTCTCGGTCTATCTCCCCCGTCCCCCTCTCGGTCTATCGCCCCCTGTCCGCATCTCGGTCTCTCTCCCCCTGTCCACCTCTCGGTCTCTCTCCTCCTATGTCTCTATCGGTCTCTCTCCCCCTGTCTCCCCTCTCGGTCTCTCTCCCCTGTCCCCCTCTCGGTCTATCTCACCCTGTCTCCCTCTCGGTCTCTCTCCTGCTGTCCCTCTCGGTCTCTCTCCCCTGTCCCCCTCTTGGTCTCTCTCCCCCTGTCCCCCTCTCGGTCTCTCTCCCGCTGTCTCCCTCTCGGTCTCTCTCCCCCTGTCTCCCTCTCGCTCTCTCTCCCCCGTCCCTCTCTCGGTCTCTCTCCCCCTCTCGGTCTCTCTCCCCCTGTCCCTCTCGGTCTCTCTCCCCTGTCCCCCTCTCGGTGTCTCTCCCCCGTCCCCCTCTCGGTGTCTCTCCCCCTGTCCCCCTCTCGGTCTATCTCCCCCTGTCCACCTCTCGGTCTCTCTCCTCCTGTGTCTCTATCGGTTTCTCTCCCCCTGTTTCCCCTCTCGGTCTCTCTCCCCCTTTCCCCCTCTCGGTCTATCTCGCCCTGTCTCCCTCTCGGTCTCTCTCCTGCTGTCCCTCTCGGTCTCTCTCCCCCTGCCCCCCTCTTGGTCTCTCTCCCCCTGTCCCCCTCTCAGTCTCTCTCCCGCTGTTTCCCTCTCGGTCTCTCTCCCCCTGTCTTCCTCTCGGTCTCTCTCCCCCGTCCCCCTCTCGGTCTCTCTCCCCCTCTCGGTCTCTCTCCCCCTGTTTCCCTCTCGGTCTCTCTCTCCCCCTGTCCCCCTCTCGGTCTCTCTCCCCCTGTCCACCTCTCGGTCTCTCTCCCCCTGTCCACCTCTCGCTCTCTCCCCCCCTGTCCCCCTCTCGTTCCCTCTCCCCCTGTCCCCCTCTCGTTCCTTCTCCCCCTGTCCCCCTCTCGATCCCTCTCACCCTGTCCCCCTCTCGTTCTCTCTCCCCCTGTCCCCCTCTCGGTCTCTCTCCCCCTGTCCCCCCCTCGGTCTCTCTAATCCTGTCTCTCTATCGGTCTCTCTCCCCCTGTCTCCCTCTCGGTCCCTCTCCCCCGGTCCCCCTCTCGGTCTCTTCTCTCTCATCCTGTCCCCCTCTCGGTCTCTCTCCCCTGTCTCCCTCTCGGTTTCTCTCCCCTGACAACCTCTCGTCTCTCTCTCCGTCCCCCTCTCGGTCTCTCTCCCCCTGTCTCCCTCTCGGTCCTCTCCCCCGGTCCCCCTCTCGGTCTCTCTCATCCTGTCCCCCTCTCGGTCTCTCTCCCCTGTCTCCCTCTCGGTTTCTCTCCCCCTGACAACCTCTCGGTCTCTCTCACCCGTCCCCCTCTCGGTCTCTCTCCCCCTGTCTCCCTCTCGGTCTCTCACTCCCCGTCCCCCTCTCTGTCTCTCTCCCCCTGTATCCCTCTCGGTCTCTCTCCCCCTGTCCCCCTCTCGGTCTCTCTCCCCTGTCCCCCTCTCGATGTCTCTCCCCTGTCCCCCTCTTGGTGTCTCTCCCCCTGTCCCCCTCTCGGTCTCTCTCCTCCTGTCTCTCTATCGGTCTCCCTCCCCCTGTCTCCCCTCTCGGTCTCTCTCCCCCTGTCTCCCCTCTCGGTTTATCTCCCCCTGTCTCCCCTCTCGGTCTATCTCCCCCGTCTCCCCTCTCGGTCACCCTCCCCTGTCCCCCTCTCGGTGTCTCTCCCCCTGTCCCCCTCTCGGTGTCTCTCCCCCTGTCCCCCTCTCGTTCTCTCTCCCCCTGTCCCCCTCTCGGTCTCTCTCCCCCTGTCCCCCCCTCGGTCTCTCTAATCCTGTTTCTCTATCGGTCTCTCTCCCCCTGTCTCCCTCTCGGTCCCTCTCCCCCGGTCCCCCTCTCGGTCTCTCTCATCCTGTCCCCCTCTCGGTCTCTCTCCCCTGTCTCCCTCTCGGTTTCTCTCCCCCTGACAACCTCTCGGTCTCTCTCTCCCGTCCCCCTCTCGGTCTCTCTCCCCCTGTCTCCCTCTCGGTCCCTCTCCCCCGGTCCCCCTCTCGGTCTCTCTCATCCTGTCCCCCTCTCGGTCTCTCTCCCCTGTCTCCCTCTCGGTTTCTCTCCCCCTGACAACCTCTCGGTCTCTCTCACCCGTCCCCCTCTCGGTCTCTCTCCCCCTGTCTCCCTCTCGGTCTCTCACTCCCCGTCCCCCTCTCTGTCTCTCTCCCCCTGTATCCCTCTCGGTCTCTCTCCCCCTGTCCCCCTCTCGGTCTCTCTCCCCCTGTCCCCCTCTCGATGTCTCTCCCCTGTCCCCCTCTTGGTGTCTCTCCCCCTGTCCCCCTCTCGGTCTCTCTCCTCCTGTCTCTCTATCGGTCTCCCTCCCCCTGTCTCCCCTCTCGGTCTCTCTCCCCCTGTCTCCCCTCTCGGTTTATCTCCCCCTGTCTCCCCTCTCGGTCTATCTCCCCCGTCTCCCCTCTCGGTCACCCTCCCCTGTCCCCCTCTCGGTGTCTCTCCCCCTGTCCCCCTCTCGGTGTCTCTCCCCCTGTCCCCCTCTCGTTCTCTCTCCCCCTGTCCCCCTCTCGGTCTCTCTCCCCCTGTCCCCCCCTCGGTCTCTCTAATCCTGTCTCTCTATCGGTCTCTCTCCCCCTGTCTCCCTCTCGGTCCCTCTCCCCCGGTCCCCCTCTCGGTCTCTCTCATCCTGTCCCCCTCTCGGTCTCTCTCCCCTGTCTCCCTCTCGGTTTCTCTCCCCCTGACAACCTCTCGGTCTCTCTCTCCCGTCCCCCTCTCGGTCTCTCTCCCCCTGTCTCCCTCTCGGTCCCTCTCCCCCGGTCCCCTCTCTCGGTCTCTCTCATCCTGTCCCCCTCTCGGTCT
Source organism: Scyliorhinus torazame (assembly GCF_047496885.1). Classification (NCBI taxonomy): domain Eukaryota; kingdom Metazoa; phylum Chordata; class Chondrichthyes; order Carcharhiniformes; family Scyliorhinidae; genus Scyliorhinus; species Scyliorhinus torazame. Next base: position 26,856,000 of record NC_092728.1, on the reverse strand, counting down.
CTCTCCCCTGTCTCCCTCTCGGTTTCTCTCCCCCTGACAACCTCTCGGTCTCTCTCACCCGTCCCCCTCTCGGTCTCTCTCCCCCTGTCTCCCTCTCGGTCTCTCACTCCCCGTCCCCCTCTCTGTCTCTCTCCCCCTGTATCCCTCTCGGTCTCTCTCCCCCTGTCCCCCTCTCGGTCTCTCTCCCCCTGTCCCCCTCTCGATGTCTCTCCCCTGTCCCCCTCTTGGTGTCTCTCCCCCTGTCCCCCTCTCGGTCTCTCTCCTCCTGTCTCTCTATCGGTCTCTCTCCCCCTGTCTCCCCTCTCGGTCTCTCTCCCCCTGTCTCCCCTCTCGGTTTATCTCCCCCTGTCTCCCCTCTCGGTCTATCTCCCCCGTCTCCCCTCTCGGTCACCCTCCCCTGTCCCCCTCTCGGTGTCTCTCCCCCTGTCCCCCTCTCGGTGTCTCTCCCCCTGTCCCCCTCTCGGTGTCTCTCCCCCTGTCCCCCTCTCGGTCTATCTCCCCCGTCCCCCTCTCGGTCTATCGCCCCCTGTCCGCCTCTCGGTCTCTCTCCCCCTGTCCACCTCTCGGTCTCTCTCCTCCTATGTCTCTATCGGTCTCTCTCCCCCTGTCTCCCCTCTCGGTCTCTCTCCCCCTGTCCCCCTCTCGGTGTCTCTCCCCCTGTCCCCCTCTCGGTCTATCTCCCCGTCCCCCTCTCGGTCTATCGCCCCCTGTCCGCCTCTCGGTCTCTCTCCCCCTGTCCACCTCTCGGTCTCTCTCCTCCTATGTCTCTATCGGTCTCTCTCCCCCTGTCTCCCTTTCGGTCTCTCTCCCCCTGTCCCCCTCTCGGTCTATCTCACCCTGTCTCCCTCTCGGTCTCTCTCCTGCTGTCCCTCTCAGTCTCTCTCCCCTGTCCCCCTCTCGGTCTCTCTCCCCCAGTCCCCCCTCAGTCTCTCTCCCCCTGTCCCTCTCGGTCTCTCTCCTCCTGTCTCTCTATCGGTCTCTCTCCCGCTGTCTCCCTCTCGGTCTCTCTCCCGCTGTCTCCCTCTCGGTCTCTCTCCCCCTGTCTCCCTCTCGGTCTCTCTCCCCCGTCCCCCTCTCGGTCTCTCTCCCCCTGTCCCCCTCTCGGTGTCTCTCCACCTGTCCCCCTCTCGGTGTCTCTCCCCCTGTCCCCCTCTCGGTCTATCTCCCCCTGTCCCCCTCTCGGTCTATCTCCCCCTGTCCCCCTCTCGGTCTATCTCCCCCTGTCCCCCTCTCGGTCTATCTCCCCCTGTCCCCCTCTCGGTCTCTCTCCCCCTGTCCCCCTCTCGGTCTCTCTCCCCGGTCCCCTCTCGGTCTCTCTCCCCCAGTCCCCCACTCGGGCTCTCCCCCTGTCTCCCACTCGGTCTCTCGCCCTGTCACCCTCTCGGTCTCTCTCCAACACCCGCGTCCCCCTCTCTGTCTCTCTCCCCCTGTCCCCCTCTCGGTGTCTCTCCCCTGTCCCCCTCTTGGTGTCTCTCCCCCTGTCCCCCTCTCGGTCTCTCTCCTCCTGTCTCTCTATCGGTCTCTATCCCCCTGTCTCCCCACTCGGTCTCTCTCCCCCTGTCTCCCCTCTCGGTCTATCTCCCCCTGTCTCCCCTCTCGGTCACCCTCCCCCTGTCCCTCTCGGTCTCTCTCCCCTGTCCCCCTCTCGGTGTCTCTCCCCCGTCCCCCTCTCGGTGTCTCTCCCCCTGTCCCCCTCTCGGTCTATCTCCCCCGTTCCCCCCTCTCGGTCTATCTCCCCCAGTCCGCCTCTCGGTCTCTCTCCCCCTGTCCACCTCTCGGTCTCTCTCCTCCTGTGTCTCTATCGGTCTCTCTCCCCCTGTTTCCCCTCTCGGTCTCTCTCCCCCTGTCTCCCTCTCGGTCTCTCTCCCCCTGTCTCCCTCTCGGTCTATCTCGCCCTGTCTCCCTCTCGGTCTCTCTCCTGCTGTCCCCCTCTCGGTCTATCTCCCGCTGTTTCCCTCTCGGTCTCTCTCCCCCTGTCTCCCTCTCGGTCTCTCTCCCCCGTCCCCCTCTCGGTCTCTCTCCCCCTCTCGGTCTCTCTCCCCCTGTTTCCTTCTCGGTCTCTCTCTCCCCCTGTCCCCCTCTCGGTCTCTCTCCCCCTGTCCACCTCTCGGTCTCTCTCCCCCTGTCCCCCTCTCGGTCTCTCTCCCCCTGTCCACCTCTCGGTCTCTCTCCCCCTGTCCACCTCTCGGTCTCTCCCCCCCCTGTCCCCCTCTCGTTCCCTCTCCCCCTGTCCCCCTCTCGGTCTCTCTCCCCCGTCCCCCTCTCGGTCTCTCTCCCCCTGTCCCCCCCTCGGTCTCTCTCCTCCTGTCTCTCTATCGGTCTCTCTCCCCCTGTCTCCCTCTCGGTCCCTCTCCCCGGTCCCCCTCTCGGTCTCTCTCATCCTGTCCCCCTCTCGGTCTCTCTCCCCTGTCTCCCTCTCGGTTTCTCTCCCCCTGACAACCTCTCGGTCTCTCTCTCCCGTCCCCCTCTCGGTCTCTCTCCCCCTGTCTCCCTCTCGGTCTCTCACTCCCCGTCCCCCTCTCTGTCTCTCTCCCCCTGTATCCCTCTCGGTCTCTCTCCCCCTGTCCCCCTCTCGGTCTCTCTCCCCCTGTCCCCCTCTCGATGTCTCTCCCCTGTCCCCCTCTTGGTGTCTCTCCCCCTGTCCCCCTCTCGGTCTCTCTCCTCCTGTCTCTCTATCGGTCTCTCTCCCCCTGTCTCCCCTCTCGGTCTCTCTCCCCCTGTCTCCCCTCTCGGTTTATCTCCCCCTGTCTCCCCTCTCGGTCTATCTCCCCCGTCTCCCCTCTCGGTCACCCTCCCCTGTCCCCCTCTCGGTGTCTCTCCCCCTGTCCCCCTCTCGGTGTCTTTCCCCCTGTCCCCCTCTCGGTGTCTCTCCCCCTGTCCCCCTCTCGGTCTATCTCCCCCGTCCCCCTCTCGGTCTATCGCCCCCTGTCCGCATCTCGGTCTCTCTCCCCCTGTCCACCTCTCGGTCTCTCTCCTCCTATGTCCCTATCGGTCTCTCTCCCCCTGTCTCCCCTCTCGGTCTCTCTCCCCCTGTCCCCCTCTCGGTCTATCTCACCCTGTCTCCCTCTCGGTCTCTCTCCTGCTGTCCCTCTCGGTCTCTCTCCCCTGTCCCCCTCTTGGTCTCTCTCCCCCTGTCCCCCTCTCGGTCTCTCTCCCCCTGTCTCCCTCTCGGTCTCTCTCCCCCTGTCTCCCTCTCGCTCTCTCTCCCCCGTCCCTCTCTCGGTCTCTCTCCCCCTCTCGGTCTCTCTCCCCCTGTCCCTCTCGGTCTCTCTCCCCTGTCCCCCTCTCGGTGTCTCTCCCCCGTCCCCCTCTCGGTGTCTCTCCCCCTGTCCCCCTCTCGGTCTATCTCCCCCTGTCCACCTCTCGGTCTCTCTCCTCCTGTGTCTCTATCGGTCTCTCTCCCCCTGTTTCCCCTCTCGGTCTCTCTCCCCCTTTCCCCCTCTCGGTCTATCTCGCCCTGTCTCCCTCTCGGTCTCTCTCCTGCTGTCCCTCTCGGTCTCTCTCCCCCTGCCCCCCTCTTGGTCTCTCTCCCCCTGTCCCCCTCTCAGTCTCTCTCCCGCTGTTTCCCTCTCGGTCTCTCTCCCCCTGTCTCCCTCTCGGTCTCTCTCCCCCGTCCCCCTCTCGGTCTCTCTCCCCCTCTCGGTCTCTCTCCCCCTGTTTCCCTCTCGGTCTCTCTCTCCCCCTGCCCCCCTCTCGGTCTCTCTCCCCCTGTCCACCTCTCGGTCTCTCTCCCCCTGTCCACCTCTCGCTCTCTCCCCCCCTGTCCCCCTCTCGTTCCCTCTCCCCCTGTCCCCCTCTCGTTCCTTCTCCCCCTGTCCCCCTCTCGATCCCTCTCACCCTGTCCCCCTCTCGTTCTCTCTCCCCCTGTCCCCCTCTCGGTCTCTCTCCCCCTGTCCCCCCCTCGGTCTCTCTAATCCTGTCTCTCTATCGGTCTCTCTCCCCCTGTCTCCCTCTCGGTCCCTCTCCCCCGGTCCCCCTCTCGGTCTCTCTCATCCTGTCCCCCTCTCGGTCTCTCTCCCCTGTCTCCCTCTCGGTTTCTCTCCCCCTGACAACCTCTCGGTCTCTCTCTCCCGTCCCCCTCTCGGTCTCTCTCCCCCTGTCTCCCTCTCGGTCCCTCTCCCCCGGTCCCCCTCTCGGTCTCTCTCATCCTGTCCCCCTCTCGGTCTCTCTCCCCTGTCTCCCTCTCGGTTTCTCTCCCCCTGACAACCTCTCGGTCTCTCTCACCCGTCCCCCTCTCGGTCTCTCTCCCCCTGTCTCCCTCTCGGTCTCTCACTCCCCGTCCCCCTCTCTGTCTCTCTCCCCCTGTATCCCTCTCGGTCTCTCCCCCCCTGTCCCCCTCTCGGTCTCTCTCCCCCTGTCCCCCTCTCGATGTCTCTCCCCTGTCCCCCTCTTGGTGTCTCTCCCCCTGTCCCCCTCTCGGTCTCTCTCCTCCTGTCTCTCTATCGGTCTCTCTCCCCCTGTCTCCCCTCTCGGTCTCTCTCCCCCTGTCTCCCCTCTCGGTTTATCTCCCCCTGTCTCCCCTCTCGGTCTATCTCCCCCGTCTCCCCTCTCGGTCACCCTCCCCTGTCCCCCTCTCGGTGTCTCTCCCCCCGTCCCCCTCTCGGTCTATCGCCCCCTGTCCGCCTCTCGGTCTCTCTCCCCCTGTCCACCTCTCGGTCTCTCTCCTCCTATGTCTCTATCGGTCTCTCTCCCCCTGTCTCCCCTCTCGGTCTCTCTCCCCCTGTCCCCCTCTCGGTGTCTCTCCCCCTGTCCCCCTCTCGGTCTATCTCCCCGTCCCCCTCTCGGTCTATCGCCCCCTGTCCGCCTCTCGGTCTCTCTCCCCCTGTCCACCGCTCGGTCTCTCTCCTCCTATGTCTCTATCGGTCTCTCTCCCCCTGTCTCCCTTTCGGTCTCTCTCCCCCTGTCCCCCTCTCGGTCTATCTCACCCTGTCTCCCTCTCGGTCTCTCTCCTGCTGTCCCTCTCAGTCTCTCTCCCCTGTCCCCCTCTTGGTCTCTCTCCCCCTGTCCCCCTCTCGGTCTCTCTCCCGCTGTCTCCCTCTCGGTCTCTCTCCCCCTGTCTCCCTCTCGCTCTCTCTCCCCCGTCCCTCTCTCGGTCTCTCTCCCCCTCTCGGTCTCTCTCCCCCTGTCTCCCTCTCAGTCTCTCTCTCCCCCTGTCCCCCTCTCGGTCTCTCTCCCCCTGTCCACCTCTCGGTCTCTCTCCTCCTTTCCCCCTCTCGCTCTCTCTCCCCCTGTCCCCCTCTCGTTCCCTCTCCCCCTGTCCCTCTCTCGGTCTCTGTCCCCATGTCTCCCTCTCGGTCTCTCTCCCCCCGTCGCCCTCTCGGTCTCTCTCCCGCTGTCTCCCTCTCGGTCTCTCTCCCCCTGCCTCCCTCTCGGTCTCTCTCCCCCGTCCCCCTCTCGGTCTCTCTCCCCCAGTCCCCCCTCAGTCTCTCTCCTCCTGTCTCTCTATCGGTCACCCTCCCGCTGTCTCCCTCTCGGTCTCTCTCCCCCTGTCTCCCTCTCGGTCTCTCTCCCCCGTCCCCCTCTCGGTCTCTCTCCCCCTGTCCCCCTCTCGGTGTCTCTCCACCTGTCCCCCTCTCGGTGTCTCTCCCCCTGTCCCCCTCTCGGTCTATCTCCCCCTGTCCCCCTCTCGGTCCATCTCCCCCTGTCCCCCTCTCGGTCTATCTCCCCCTGTCCCCCTCTCGGTCTATCTCCCCCTGTCCCCCTCTCGGTCTCTCTCCCCCTGTCCCCCTCTCGGTCTCTCTCCCCGGTCCCCTCTCGGCCTCTCTCCCCCAGTCCCCCACTCGGGCTCTCCCCCTGTCTCCCACTCGGTCTCTCGCCCTGTCAACCTCTCGGTCTCTCTCCAACACCACCGTCCCCCTCTCTGTCTCTCTCCCCCTGTCCCCCTCTCGGTCTCTCTCCCCCGTCCCCCTCTCGGTGTCTCTCCTCCTGTCTCCCCTCTCGGTCTCTCTCCCCCTGTCTCCCCTCTCGGTCTCTCTCCCCCTGTCTCCCCTCTCGGTCTATCTCCAGCTGTCTCCCCTCTCGGTCACCCTCCCCCTGTCCCTCTCGGTCTCTCTCCCCTGTCCCCGTCTCGGTGTCTCTCCCCCGGTCCCCCTCTCGGTGTCTCTCCCCCTGTCTCCACTCTCGGTCTATCTCCCCCTGTCTCCCCTCTCGGTCACCCTCCCCCTGTCCCTCTCGGTCTCTCTCCCCTGTCCCCCTCTCGGTGTCTCTCCCCCTGTCCCCCTCTCGGTGTCTCTCCCCCTGTCCCCCTCTCGGTCTATCTCCCCCGTCCCCCTCTCGGTCTATCTCCCCCTGTCCGCCTCTCGGTCTCTCTCCCCCCGTCCACCTCTCGGTCTCTCTCCTCCTGTGTCTCTATCGGTCTCTCTCCCCCTGTCTCCCCTCTCGGTCTCTCTCCCCCTGTCCCCCTCTCAGTCTATCTCGCCCTGTCTCCCTCTCGGTCTCTCTCCTGCTGTCCCTCTCGGTCTCTCTCCCCCTGTCCCCCTCTTGGTCTCTCTCCCCCTGTCCCCCTCTCGGTTTCTCTCCCGCTGTCTCCCTCTCGGTCTCTCTCCCCCTGACTCCCTCTCGGTCTCTCTCCCCCGTCTCCCTCTCGGTCTCTCCCCCGTCCCCCTCTCGGTCTCTCTCCCCCACTCGGTCTCTCTCCCCCTGTCTCCCTCTCGGTCTCTCTCTCCGCCTGTCCCCCTCTCGGTCTCTCTCCCCCTGTCCAGCTCTCTGTCTCTCTCCTCCTTTCCCCCTCTCGCTCTCTCTCCCCCTGTCCCCCTCTCGTTCCCTCTCCCCCTGTCCCCCTCTCGTTCCCTCTCCCCCTGTCCCCCTCTCGATCCCTCTCCCCCTGTCCCCCTCTCGTTCTCTCTCCCCCTGTCCCCCTCTCGTTCTCTCTCCCCCTGTCCCCCTCTCGGTCTCTCTCCTCCTGTCTCTCTATCGGTCTCTCTCCCCCTGTCTCCCTCTCGGTCCCTCTCCCCCGGACCCCCTCTCGGTCTCTCTCATCCTGTCCCCCTCTCGGTCTCTCTCCCCTGTCTCCCTCTCGGTTTCTCTCCCCCTGACAACCTCTCGGTCTCTCTCTCCCGTCCCCCTCTCGGTCTCTCTCCCCCTGTCCCCCTCTTGGTCTCTCTCCCCCTGTCCCCCTCTCGGTCTCTCTCCCGCTGTTTCCCTCTCGGTCTCTCTCCCCCTGTCTCCCTCTCGGTCTCTCTCCCCCGTCCCCCTCTCGGTCTCTCTCCCCCTCTCGGTCTCTCTCCCTCTGTTTCCCTCTCGGTCTCTCTCTCCCCCTGTCCCCCTCTCGGTCTCTCTCCCCCTGTCCACCTCTCGGTCTCTCTCCTCCTTTCCCCCTCTCGCTCTCTCCCCCCCTGTCCCCCTCTCGTTCCCTCTCCCCCTGTCCCCCTCTCGTTCCTTCTCCCCCTGTCCCCCTCTCGATCCCTCTCCCCCTGTCCCCCTCTCGTTCTCTCTCCCCCTGTCCCCCTCTCGGTCTCTCTCCCCCTGTCCCCCCCTCGGTCTCTCTCCTCCTGTCTCTCTATCGGTCTCTCTCCCCCTGTCTCCCTCTCGGTCCCTCTCCCCCGGTCCCCCTCTCGGTCTCTCTCATCCTGTCCCCCTCTCGGTCTCTCTCCCCTGTCTCCCTCTCGGTTTCTCTCCCCCTGACAACCTATCGGTCTCTCTCTCCCGTCCCCCTCGCGGTCTCTCTCCCCCTGTCTCCCTCTCGGTCTCTCACTCCCCGTCCCCCTCTCTGTCTCTCTCCCCCTGTATCCCTCTCGGTCTCTCTCCCCCTGTCCCCCTCTCGGTCTCTCTCCCCCTGTCACCCTCTCGATGTCTCTCCCCTGTCCCCCTCTTGGTGTCTCTCCCCCTGTCCCCCTCTCGGTCTCTCTCCTCCTGTCTCTCTATCGGTCTCTCTCCCCCTGTCTCCCCTCTCGGTCTCTCTCCCCCTGTCTCCCCTCTCGGTTTATCTCCCCCTGTCTCCCCTCTCGGTCTATCTCCCCCGTCTCCCCTCTCGGTCCCCCTCTCGGTGTCTCTCCCCCTGTCCCCCTCTCGGTGTCTCTCCCCCTGTCCCCCTCTCGGTGTCTCTCCCCCTGTCCCCCTCTCGGTGTCTCTCCCCCTGTCCCCCTCTCGGTGTCTCTCCCCCTGTCCCCCTCTCGGTGTCTCTCCCCCGTCCCCCTCTCGGTCTATCGCCCCCTGTCCGCCTCTCGGTCTCTCTCCCCCTGTCCACCTCTCGGTCTCTCTCCTCCTATGTCTCTATCGGTCTCTCTCCCCCTGTCTCCCCTCTCGGTCTCTCTCCCCCTGTCCCCCTCTCGGTCTATCTCACCCTGTCTCCCTCTCGGTCTCTCTCCTGCTGACCCTCTCGGTCTCTCTCCCCTGTCCCCCTCTTGGTCTCTCTCCCCCTGTCCCCCTCTCGGTCTCTCTCCCGCTGTCTCCCTCTCGGTCTCTCTCCCCCTGTCTCCCTCTCGCTCTCTCTCCCCCGTCCCTCTCTCGGTCTCTCTCCCCCTCTCGGTCTCTCTCCCCCTGTCTCCCTCTCAGTCTCTCTCTCCCCCTGTCCCCCTCTCGGTCTCTCTCCCCCTGTCCACCTCTCGGTCTCTCTCCTCATTTCCCCCTCTCGCTCTCTCTCCCCCTGTCCCCCTCTCGTTCCCTCTCCCCCTGTCCCTCTCTCGGTCTCTGTGCCCATGTCTCCCTCTCGGTCTCTCTCCCCCGTCGCCCTCTCGGTCTCTCTCCCGCTGTCTCCCTCTCGGTCTCTCTCCCCCTGCCTCCCTCTCGGTCTCTCTCCCCCGTCCCCCTCTCGGTCTCTCTCCCCCAGTCCCCCCTCAGTCTCTCTCCCCCTGTCCCTCTCGGTCTCTCTCCTCCTGTCTCTCTATCGGTCACCCTCCCGCTGTCTCCCTCTCGGTCACTCTCCCCCTGTCTCCCTCTCGGACTCTCTCCCCCGTCCCCCTCTCGGTCTCTCTCCCCCTGTCCCCCTCTCGGTGTCTCTCCACCTGTCCTCCTCTCGTGTCTCTCCCCCTGTCCCCCTCTCGGTCTATCTCCCCCTGTCCCCCTCTCGGTCCATCTCCCCCTGTCCCCCTCTCGGTCTATCTCCCCCTGTCCCCCTCTCGGTCTATCTCCCCCTGTCCCCCTCTCGGTCTCTCTCCCCCTGTCCCCCCTCTCGGTCTCTCTCCCCGGTCCCCTCTCGGTCTCTCTCCCCCAGTCCCCCACTCGGGCTCTCCCCCTGTCTCCCACTCGGTCTCTCGCCCTGTCAACCTCTCGGTCTCTCTCCAACACCACCGTCCCCCTCTCTGTCTCTCTCCCCCTGTCCCCCTCTCGGTCTCTCTCCCCCGTCCCCCTCTCGTGTCTCTCCTCCTGTCTCCCCTCTTGGTCTCTCTCCCCCTGTCCCCCTCTCGGTTTCTCTCCCGCTGTCTCCCTCTCGGTCTCTCTCCCCCTGACTCCCTCTCGGTCTCTCTCCCCCGTCTCCCTCTCGGTCTCTCTCCCCCGTCCCCCTCTCGGTCTCTCTCCCCCTCTCGGTCTCTCTCCCCCTGTCTCCCTCTCGGTCTCTCTCTCCGCCTGTCCCCCTCTCGGTCTCTCTCCCCCTGTCCAGCTCTCTGTCTCTCTCCTCCTTTCCCCCTCTCGCTCTCTCTCCCCCTGTCCCCCTCTCGTTCCCTCTCCACCTGTCCCCCTCTCGTTCCCTCTCCCCTGTTCCCCTCTCGATCCCTCTCCCCTGTCCCCCTCTCGTTCTCTCTCCCCCTGTCCCCCTCTCGGTCTCTCTGCCCCTGTCCCCCTCTCGGTCTCTCTCCTCCTGTCTCTCTATCGGTCTCTCTCCCCCTGTCTCCCTCTCGGTCCCTCTCCCCCGGTCCCCCTCTCGGTCTCTCTCATCCTGTCCCCCTCTCGGTCTCTCTCCCCTGTCTCCCTCTCGGTTTCTCTCCCCCTGACAACCTCTCGGTCTCTCTCTCCCGTCCCCCTCTCGGTCTCTCTCCCCCTGTGCCCCTCTTGGTCTCTCTCCCCCTGTCCACCTCTCAGTCTCTCTCCCGCTGTTTCCCTCTCGGTCTCTCTCCCCCTGTCTCCCTCTCGGTCTCTCTCCCCCGTCCCCCTCTCGGTCTCTCTCCCCCTCTCGGTCTCTCTCCCCCTGTTTCCCTCTCGGTCTCTCTCTCCCCCTGTCCCCCTCTCGGTCTCTCTCCCCCTGTCCACCTCTCGGTCTCTCTCCTCCTTTCCCCCTCTCGCTCTCTTTCCCCCCATGTCCCCCTCTCGTTCCCTCTCCCCCCTGTCCCCCTCTCGTTCCTTCTCCCCCTGTCCCCCTCTCGATCCCTCTCCCCCTGTCCCCCTCTCGTTCTCTCTCCCCCTGTCCCCCTCTCGGTCTCTCTCCCCCTGTCCCCCCCTCGGTCTCTCTCCTCCTGTCTCTCTATCGGTCCCTCTCCCCCTGTCTCCCTCTCGGTCCCTCTCCCCCGGTCCCCCTCTCGGTCTCTCTCCCCTGTCTCCCTCTCGGTTTCTCTCCCCCTGACAACCTCTCGGTCTCTCTCTCCGTCCCCCTCTCGGTCTCTCTCCCCCTGTCTCCCTCTCGGTCTCTCACTCCCCGTCCCCCTCTCTGTCTCTCTCCCCCTGTATCCCTCTCGGTCTCTCTCCCCCTGTCCCCCTCTCGGTCTCTCTCCCCCTGTCCCCCTCTCGATGTCTCTCCCCCTGTCCCCCTCTTGGTGTCTCTCCCCCTGTCCCCCTCTCGGTCTCTCTCCTCCTGTCTCTCTATCGGTCTCTCTCCCCCTGTCTCCCCTCTCGGTCTCTCTCCCCCTGTCTCCCCTCTCGGTTTATCTCCCCTTGTCTCCCCTCTCGGTCTATCTCCCCCGTCTCCCCTCTCGGTCACCTCCCCTGTCCCCCTCTCGGTGTCTCTCCCCCTGTCCCCCTCTCGGTGTCTCTCCCCCGGTCCCCCTCTCGGTGTCTCTCCCACCTGTCCCCCTCTCGGTGTCTCTCCCCCTGTCCCCCTCTCGGTCTATCTCCCCCGTCCCCCTCTCGGTCTATCGCCCCCTGTCCGCCTCTCGGTCTCTCTCCCCCTGTCCACCTCTCGGTCTCTCTCCCCCTATCCCCCTCTCGGTCTCTCTCCCGCTGTCTCCCTCTCGGTCTCTCTCCCCCTGTCTCCCTCTCGCTCTCTCTCCCCCGTCCCTCTCTCGGTCTCTCTCCCCCTCTCGGTCTCTCTCCCCCTGTCTCCCTCTCAGTCTCTCTCTCCCCCTGTCCCCCTCTCGGTCTCTCTCCCCCTGTCCACCTCTCGGTCTCTCTCCTCCTTTCCCCCTCTCGCTCTCTCTCCCCCTGTCCCCCTCTCGTTCCCTCTCCCCCTGTCCCTCTCTCGGTCTCTGTCCCCATGTCTCCCTCTCGGTCTCTCTCCCGCTGTCTCCCTCTCGGTCTCTCTCCCCCTGCCTCCCTCTCGGTCTCTCTCCCCCGTCCCCCTCTCGGTCTCTCTCCCCCAGTCCCCCCTCAGTCTCTCTCCCCCTGTCCTTCCCGGTCCCTCTCCTCCTGTCTCTCTATCGGTCACCCTCCCGCTGTCTCCCTCTCGGTCTCTCTCCCCCTGTCTCCCTCTCGGTCTCTCTCCCCCGTCCCCCTCTCGGTCTCTCTCCCCCTGTCCCCCTCTCGGTGTCTCTCCACCTGTCCCCCTCTCGGTGTCTCTCCCCCTGTCCCCCTCTCGGTCTATCTCCCCCTGTCCCCCTCTCGGTCCATCTCCCCCTGTCCCCCTCTCGGTCTATCTCCCCCTGTCCCCCTCTCGGTCTATCTCCCCCTGTCCCCCTCTCGGTCTCTCTCCCCCAGTCCCCCACTCGGGCTCTCGCCCTGTCAACCTCTCGGTCTCTCGCCCTGTCAACCTCTCGGTCTCTCTCCAACACCACCGTCCCCCTCTCTGTCTCTCTCCCCCTGTCCCCCTCTCGGTCTCTCTCCCCCGTCCCCCTCTCGGTCTCTCTCCCCCGTCCCCCTCTCGGTGTCTCTCCTCCTGTCTCCCCTCTCGGTCTCTCTCCCCCTGTCTCCCCTCTCGGTCTCTCTCCCCCTGTCTCCACTCTCGGTCTATCTCCCCCTGTCTCCCCTCTCGGTCACCCTCCCCCTGTCCCTCTCGGTCTCTCTCCCCTATCCCCCTCTCGGTGTCTCTCCCCCTGTGCCCCTCTCGGTGTCTCTCCCCCTGTCTGCCTCTCGGTCTCTCTCCCCCCGTCCACCTCTCGGTCTCTCTCCTCCTGTGTCTCTATCGGTCTCTCTCCCCCTGTCTCCCCTCTCGGTCTCTCTCCCCCTGTCCCCCTCTCGGTCTATCTCGCCCTGTCTCCCTCTCGGTCTCTCTCCTGCTGTCCCTCTCGGTCTCTCTCCCCCTGTCCCCCTCTTGGTCTCTCTCCCCCTGTCCCCCTCTCGGTCTCTCTCCCGCTGTCTCCCTCTCGGTCTCTCTCCCCCTGACTCCCTCTCGGTCTCTCTCCCCCTGACTCCCTCTCGGTCTCGCTCCCCCGTCTCCCTCTCGGTCTCTCTCCCCCGTCCCCCTCTCGGTCTCTCTCCCCCTCTCGGTCTCTCTCCCCCTGTCCCCCTCTCGGTCTCTCTCCCCGGTCCCCTCTCGGTCTCTCTCCCCCAGTCCCCCACTCGGGCTCTCCCCCTGTCTCCCACTCGGTCTCTCGCCCTGTCAACCTCTCGGTCTCTCTCCAACACCACCGTCCCCCTCTCTGTCTCTCTCCCCCTGTCCCCCTCTCGGTCTCTCTCCCCCGTCCCCCTCTCGGTGTCTCTCCTCCTGTCTCCCCTCTTGGTCTCTCTCCCCCTGTCCCCCTCTCGGTTTCTCTCCCGCTGTCTCCCTCTCGGTCTCTCTCCCCCTGACTCCCTCTCGGTCTCTCTCCCCCGTCTCCCTCTCGGTCTCTCTCCCCCGTCCCCCTCTCGGTCTCTCTCCCCCTCTCGGTCTCTCTCCCCCTGTCTCCCTCTCGGTCTCTCTCTCCGCCTGTCCCCCTCTCGGTCTCTCTCCCCCTGTCCAGCTCTCTGTCTCTCTCCTCCTTTCCCCCTCTCGCTCTCTCTCCCCCTGTCCCCCTCTCGTTCCCTCTCCACCTGTCCCCCTCTCGTTCCCTCTCCCCCTGTCCCCCTCTCGATCCCTCTCCCCCTGTCCCCCTCTCGTTCTCTCTCCCCCTGTCCCCCTCTCGGTCTCTCTGCCCCTGTCCCCCTCTCGGTCTCTCTCCTCCTGTCTCTCTATCGGTCTCTCTCCCCCTGTCTCCCTCTCGGTCCCTCTCCCCCGGTCCCCCTCTCGGTCTCTCTCATCCTGTCCCCCTCTCGGTCTCTCTCCCCTGTCTCCCTCTCGGTTTCTCTCCCCCTGACAACCTCTCGGTCTCTCTCTCCCGTCCCCCTCTCGGTCTCTCTCCCCCTGTGCCCCTCTTGGTCTCTCTCCCCCTGTCCACCTCTCAGTCTCTCTCCCGCTGTTTCCCTCTCGGTCTCTCTCCCCCTGTCTCCCTCTCGGTCTCTCTCCCCCGTCCCCCTCTCGGTCTCTCTCCCCCTCTCGGTCTCTCTCCCCCTGTTTCCCTCTCGGTCTCTCTCTCCCCCTGTCCCCCTCTCGGTCTCTCTCCCCCTGTCCACCTCTCGGTCTCTCTCCTCCTTTCCCCCTCTCGCTCTCTTTCCCCCCATGTCCCCCTCTCGTTCCCTCTCCCCCTGTCCCCCTCTCGTTCCTTCTCCCCCTGTCCCCCTCTCGATCCCTCTCCCCCTGTCCCCCTCTCGTTCTCTCTCCCCCTGTCCCCCTCTCGGTCTCTCTCCCCCTGTCCCCCCCTCGGTCTCTCTCCTCCTGTCTCTCTATCGGTCTCTCTCCCCCTGTCTCCCTCTCGGTCCCTCTCCCCCGGTCCCCCTCTCGGTCTCTCTCCCCTGTCTCCCTCTCGGTTTCTCTCCCCCTGACAACCTCTCGGTCTCTCTCTCCCGTCCCCCTCTCGGTCTCTCTCCCCCTGTCTCCCTCTCGGTCTCTCACTCCCCGTCCCCCTCTCTGTCTCTCTCCCCCTGTATCCCTCTCGGTCTCTCTCCCCCTGTCCCCCTCTCGGTCTCTCTGCCCCTGTCCCCCTCTCGGTCTCTCTCCTCCTGTCTCTCTATCGGTCTCTCTCCCCCTGTCTCCCTCTCGGTCCCTCTCCCCCGGTCCCCCTCTCGGTCTCTCTCATCCTGTCCCCCTCTCGGTCTCTCTCCCCTGTCTCCCTCTCGGTTTCTCTCCCCCTGACAACCTCTCGGTCTCTCTCTCCCGTCCCCCTCTCGGTCTCTCTCCCCCTGTGCCCCTCTTGGTCTCTCTCCCCCTGTCCACCTCTCAGTCTCTCTCCCGCTGTTTCCCTCTCGGTCTCTCTCCCCCTGTCTCCCTCTCGGTCTCTCTCCCCCGTCCCCCTCTCGGTCTCTCTCCCCCTCTCGGTCTCTCTCCCCCTGTTTCCCTCTCGGTCTCTCTCTCCCCCTGTCCCCCTCTCGGTCTCTCTCCCCCTGTCCACCTCTCGGTCTCTCTCCTCCTTTCCCCCTCTCGCTCTCTTTCCCCCCATGTCCCCCTCTCGTTCCCTCTCCCCCTGTCCCCCTCTCGTTCCTTCTCCCCCTGTCCCCCTCTCGATCCCTCTCCCCCTGTCCCCCTCTCGTTCTCTCTCCCCCTGTCCCCCTCTCGGTCTCTCTCCCCCTGTCCCCCCCTCGGTCTCTCTCCTCCTGTCTCTCTATCGGTCTCTCTCCCCCTGTCTCCCTCTCGGTCCCTCTCCCCCGGTCCCCCTCTCGGTCTCTCTCCCCTGTCTCCCTCTCGGTTTCTCTCCCCCTGACAACCTCTCGGTCTCTCTCTCCCGTCCCCCTCTCGGTCTCTCTCCCCCTGTCTCCCTCTCGGTCTCTCACTCCCCGTCCCCCTCTCTGTCTCTCTCCCCCTGTATCCCTCTCGGTCTCTCTCCCCCTGTCCCCCTCTCGGTCTCTCTCCCCCTGTCCCCCTCTCGATGTCTCTCCCCTGTCCCCCTCTTGGTGTCTCTCCCCCTGTCCCCCTCTCGGTCTCTCTCCTCCTGTCTCTCTATCGGTCTCTCTCCCCCTGTCTCCCCTCTCGGTCTCTCTCCCCCTGTCTCCCCTCTCGGTTTATCTCCCCCTGTCTCCCCTCTCGGTCTATCTCCCCCGTCTCCCCTCTCGGTCACCCTCCCCTGTCCCCCTCTCGGTGTCTCTCCCCCTGTCCCCCTCTCGGTGTCTCTCCCCCGGTCCCCCTCTCGGTGTCTCTCCCCCTGTCCCCCTCTCGGTGTCTCTCCCCCTGTCCCCCTCTCGGTCTATCTCCCCCGTCCCCCTCTCGGTCTATCGCCCCCTGTCCGCCTCTCGGTCTCTCTCCCCCTGTCCACCTCTCGGTCTCTCTCCCCCTATCCCCCTCTCGGTCTCTCTCCCGCTGTCTCCCTCTCGGTCTCTCTCCCCCTGTCTCCCTCTCGCTCTCTCTCCCCCGTCCCTCTCTCGGTCTCTCTCCCCCTCTCGGTCTCTCTCCCCCTGTCTCCCTCTCAGTCTCTCTCTCCCCCTGTCCCCCTCTCGGTCTCTCTCCCCCTGTCCACCTCTCGGTCTCTCTCCTCCTTTCCCCCTCTCGCTCTCTCTCCCCCTGTCCCCCTCTCGTTCCCTCTCCCCCTGTCCCTCTCTCGGTCTCTGTCCCCATGTCTCCCTCTCGGTCTCTCTCCCGCTGTCTCCCTCTCGGTCTCTCTCCCCCTGCCTCCCTCTCGGTCTCTCTCCCCCGTCCCCCTCTCGGTCTCTCTCCCCCAGTCCCCCCTCAGTCTCTCTCCCCCTGTCCTTCCCGGTCTCTCTCCTCCTGTCTCTCTATCGGTCACCCTCCCGCTGTCTCCCTCTCGGTCTCTCTCCCCCTGTCTCCCTCTCGGTCTCTCTCCCCCGTCCCCCTCTCGGTCTCTCTCCCCCTGTCCCCCTCTCGGTGTCTCTCCACCTGTCCCCCTCTCGGTGTCTCTCCCCCTGTCCCCCTCTCGGTCTATCTCCCCCTGTCCCCCTCTCGGTCCATCTCCCCCTGTCCCCCTCTCGGTCTATCTCCCCCTGTCCCCCTCTCGGTCTATCTCCCCCTGTCCCCCTCTCGGTCTCTCTCCCCCAGTCCCCCACTCGGGCTCTCGCCCTGTCAACCTCTCGGTCTCTCGCCCTGTCAACCTCTCGGTCTCTCTCCAACACCACCGTCCCCCTCTCTGTCTCTCTCCCCCTGTCCCCCTCTCGGTCTCTCTCCCCCGTCCCCCTCTCGGTCTCTCTCCCCCGTCCCCCTCTCGGTGTCTCTCCTCCTGTCTCCCCTCTCGGTCTCTCTCCCCCTGTCTCCCCTCTCGGTCTCTCTCCCCCTGTCTCCACTCTCGGTCTATCTCCCCCTGTCTCCCCTCTCGGTCACCCTCCCCCTGTCCCTCTCGGTCTCTCTCCCCTATCCCCCTCTCGGTGTCTCTCCCCCTGTGCCCCTCTCGGTGTCTCTCCCCCTGTCTGCCTCTCGGTCTCTCTCCCCCCGTCCACCTCTCGGTCTCTCTCCTCCTGTGTCTCTATCGGTCTCTCTCCCCCTGTCTCCCCTCTCGGTCTCTCTCCCCCTGTCCCCCTCTCGGTCTATCTCGCCCTGTCTCCCTCTCGGTCTCTCTCCTGCTGTCCCTCTCGGTCTCTCTCCCCCTGTCCCCCTCTTGGTCTCTCTCCCCCTGTCCCCCTCTCGGTCTCTCTCCCGCTGTCTCCCTCTCGGTCTCTCTCCCCCTGACTCCCTCTCGGTCTCTCTCCCCCTGACTCCCTCTCGGTCTCGCTCCCCCGTCTCCCTCTCGGTCTCTCTCCCCCGTCCCCCTCTCGGTCTCTCTCCCCCTCTCGGTCTCTCTCCCCCTGTCTCCCTCTCGGTCTCTCTCTCCGCCTGTCCCCCTCTCGGTCTCTCTCCCCCTGTCCAGCTCTCTGTCTCTCTCCTCCTTTCCCCCTCTCGCTCTCTCTCCCCCTGTCCCCCTCTCGTTCCCTCTCCCCCTGTCCCCCTCTCGTTCCCTCTCCCCCTGTCCCCCTCTCGATCCCTCTCCCCCTGTCCCCCTCTCGGTCTCTCTCCCCCTGTCCCCCTCTCGGTCTCTCTCCCCCTGTCCACCTCTCGGTCTCTCTCCTCCTATGTCTCTATCGGTCTCTCTCCCCCTGTCTCCCCTCTCGGTCTCTCTCCCCCTGTCCCCCTCTCGGTCTATCTCACCCTGTCTCCCTCTCGGTCTCTCTCCTGCTGTCCCTCTCGGTCTCTCTCCCCTGTCCCCCTCTTGGTCTCTCTCCCCCTATCCCCCTCTCGGTCTCTCTCCCGCTGTCTCCCTCTCGGTCTCTCTCCCCCTGTCTCCCTCTCGCTCTCTCTCCCCCGTCCCTCTCTCGGTCTCTCTCCCCCTCTCGGTCTCTCTACCCCTGTCTCCCTCTCAGTCTCTCTCTCCCCCTGTCCCCCTCTCGGTCTCTCTCCCCCTGTCCACCTCTCGGTCTCTCTCCTCCTTTCCCCCTCTCGCTCTCTCTCTCCCCCTGTCCCCCTCTCGTTCCCTCTCCCCCTGTCCCTCTCTCGGTCTCTGTCCCCATGTCTCCCTCTCGGTCTCTCTCCCCCCGTCGCCCTCTCGGTCTCTCTCCCGCTGTCTCCCTCTCGATCTCTCTCCCCCTGCCTCCCTCTCGGTCTCTCTCCCCCGTCCCCCTCTCGGTCTCTCTCCCCCAGTCCCCCCTCAGTCTCTCTCCCCCTGTCCCTCCCGGTCTCTCTCCTCCTGTCTCTCTATCGGTCACCCTCCCGCTGTCTCCCTCTCGGTCTCTCTCCCCCTGTCTCCCTCTCGGTCTCTCTCCCCCGTCCCCCTCTCGGTCTCTCTCCCCCTGTCCCCCTCTCGGTGTCTCTCCACCTGTCCCCCTCTCGGTCTATCTCCCCCTGTCCCCCTCTCGGTCTATCTCCCCCTGTCCCCCTCTCGGTCCATCTCCCCCTGTCCCCCTCTCGGTCTATCTCCCCCTGTCCCCCACTCGGGCTCTCGCCCTGTCAACCTCTCGGTCTCTCGCCCTGTCAACCTCTCGGTCTCTCTCCAACACCACCGTCCCCCTCTCTGTCTCTCTCCCCCTGTCCCCCTCTCGGTCTCTCTCCCCCGTCCCCCTCTCGGTGTCTCTCCTCCTGTCTCCCCTCTCGGTCTCTCTCCCCCTGTCTCCCCTCTCGGTCTCTCTCCCCCTGTCTCCACTCTCGGTCTACCTCCCCCTGTCTCCCCTCTCGGTCTCTCTCCCCCGTCCCCCTCTCGGTGTCTCTCCTCCTGTCTCCCCTCTCGGTCTCTCTCCCCCTGTCTCCCCTCTCGGTCTCTCTCCCCCTGTCTCCACTCTCGGTCTATCTCCCCCTGTCTCCCCTCTCGGTCACCCTCCCCCTGTCCCTCTCGGTCTCTCTCCCCTGTCCCCCTCTCGGTGTCTCTCCCCCTGTGCCCCTCTCGGTGTCTCTCCCCCTGTCCGCCTCTCGGTCTCTCTCCCCCCGTCCACCTCTCGGTCTCTCTCCTCCTGTGTCTCTATCGGTCACTCTCCCCCTGTCTCCCCTCTCGGTCTCTCTCCCACTGTCCCCCTCTCGGTCCATCTCGCCCTGTCTCCCTCTCGGTCTCTCTCCTGCTGTCCCTCTCGGTCTCTCTCCCCCTGTCCCCCTCTTGGTCTCTCTCCCCCTGTCCCCCTCTCGGTCTCTCTCCCGCTGTCTCCCTCTCGGTCTCTCTCCCCCGTCTCCCTCTCGGTCTCTCTCCCCCGTCCCCCTCTCGGTCTCTCTCCCCCTCTCGGTCTCTCTCCCCCTGTCTCCCTCTCGGTCTCTCTCTCCGCCTGTCCTCCTCTCGGTCTCTCTCCCCCTGTCCAGCTCTCTGTCTCTCTCCTCCTTTCCCCCTCTCGCTCTCTCTCCCCCTGTCCCCCTCTCGTTCCCTCTCCCCCTGTCCCCCTCTCGTTCCCTCTCCCCCTGTCCCCCTCTCGATCCCTCTCCCCCTGTCCCCCTCTCGGTCTCTCTCCCCCTGTCCCCCTCTCGGTCTCTCTCCCCCTGTCCCCCTCTCGGTCTCTCTCCTCCTGTCTCTCTATCGGTCTCTCTCCCGTTGTCTCCCTCTCGGTCCCTCTCCCCCGGTCCCCCTCTCGGTCTCTCTCATCCTGTCCCCCTCTCGGTCTCTCTCCCCTGTCTCCCTCTCGGTTTCTCTCCCCCTGACAACCTCTCGGTCTCTCTCTCCCGTCCCCCTCTCGGTCTCTCTCCCCGTCTCCCTCTTGGTCTCTCACTCCCCGTCCCCCTCTCGGTCTCTCTCCCCCTGTCCACCTCTCGGTCTCTCTCCTCCTTTCCCCCTCTCGCTCTCTCTCCCCCTGTCCCCCTCTCGTTCCCTCTCCCCCTGTCCCTCTCTCGGTCTCTGTCCCCATGTCTCCCTCTCGGTCTCTCTCCCCGGTCCCCTCTCGGTCTCTCTCCCCCAGTCCCCCACTCGGGCTCTCCCCCTGTCTCCCACTCGGTCTCTCGCCCTGTCAACCTCTCGGTCTCTCTCCAACACCCCCGTCCCCCTCTCTGTCTCTCTCCCCCTGTCCCCCTCTCGGTCTCTCTCCCCCGTCCCCCTCTCGGTCTCTCTCCCCCAGTCCCCCCTCAGTCTCTCTCCCCCTGTCCCTCTCGGTCTCTCTCCTCCTGTCTCTCTATCGGTCACCCTCCCGCTGTCTCCCTCTCGGTCTCTCTCCCCCTGTCTCCCTCTCGGTCTCTCTCCCCCTGTCCCCCTCTCGGTGTCTCTCCACCTGTCCCCCTCTCGGTCTATCTCCCCCTGTCCCCCTCTCGGTCTATCTCCCCCTGTCCCCCTCTCGGTCTATCTCCCCCTGTCCCCCTCTCGGTCTCTCTCCCCGGTCCCCTCTCGGTCTCTCTCCCCCAGTCCCCCTCTCGGTCTATCTCCCCCTGTCCCCCTCTCGGTCTATCTCCCCCTGTCCCCCTCTCGGTCTATCTCCCCCTGTCCCCCTCTCGGTCTCTCTCCCCGGTCCCCTCTCGGTCTCTCTCCCCCAGTCCCCCTCTCGGTCTATCTCCCCCTGTCCCCCTCTCGGTCTATCTCCCCCTGTCCCCCTCTCGGTCTATCTCCCCCTGTCCCCCTCTCGGTCTATCTCCCCCTGTCCCCCTCTCGGTCTATCTCCCCCTGTCCCCCTCTCGGTCTATCTCCCCCTGTCCCCCTCTCGGTCTCTCTCCCCGGTCCCCTCTCGGTCTCTCTCCCCCTGTCCCCCTCTCGGTCTATCTC
The DNA here is from genome assembly GCF_047496885.1 of Scyliorhinus torazame. Lineage (NCBI taxonomy): Eukaryota > Metazoa > Chordata > Chondrichthyes > Carcharhiniformes > Scyliorhinidae > Scyliorhinus > Scyliorhinus torazame. The sequence continues at coordinate 26,835,952 of NC_092728.1, read as the reverse complement.
CCCCTGTCCCCCTCTCGGTCTATCTCCCCCTGTCCCCCTCTCGGTCTCTCTCCCCGGTCCCCTCTCGGTCTCTCTCCCCCAGTCCCCAGTCGGGCTCTCCCCCTGTCTCCCACTCGGTCTCTCGCCCTGTCAACCTCTCGGTCTCTCTCCAACACCCCCGTCCTCCTCTCTGTCTCTCTCCCCCTGTCCCCCTCTCGGTCTCTCTCCCCCATCCCCCTCTCGGTGTCTCTCCCCTGTCCCCCTCTTGGTGTCTCTCCCCCTGTCCCCCTCTCGGTCTCTCTCCTCCTGTCTCCCCTCTCGGTCTCTCTCCCCCTGTCTCCCCTCTCGGTCTCTCTCCCCCTGTCTCCCCTCTCGGTCTCTCTCCCCCTGTCTCCCCTCTCGGTCTATCTCCCCCTGTCTCCCCTCTCGGTCACCCTCCCCCTGTCCCTCTCGGTCTCTCTCCCCTGTCCCCGTCTCGGTGTCTCTCCCCTGTCCCCCTCTCGGTGTCTCTCCCCCTGTCTCCCCTCTCGGTCTATCTCCCCCTGTCTCCCCTCTCGGTCACCCTCCCCCTGTCCCTCTCGGTCTCTCTCCCCTGTCCCCCTCTCGGTGTCTCTCCCCCTGTCCCCCTCTCGGTGTCTCTCCCCCTGTACCCCTCTCGGTCTATCTCCCCCGTCCCCCTCTCGGTCTCTCTCCCCCTGTCTCCCTCTCGGTCTATCTCCCCCTGTGCACCTCTCGGTCTCTCTCCTCCTGTGTCTCTATCGGTCTCTCTCCCCCTGTCTCCCCTCTCGGTCTCTCTCCCCCTGTCCCCTCTCGGTCTATCTCGCCCTGTCTCCCTCTCGGTCTCTCTCCTGCTGTCCCTCTCGGTCTCTCTCCCCCGGTCCCCCTCTTGGTCTCTCTCCCCCTGTCCCCCTCTCGGTCTCTCTCCCGGTGTCTCCCTCTCAGCCTCTCTCCCCCTGTCTCCCACTCGGTCTCTCGCCCTGTCAACCTCTCGGTCACTCTCCAACACCCCCGTCCCCCTCTCTGTCTCTCTCCCCCTGACCCCCTCTCGGTCTCTCTCCCCCGTCTCCCTCTCGGTCCCTCTCTCCCTGTCTCCCTCTCGGTCCCTCTATCCCTGTCTCCCTCTCGGTCCCTCCCCCTGTTTCCCTCTCGGTCTCTCCCCCTGTCCCCATCTTGGTCTTGCTCCCCCTGCCCACCTCTCGGTCTCTCTCCTCCTGTCTCTCTATCGGTCTCTCTCCCCCTGTCTCCCTCTCGGTCTCTCTTCCCCTGTCCACCTCTCGGTCTCTCTCCTCCTGTCTCTCTATTGGTCTCTCTCCCCGTCTCCCCTCTCGGTCTCTCTCACCCTGTCCCCCTCTCGGTCTATCTCCCCCTGTCTCCCCCTCGGTCTCTCTCCTCCTGTCCCTCTCCGTCTCTCTCCCGCTGTCTCCCTCTCGGTCTCTCTCCCCCTGTCTCCCTCTCGGTCTCTCTCCCCCTGTCTCCCTCTCGGTCTCGCTCCCCATGTCCCCCTCTCGGTCTCTCTCCCCCTGTCTCCCTCTCGGTCTCGCTCCCCCTGTCCCCCCCTCGGTCTCTCTCCCCTGTCCACCTCTCGGTCTCTCTCCTCCTGTACCCCTCTCGGTCTCTCTCCTGTCCCCCTCTCGGTCTCTCTCCCCCGACTCCCTCTCGGTCTCTCTCCCCCGTCCCCCGCTCGGTCTCTCTCCTCCTGTCTCCCTCTCGGTCTCTCTCCCCCTGTCCCACTCTCGGTCTCTCTCCCCCTGTCCCACTCTCGGTCTCTCTCCCCCTGTCCCCTCTCTGTCTCTCTCCCCCGTCCCCCTCTCTGTCTCTCTCCCCCGTTCCCCTCTCGGTCTCTCTCCCCCTGTTCCCCCTCTCGGATTCTCTCCCCCTGTCTCCCTCTCGATCTCGCTCCCCCTGTCCCCCTCTCGGTCTCTCTCCCCCTGTCCCCATCTCGGGTTCTCTCCCCCTGTCCCCCTCTCGGTCCCTCCCCCTGTCTCCCTCTCGGTCTCTCTCCCCCTGTCCCCATCTCGGCCTGTCTCCCCTTGTCTCCCTCTCGGTTACTCTCCCCCTGTCCCCATCTCGGTCTTGCTCCCCCTGCCCACCTCTCGGTCTCTCTCCTCCTGTCTCTCTATTGGTCTCTCTCCCCCTGTCTCCCCTCTCGCTCTCTCTCAGCCTGTCCCACGCTCGGTCTATCTGCCCCTGTCTCCCCCTCGGTCTCTCTCCTCCTGTCCCTCTCGGTCTCTCTCCCGCTGTCTCCCTCTCGGTCTCTCTCCCACTGTCTCCCTCTCGGTCTCGCTCCTCCTGTCCCCCCCTCGGTCTCTCTCCCCCTGTCCACCTCTCGGTCTCTCTCCTCCTGTCCCCCTCTCGGTCTCTCTCCTGTCCCCCTCTCGTTCTCTCTCCCCCGACTCCCTCTCGGTGTCTCTCCCCCGTCCCCCTCTCGGTCTCTCTCCTCCTGTCTCCCTCTCGGTCTCTCTCCCCCTGTACCCCTCTCGGTCTCTCTCCCCCTGTCTCCCTCTCGGTCTCTCTCCCCCTGTCCCCATCTCGGCCTGTCTCCCTCTCGGTTTCTCTCCCCCTGGGCGTCATTCTCCGCCGGCGGGAGTCTCCGTTTTGCCGGCGCCCGGGGGTTTCCCGACGGCGTGGGGCTGCCTCACAATGGGACACCCCATTGACCGGCCGGTGTAACGGAGCATCCCGCCGGCGGGTCGGGGCAGAAATGTGGCGGGGGGGGATGGAGAATTTCGCCCCCTGTCCCCATCTCGGTCTTGCTCCCCCTGCCCACCTCTCGGTCTCTCTCCTCCTGTCTCTCTATCGGTCTCTCTCCCCCTGTCTCCCTCTCGGTCTCTCTCCCCCTGTCCACCTCTCGGTCTCTCTCCTCCTGTCTCTCTATTGGTCTCTCTCCCCCTGTCTCCCTCTCGGTCTCTCTCCCCCTGTCTCCCTCTCGGTCTCTCTCCCCCTGTCTCCCTCTCGGTCTCTCTCCCCCTGTCCCCCTCTCAGTCTCTCTCCCCCTGTCCACCTCTCGGTCTCTCTCCTTCTGTCTCTCTATTGGTCTCTCTCCCCCTGTCTCCCTCTCGGTCTCTCTCCCCCAACGGGTCCGCCTTATGTGCCCGCACGTGCTTTCGGAGCAGGATGGGTCCTGGGGCCGCCAGCCAGGTCGGCAGCGACGTTCCAGAGGAGGACCTCCTAGGGAAGACCAGGAGACGCTCGTGAGGCGTTTGATTAGTGCTCGTACATAATAACGACCGGATGGAATGGAGAGCGTCCGGGAGGACCTCCTGCCACCGTGAAACTGGGAGATCCCTGGACCGTAGAGCCAGTAGGACGGCCTTTCCTTACTGTGCCGTTCTCCCTTTCTACTTGCCCGTTCCCCCGGGGGTTGTAGCTGGTCGTCCTGCTTGAAGCTATACCCTTGCTGAGCAGGAACTGGCGCAGCTCGTCACTCATGAAAGAGGACCCCCTGTCGCTGTGGACGTATGCGGGGTAACCGAACAGTGTGAATATGCTGTTCAGGGCTTTAATGACTGTGGCCGCGGTCATGTCGGAGCAGGGAATGGCAAAAGGGAAGCGGGAGTATTCGTCCACTACATTAAGGAAATACGCGTTGCGGTCGGTGGAGGGGAGGGGCCCTTTGAAATCGAGACTGAGGCGTTCAAAGGGACGGGAAGCCTTAATCAGGTGCGCTCCATCTGGCCTGAAAAAATGCGGTTTGCATTCTGCGCAGATGTGGCAGTCTCTTGTGACTGTACGGACCTCCTCTAAGGAGTAGGGGAGATTGCGGGACTTGATGAAGTGGTAAAACCGAGTGACCCCCGGGTGGCAGAGGTCCTCGTGGAGGGCTTGGAGGCGGTCAATTTGTGCGTTGGCACATGTCCCGCGGGATAGGGCATCAGACGGCTCGTTCAGCTTTCCGGGCCGGTACAAGATCTCATAGTTGAAGGTGGAGAGTTCGATCCTCCACCGCAAGATCTTGTCGTTCTTGATCTTGCCCCGCTGTGCATTATCGAACATGAAGGCAACCGACCGTTGGTCAGTGAGGAGAGTGAATCTCCTGCCGGCCAGGTAATGCCTCCAATGTCGCACAGCCTCCACTATGGCCTGGGCCTCCTTTTCCACTGAGGAGTGGCGGATTTCTGAGGCGTGGAGGGTTCGGGAGAAAAAGGCCACGGGTCTGCCCGCTTGGTTAAGGGTAGCCGCGAGAGCTACGTCAGAGGCGTCGCTCTCGACCTGGAAGGGGAGGGACTCGTCGATGGCGCGCATCGTGGCCTTTGCGATGTCCGCTTTGATGCGGCTGAAAGCCTGGCAAGCCTCTGTCAACAGCGGGAAAGTCGTGTATTAGGGGGCGGGCCTTGTCTGCGTACTGGGGGACCCACTGGGCGTAGTATGAAAAGAACCCCAGGCAGCGTTTCAGGGCTTTTGTGCAGTGCGGGAGGGGAAATTCCATGAGGGCGCGCATACGTTCGGGGTCGGGGCCTATTATCCCATTGCGCACTACGTAGCCCAGAATGGCTAGCCGGTCGGTGCTAAAAACGCACTTGTCCTCGTTGTACGTGAGGTTCAAGGCTTTGGCAGTCTGGAGGAATTTTTGGAGGTTGGCGTCGTGGTCCTGCTGATCGTGGCCGCAGATGGTTACATTGTCGAGGTACGGGAACGTGGCCCGTAACCCATGTTGATCAACCATTCGGTCCATTTCCCGTTGGAAGACCGAGACGCCGTTTGTGACGCCAAAAGGGACCCTTAGGAAGTGGTATAATCGCCCGTCTGCCTCGAAGGCTGTGTACTTGCGGTCACTTGGGCGGATGGGGAGCTGATGATAGGCGGACTTGAGGTCCACGGTGGAGAAGACTTTATACTGGGCAATCCGATTGACCATGTCGGATATGCGGGGGAGAGGGTACGCGTCTAGTTGTGTGTACCTGTTGATGGTCTGGCTATAGTCAATGACCATCCTTTGTTTCTCCCCTGTCTTCACTACTACCACCTGCGCTCTCCAGGGACTATTGCTGGCCTGGATTATGCCCTCCTTTAGTAGCCGCTGGACTTCGGAGCGAATGAAGGTCCGGTCCTGGGCGCTGTACCGTCTGCTCCTAGTGGCGACGGGTTTGCAATCCGGGGTGAGGTTCGCAAACAAGGACGGGGGTTGCACCTTGAGGGTGGCGAGGCCGCAGATAGTGAGTGGGGGTATGGGGCCGCCGAATTTAAACGTAAGGCTCTGTAGGTTACATTGAAAATCTAAGCCCAGCAAGGTGGGGGCACAGAGTTGGGGAAGGACGTTAAGTTTGTAGTTTTTGAATTCCCTCCCCTGTACCGTTAGGGTAACTATGCAGAATCCCTGGATCTGTACGGAGTGGGATCCTGCAGCTAGGCAAATCTTTTGTGCGCTGGGGTAGGTAGTTAAGGAACAGCGTCTTACCGTGTCGGGATGTATAAAACTTTCCGTGCTCCCGGAGTCGACGAGGCATGGCGTCTCGTGGCCGTTAATTAGGACCGTTGTCGTCGTCGTCTGGAGAGTCCGGGGCCGAGCCTGATCGAGTGTAACCGAAGCGAGCCGTGGTTGTAGTAGTGGGGTGGGGTCCGTTGTTGCCGTCCAAGATGACGTCGGGGATGGATAAAATGGCCGCCCCCATACCTCGCCCGTAGATGAGGGGTCACAAGATGGCGTCGGGGGTGGACAAAATGGCCGCCCCCATGCGTCGTACAGGTCGGGGGCGGTCCAAGATGGCGGGGCCCCTCCTCCCCTCGTGGTGGTCGGGACCCAAAATGGCGGCGTCTGCGGGTCGCACATTGAGTGCTGTGGGGTCTGGGGGGCGCTAGGACCGCGCGGAGTTCCCGGGCCGCGGGCGCTAGGACCGCGCGGAGTTCCTTTGCTGCGAGCGCCAGGGCCGCGGGCGCTAGGACCGCGCGGAGCTCCCTCGCTGGGGACCGCGGCTTTCGGGGCCAAGGCATCAGTACTGCGAGCGCTGGGACCGTGAGGAGGTCCCTCGCCGGGGACGGAGATCGGGGTCCAGGTAAGTTGTATTGCCGGCGGGTCAGGCGTGGGGCGCGGGACGGGGGTGAGGGACCAGGTCGGCGGCGCTGGCGGGTCAGGCGTGGGGCGCGGGACGGGGGTGAGGGCCCAGGTCGGCGGCGCCGGCGGGTCAGGCGTGGGGCGCGGGACGGGGGCGAGGGCCCAGGTCGGCGGCGCTGGCGGGTCAGGCGTGGGGCGCGGGACGGGGGTGAGGGCCCAGGTCGGCGGCTCCGGAGGGTCAGTCGTGGGGCCGCGAGCGCTGGCACCGCGCGCAGCTCCGTCGCCGGGGACAGCGGTGGTCGGGGTCAAGGTAGGTGGCGCCGGCGGGTCAGGCGTGGGGCGCGGGACGGGGGTGAGGGTGGCGTTCGGGATACGAAAAACCCCTTCCTCTCCGTGGAGAGTGTTGGCCGGCACCCAAATCGGGAGCGCCGGCGGCGGTTCATACATGGGCTGCGGGGAGGGGGGTTGGGGAGCGTAGGCGGCGTGCAGGGCTCCCAGTTCTCCCGGGGCCGCGGTGGTCGGGACCCAAAATGGCGGCGCCTGGGGGTCGCACATGGCGTGCTGGGGGGGTAGGGAGGCATAGACTGCCTGTAGGGCTCCCTGTTCTCCCGGGACGGCGGCGACCACGCGGGACCGGCACACCACCGCATAGTGGCCCTTTTTCCCGCAGCTTTTGCAGATGGCTGCGCGGGCCGGGCAGCGCTGTCGGGGGTGTTTCGCCTGGCCGCAGAAATAACAGCGGGCGCCCCCGGTGCGACTCGGTGTTTGGATTGCGCAAGCCTGTGGGGTGTCCGGGGGGGGGGGGGGGGTAGGGGGCTTGCCGCGGCGGGTACGTACGGGGCCCAATGGCCTGCCGCGCGGTCGGGGCCGTAGGCGCGGGTATTACGCGCGGCTACGTCCAGCGAGGCTGCCAGGGCCCGTGCCTCTGAGAGTCCTAGTGACTCTTTTTCTAGAAGTCTTTGGCGGATTTGGGAGGATTGTATACCTGCCACAAAAGCATCGCGCATTAACATGTCCGTGTGTTCGTTTGCGTTCACCGACGGGCAGCTGCAGGCTCGTCCCAAAATCAGCAGCGCGGCGTAGAACTCGTCCATCGATTCTCCGGGAGCTTGCCGTCTTGTCGCGAGCTGGTAGCGAGCGTAGATTTGGTTAACCGGGCGAACATAGAGACTTCTCAGTGCTGCGAACGCCGTCTGGAAATCGCGGGTGTCTTCAATGAGGGTGAAAATCTCCGTGCTCACCCTCGAGTGCAGGACCTGCAGTTTTTGTTCGGCTGAGACTCGGCCGGTGGTCGATGTGATGTAGGCCTCAAAGCAAGTCTGCCAGTGTTTGAAGGCTGCTGCCGCATTCACTGCGTGGGGGCTGATCCTCAGGCATTCTGGAATGATCCTGAGCTCCATAGTCCTTTTTAGGCACGCTTAATAAATTGTGGCGCACAAAGACTCCATGAGACAAATAGAGTGAAGTCGATGAGGCTTTATTAAGCGTGTCTGTTCTCCAGCAGCCCGATAGTAAACTGGCATGCGGGGGAAGGCACCGGCTTCTTATACTCGCCTTCAGGGCGGAGTATGAGGTCAACGGCCAACCAGGACCCGGGATCTGTCAGCCAATTAGGGCTTCATTAGGGCTTCCAGTCCCACATGTCCCCCAATACATACTACCACACCCCTCTCGGTCTCTCTCCCCCTGTCTCCCTCTCGGTCCCTCTCTCCCTGTCTCCCTCTCGGTCCCTCTCTCCCTGTCTCCCTCTCGGTCCCTCTATCCCTGTCTCCCTCTCGGTCCCTCCCCCTGTTTCCCTCTCGGTCTCTCCCCCTGTCCCCATCTTGGTCTTGCTCCCCCTGCCCACCTCTCGGTCTCTCTCCTCCTGTCTCTCTATCGGTCTCTCTCCCCCTGTCTCCCTCTCGGTCTCTCTTCCCCTGTCCACCTCTCGGTCTCTCTCCTCCTGTCTCTCTATTGGTCTCTCTCCCCGTCTCCCCTCTCGGTCTCTCTCACCCTGTCCCCCTCTCGGTCTATCTCCCCCTGTCTCCCCCTCGGTCTCTCTCCTCCTGTCCCTCTCCGTCTCTCTCCCGCTGTCTCCCTCTCGGTCTCTCTCCCCCTGTCTCCCTCTCGGTCTCTCTCCCCCTGTCTCCCTCTCGGTCTCGCTCCCCATGTCCCCCTCTCGGTCTCTCTCCCCCTGTCTCCCTCTCGGTCTCGCTCCCCCTGTCCCCCCCTCGGTCTCTCTCCCCTGTCCACCTCTCGGTCTCTCTCCTCCTGTCCCCCTCTCGGTCTCTCTCCTGTCCCCCTCTCGGTCTCTCTCCCCCGACTCCCTCTCGGTCTCTCTCCCCCGTCCCCCGCTCGGTCTCTCTCCTCCTGTCTCCTTCTCGGTCTCTCTCCCCCTGTCCCACTCTCGGTCTCTCTCCCCCTGTCCCACTCTCGGTCTCTCTCCCCCTGTCCCCTCTCTGTCTCTCTTCCCCCGTCCCCCTCTCTGTCTCTCTCCCCCGTTCCCCTCTCGGTCTCTCTCCCCCTGTCCCCCTCTCGGTCTCTCTCCCCCTGTCTCCCTCTCGATCTCGCTCCCCCTGTCCCCCTCTCGGTCTCTCTCCCCCTGTCCCCATCTCGGGTTCTCTCCCCCTGTCCCCCTCTCGGTCCCTCCCCCTGTCTCCCTCTCGGTCTCTCTCCCCCGTCCCCATCTCGGCCTGTCTCCCCCTGTCTCCCTCTCGGTTACTCTCCCCCTGTCCCCATCTCGGTCTTGCTCCCCCTGCCCACCTCTCGGTCTCTCTCCTCCTGTCTCTCTATTGGTCTCTCTCCCCCTGTCTCCCCTCTCGCTCTCTCTCAGCCTGTCCCACGCTCGGTCTATCTGCCACTGTCTCCCCCTCGGTCTCTCTCCTCCTGTCCCTCTCGGTGTCTCTCCCGCTGTCTCCCTCTCGGTCTCTCTCCCACTGTCTCCCTCTCGGTCTCGCTCCTCCTGTCCCCCCCTCGGTCTCTCTCCCCCTGTCCACCTCTCGGTCTCTCTCCTCCTGTCCCCCTCTCGGTCTCTCTCCTGTCCCCCTCTCGGTCTCTCTCCCCCGACTCCCTCTCGGTGTCTCTCCCCCGTCCCCCTCTCGGTCTCTCTCCTCCTGTCTCCCTCTCGGTCTCTCTCCCCCTGTCCCCCTCTCGGTCTCTCTCCCCCTGTCTCCCGCTCAGTCTCTCTCCCCCTGTCCCCATCTCGGCCTGTCTCCCTCTCGGTTTCTCTCCCCCTGAGCGTCATTCTCCGCCGGCGGGAGTCTCCGTTTTGCCGGCGCCCGGGGGTTTCCCGACGGCGTGGGGCTGCCTCACAATGGGACACCCCATTGACCGGCCGGTGTAACGGAGCATCCCGCCGGCGGGTCGGGGCAGAAATGTGGCGGGGGGGGATGGAGAATTTCGCCCCCTTTCCCCATCTCGGTCTTGCTCCCCCTGCCCACCTCTCGGTCTCTCTCCTCCTGTCTCTCTATCGGTCTCTCTCCCCCTGTCTCCCTCTCGATCTCTCTCCCCCTGTCCACCACTCGGTCTCTCTCCTCCTGTCTCTCTATTGGTCTCTCTCCCCCTGTCTCCCTCTCGGTCTCTCTCCCCCTGTCTCCCTCTCGGTCTCTCTCCCCCTGTCTCCCTCTCGGTCTCTCTCCCCCTGTCCCCCTCTCAGTCTCTCTCCCCCTGTCCACCTCTCGGTCTCTCTCCTCCTGTCTCTCTATCGGTCTCTCTCCCCCTGTCTCCCTCTCGGTCTCTCTCCCCCTGTCCACCTCTAGGTCTCTCTCCTCCTGTCTCTCTATTGGTCTCTCTCCCCCTGTCTCCCCTCTCGGTCTCTCTCACCCTGTCCCCCTCTCGGTCTCTCTCCCGCTGTCTCCCCCTCGGTCTCTCTCCTCCTGTCCCTCTCGGTCTCTCTCCCGCTGTCTCCCTCTCGGTCTCTCTCCCCCTGTCTCCCTGTCGGTCTCTCTCCCCCTTTCTCCCTCTCGGTCTCTCTCCCCCTTTCTCCCTCTCGGTCTCTCACCACCTGTCCCCCTCTTGGTCTCTCTCCCCCTGTCCTCCTCTGGGTCTCTCTCCCCCGTCCCTCTCTCGGTCTCTCTCCCCCTTTCTCCCTCTCGGTCTCTCTCCCCCTGTCTCCCTCTCGGTCTCTCTCCCCCTGTCCACCTCTCGGTCTCTCTCCTCCTGTCTCTCTATCGGTCTCTCTCCCCCTGTCTCCCTCTCGGTCTCTCTCCCCCTGTCCACCTCTCGGTCTCTCTCCTCCTGTCTCTCTATTGGTCTCTCTCCCCCTGTCTCCCTCTCGGTCTCTCTCCCCCTGTCCCCCTCTCGGTCTCTCTCCCCCTGTCTCCCTCTCGGTCTCTCTCCCCCTGTCCACCTCTCGGTCACTCTCACCCTGTCCCCCTCTTGGTCTCTCTCCCCCTGTCTCCCTCTCGGTCTCTCTCCCCCTGTCCACCTCTCGGTCTCTCTCCTCCTGTCTCTCTATTGGTCTCTCTCCCCCTGTCTCCCCTCTCGGTCTCTCTCCCCCTTTCTCCCTCTCGGTCTCTCTCCCCCTGTCTCCCTCTCGGTCTCTCTCCCCCTGTCCACCTCTCGGTCTCTCTCCTCCTGTCTCTCTATTGGTCTCTCTCCCCCTGTCTCCCCTCTCGGTCTCTCTCACCCTGTCCCCCTCTCGGTCTCTCTCCCGCTGTCTCCCCCTCGGTCTCTCTCCTCCTGTCCCTCTCGGTCTCTCTCCCGCTGTCTCCCTCTCGGTCTCTCTCCCCCTGTCTCCCTCTCGATCTCGCACCCCCTGTCCCCCTCTCGGTCTCTCTCCCCCTGTCCCCATCTCGGGTTCTCTCCCCCTGTCCCCCTCTCGGTCCCTCCCCCTGTCTCCCTCTCGGTCTCTCTCCCCCTGTCCCCATCTCGGCCTGTCTCCCCCTGTCTCCCTCTCGGTTACTCTCCCCCTGTCCCCATCTCGGTCTTGCTCCCCCTGCCCACCTCTCGGTCTCTCTCCTCCTGTCTCTCTATTGGTCTCTCTCCCCCGTCTCCCCTCTCGGTCTCTCTCAGCCTGTCCCACTCTCGGTCTATCTGCCCCTGTCTCCCCCTCGGTCTCTCTCCTCCTGTCCCTCTCGGTCTCTCTCCTGCTGTCTCCCTCTCGGTCTCTCTCCCACTGTCTCCCTCTCGGTCTCGCTCCTCCTGTCCCCCCCTCGGTCTCTCTCCCCCTGTCCACCTCTCGGTCTCTCTCCCCCGACTCCCTCTCGGTGTCTCTCCCCCGTCCCCCTCTCGGTCTCTCTCCTCCTGTCTCCCTCTCGGTCTCTCTCCCCCTGTCCCCCTCTCGGTCTCTCTCCCCCTTCTCCCTCTCGGTCTCTCTCCCCCTGTCCCCATCTCGGCCTGTCTCCCTCTCGGTTTCTCTCCCCCTGGGCGTCATTCTCCGCCGGCGGGAGTCTCCGTTTTGCCGGCGCCCGGGGGTTTCCCGACGGCGTGGGGCTGCCTCACAATGGGACACCCCATTGACCGGCCGGTGTAACGGAGCATCCCGCCGGCGGGTCGGGGCAGAAATGTGGCGGGGGGGATGGAGAATTTCGCCCCCTGTCCCCATCTCGGTCTTGCTCCCCCTGCCCACCTCTCGGTCTCTCTCCTCCTGTCTCTCTATCGGTCTCTCTCCCCCTGTCTCCCTCTCGATCTCTCTCCCCCTGTCCACCTCTCGGTCTCTCTCCTCCTGTCTCTCTATTGGTCTCTCTCCCCCTGTCTCCCTCTCGGTCTCTCTCCCCCTGTCTCCCTCTCGGTCTCTCTCCCCCTGTCTCCCTCTCGGTCTCTCTCCCCCTGTCCCCCTCTCAGTCTCTCTCCCCCTGTCCACCTCTCGGTCTCTCTCCTCCTGTCTCTCTATCGGTCTCTCTCCCCCTGTCTCCCTCTCGGTCTCTCTCCCCCTGTCCACCTCTCGGTCTCTCCCTCCTGTCTCTCTATTGGTCTCTCTCCCCCTGTCTCCCCTCTCGGTCTCTCTCCCCCTGTCTCCCCTCTCGGTCTCTCTCATCCTGTCCCCCTCTCGGTCTCTCTCCCGCTGTCTCCCCCTCGGTCTCTCTCCTCCTGTCCCTCTCGGTCTCTCTCCCGCTGTCTCCCTCTCGGTCTCTCTCCCCCTGTCTCCCTGTCGGTCTCTCTCCCCCTTTCTCCCTCTCGGTCTCTCTCCCCCTTTCTCCCTCTCGGTCTCTCACCACCTGTCCCCCTCTTGGTCTCTCTCCCCCTGTCCTCCTCTCGGTCTCTCTCCCCCGTCCCTCTCTCGGTCTCTCTCCCCCTTTCTCCCTCTCGGTCTCTCTCCCGCTGTCTCCCTCTCGGTCTCTCTCCCCCTGTCCACCTCTCGGTCTCTCTCCTCCTGTCTCTCTATCGGTCTCTCTCCCCCTGTCTCCCTCTCGGTCTCTCTCCCCCTGTCCACCTCTCGGTCTCTCTCCTCCTGTCTCTCTATTGGTCTCTCTCCCCCTGTCTCCCCTCTCGGTCACTCTCACCCTGTCCCCCTCTCGGTCTCTCTCCTCCTGTCTCTCTATTGGTCTCTCTCCCCCTGTCTCCCCTCTCGGTCTCTCTCCCCCTTTCTCCCTCTCGGTCTCTCTCCCCCTGTCTCCCTCTCGGTCTCTCTCCCCCTGTCCACCTCTCGGTCTCTCTCCTCCTGTCTCTCTATTGGTCTCTCTCCCCCTGTCTCCCCTCTCGGTCTCTCTCACCCTGTCCCCCTCTCGGTCTCTCTCCCGCTGTCTCCCCCTCGGTCTCTCTCCTCCTGTCCCTCTCGGTCTCTCTCCCGCTGTCTCCCTCTCGGTCTCTCTCCCCCTGTCTCCCTCTCGATCTCGCACCCCCTGTCCCCCTCTCGGTCTCTCTCCCCCTGTCCCCATCTCGGGTTCTCTCCCCCTGTCCCCCTCTCGGTCCCTCCCCCTGTCTCCCTCTCGGTCTCTCTCCCCCTGTCCCCATCTCGGCCTGTCTCCCCCTGTCTCCCTCTCGGTTACTCTCCCCCTGTCCCCATCTCGGTCTTGCTCCCCCTGCCCACCTCTCGGTCTCTCTCCTCCTGTCTCTCTATTGGTCTCTCTCTCCCTGTCTCCCCTCTCGGTCTCTCTCAGCCTGTCCCACTCTCGGTCTATCTGCCCCTGTCTCCCCCTCGGTCTCTCTCCTCCTGTCCCTCTCGGTCTCTCCCGCTGTCTCCCTCTCGGTCTCTCTCCCACTGTCTCCCTCTCGGTCTCGCTCCTCCTGTCCCCCCCTCGGTCTCTCTCCCCCTGTCCACCTCTCGGTCTCTCTCCCCCGACTCCCTCTCGGTGTCTCTCCCCCGTCCCCCTCTCGGTCTCTCTCCTCCTGTCTCCCTCTCGGTCTCTCTCCCCCTGTCCCCCTCTCGGTCTCTCTCCCCCTTCTCCCTCTCGGTCTCTCTCCCCCTGTCCCCATCTCGGCCTGTCTCCCTCTCGGTTTCTCTCCCCCTGGGCGTCATTCTCCGCCGGCGGGAGTCTCCGTTTTGCCGGCGCCCGGGGGTTTCCCGACGGTGTGGGGCTGCCTCACAATGGGACACCCCATTGACCGGCCGGTGTAACGGAGCATCCCGCCGGCGGGTCGGGGCAGAAATGTGGCGGGGGGGGGATGGAGAATTTCGCCCCCTGTCCCCATCTCGGTCTTGCTCCCCCTGCCCACCTCTCGGTCTCTCTCCTCCTGTCTCTCTATCGGTCTCTCTCCCCCTGTCTCCCTCTCGGTCTCTCTCCCCCTGTCCACCTCTCGGTCTCTCTACTCCTGTCTCTCTATTGGTCTCTCTCCCCCTGTCTCCCTCTCGGTCTCTCTCCCCCTGTCTCCCTCTCGGTCTCTCTCCCCCTGTCTCCCTCTCGGTCTCTCTCCCCCTGTCCCCCTCTCAGTCTCTCTCCCCCTGTCCACCTCTCGGTCTCTCTCCTCCTGTCTCTCTATTGGGCTCTCTCCCCCTGTCTCCCCTCTCGGTCTCTCTCACCCCGTCCCCCTCTCGGTCTCTCTCCCGCTGTCTCCCCCTCGGTCTCTCTCCTCCTGTCCCTCTCGGTCTCTCTCCCGCTGTCTCGCTCTCGGTCTCTCTCCCCCTGTCTCCCTGTTGGTCTCTCTCCCCCTTTCTCCCTCTCGGTCTCTCTCCCCCTTTCTCCCTCTCGGTCTCTCACCACCTGTCCCCCTCTTGGTCTCTCTCCCCCTGTCCTCCTCTCGGTCTCTCTCCCCCGTCCCTCTCTCGGTCTCTCTCCCCCTTTCTCCCTCTCGGTCTCTCTCCCCCTGTCTCCCTCTCGGTCTCTCTCCCCCTGTCCACCTCTCGGTCTCTCTCCTCCTGTCTCTCTATCGGTCTCTCTCCCCCTGTCTCCCTCTCGGTCTCTCTCCCCCTGTCCACCTCTCGGTCTCTCTCCTCCTGTCTCCCTCTCGGTCTCTCTCCCCCTGTCCACCTCTCGGTCTCTCTCCTCCTGTCTCTCTATTGGTCTCTCTCCCCCTGTCTCCCCTCTCGGTCTCTCTCACCCTGTCCCCCTCTCGGTCTCTCTCCCCCTGTCTCCCTTTCGGTCTCTCTCCCCCTGTCCACCTCTCGGTCTCTCTCCTCCTGTCTCTCTATTGGTCTCTCTCCCCTGTCTCCCCTCTCGGTCTCTCTCACCCTGTCCCCCTCTCGGTCTCTCTCCCCCTGTCCTCCTCTCGGTCTCTCTCCCCCGTCCCTCTCTCGGTCTCTCTCCCCCTGTCTCCCTCTCGGTCTCTCTCCCCCTGTCTCCCTCTCGGTCTCTCTCCCCCTGTCCACCTCTCGGTCTCTCTCCTCCTGTCTCTCTATTGGTCTCTCTCCCCCTGTCTCCCCTCTCGGTCTCTCTGACCCTGTCCCCCTCTCGGTCTCTCTCCCGCTGTCTCCCCCTCGGTCTCTCTCCTCCTGTCCCTCTCGGTCTCTCTCCCGCTGTCTCCCTCTCGGTCTCTCTCCCCCTGTCTCCCTCTCGGTCTCTCTCCCCCGTCCCCCTCTCGGTCTCTCCCCATGTCCCCCTCTCGGTCTCTCTCCCCCTGTCTCCCTCTCGGTCTCGCTCCCCCTGTCCCCCCCTCGGTCTCTCTCCCCCTGTCCCCCTCTCGGTCTCTCTCCTGTCCCCCTCTCGGTCTCTCTCCCCCTGTCCCCCTCTCGGTCTCTCTCCCCCTGTCCCCCTCTCGGTCTCTCTCCTCCTGTCTCCCTCTCGGTCTCTCTCCCCCTGTCCCCCTCTCGCTCTCTCTCCCCCGTCCCCCTCTCGGTCTCTCTCCCCCCGTCCCCCCCCTCAATCTCTCTCCCCCTGTCCACCTCTCGGTCTCTCTCCCCCTGTCCACCTCTCGGTCTCTCTTCTCCTGTCCCCCTCTCGGTCTCTCTCCTGTCCCCCTCTCGGTCTCTCTCCCCCGTCTCCCTCTCGGTCTCTCTCCCCCTTCCCTCCTCTTCGGTCCCTCGCCCCCTGTCCCCCTCTCTCCCTCTCCCCCTGTCTCACTCTCGGTCTCTCTCTTCCTGTCCCCCTCTCGGTCGGTCTCTCTCCTCCTGTTCCCCTCTCGGTCTCTCTCCCCCTTTCTCCCTCTCGGTCTCTCAGCCCCTTTCTCCCTCTCGGTCTCTCTCCCCCTTTCTCCCTCTCGGTCTCTCACCACCTGTCCCCCTCTTGGTCTCTCTCCCCCTGTCCTCCTCCTCGGTCTCTGTCCCCTGTCCCTCTCTCGGTCTCTCTCCCCCTGTCTCCCTCTCGGTCTCTCTCTCCCTGTCCCCCTGTCAGTCTCTCTCCCTGTCCCCCTGTCGGTCTCTCTCCCTGTCCCCCTCTCGGTCTCTCTCCCCCTGTCTCCCTCTCGGCCTCTCTCCCCCTGTCCCCCACTCGGTCTCTCTCCCCCTGTCCCCCTCTCGGTCTCTCTCCCCCTGTCTCCCTCTCGGTCTCTCTCCCCCTGTCTCCCTCTCTGTCTCTCTCCCCCGTCCCCCTCTCGGTCTCTCTCCCCCTGTCCCCCCTCAGTCTCTCTCCCCCTGTCCCTCTCGGTCTCTCTCCCCCTGTCTCCCTCTCGGTCTCTCTCCCCCTGTCCACCTCTCGGTCCCTCTCCCCCTGTCTCCCTCTCGGTCTCTCTCCCCCTGTGTCCCTCTCGGTCTCTCTCCCCCTGTCCCCCTCTCAGTCTCTCTCCGCCTTTCCTCCTCTCGGTCTCTCTCCCCCTGTCTCCCTCTCGGTCCCTCTCTCCCTGTCTCCCTCTCGGTCTCTCTCCTCCCATGTCCCCCTCTTGGTCTCTCTCCCCCTGTCCCCCTCTCGGTCTCTCTCCCGCTGTCTCCCTCTCGGTCTCTCTCCCCCTGTCTCCCTCTCGGTCTCTCTCCCCCGTTCCCCTCTCGGTCTCTCTCCCCCTCTCGGTCTCTCTCCCCCTGTCTCCCTCTCGGTCTCTCTCTCCCCCTGTCCCCCTCTCGGTCTCTCTCCCCCTGTCCACCTCTCGGTCTCTCTCCTCCTGTTCCCCCTCTAGCTCTCTCACCTCCTGTCCCCCTCTCGTTCCCTCTCCCGCTGTCCCCCTCTCGTTCCCTCTGCACCTGTCCCCCTCTCGATCTCTCTCCCCCTGTCCCCCTCTCGGTCTCTCTCCCCCTGTCCTCCTCTCGGTCTCTCTCCCCCTCTCTCCCCTCTAGGTCTCTCTCCCCCTGTCCACCACTCGGTCTCTCTCCTTTCCCCCTCTCTCTCTCTCTGCTCCTGTTCCCCCTCTCGTTCCCTCTCCCCCTTTCCCCCTCTCGTTCCCTCTCCCCCTGTCCCCCTCTCGGTCTCTCTCCTCCTGTCTCTCTATCGGTCTCTCTCCCCCTGTCTCCCTCTCGGTCCCTCTCCCCCGGTCCCCCTCTCGGTCTATCTCCCCCTGTCTACCCCTCGGTCTCTCTCCTCCTGTCCCTTTCGGTCTCTCTCCTGCTGTCTCCCCCTCGGTCTCTCTCCCCCTGTCTCCCTCTCGGTCTCTCTCCCCCTGTCCACCTCTCGGTCTCTCTCCTCCTGTCCCCCTCTCGGTCTCTATCCTGTCCCCCTCTCGGTCTCTCTCCCCCGACTCCCTCTCGGTCTCTCTCCCCTGTCCCTCTCTCGGTCTCCCTCCCCCTGTCTCCCTCTCGGTCTCTCTCCCCCTGTCCCCATCTCGGCCTGCCTCCCCCTGTCTCCCTCTCGGTTTCTCTCCCCCTGTCCCCATCTCGGTCTTGCTCCCCCTGCCCACCTCTCGGTCCCTCTCCCCCTGTCCCCCTCTCTCCCTCTCCCCCTGTCTCACTCTCGGTCTCTCTCCTCCTGTCCCCCTCTCGGTCGGTCTCTCTCCTCCTGTTCCCCTCTCGGTCTCTCTCCCCCTTTCTCCCTCTCGGTCTCTCAGCCCCTTTCTCCCTCTCGGTCTCTCTCCCCCTTTCTCCCTCTCGGTCTCTCGCCACCTGTCCCCCTCTTGGTCTCTCTTCCCCTGTCCTCCTCTCGGTCTCTGTCCCCCGTCCCTCTCTCGGTCTCTCTCCCCCTGTCTCCCTCTCGGTCTCTCTCTCCCTGTCCCCCTGTCGGTCTCTCTCCCCGTCCCCCTCTCGGTCTCTCTCCCCCTGTCTCCCTCTCGGTCTCTCTCCCCCTGTCTCCCTCTCTGTCTCTCTCCCCCGTCCCCCTCTCGGTCTCTCTCCCCCTGTCCCCCCTCAGTCTCTCTCCCCCTGTCCCTCTCGGTCACTCTCCCCCTGTCTCCCTCTCGGTCTCTCTCCCCCTGTCCACCTCTCGGTCTCTCTCCTCCTGTCTCTCTATCGGTCTCTCACCCCCCTGTCTCTCCTCTCGGTCTCTCTCCCCCTGTCTCCCCTCTCGATCTCTCTCCCCCTGTCCTCCTCTCGGTCTCTCTCCCCCACTCGCTCTCTGTCTCTCTCACCCTGTCTCCCCTCTCGGTCCCTCTCCCCCTGTCTCCCTCTCGGTCCCTCTCCCCCTGTCTCCCTCTCGGTCTCTCTCCCCCTGTGTCCCTCTCGGTCTCTCTCCCCCTGTCCCCCTCTCAGTCTCTCTCCGCCTTTCCTCCTCTCGGTCTCTCTCCCCCTGTCTCCCTCTCGGTCCCTCTCTCCCTGTCTCCCTCTCGGTCTCTCTCCTCCCATGTCCCCCTCTTGGTCTCTCTCCCCCTGTCTCCCTCTCGGTCTCTCTCCTCCCATGTCCCCCTCTTGGTCTCTCTCCCCCTGTCCCCCTCTCGGTCTCTCTCCCGCTGTCTCCCTCTCGGTCTCTCTCCCCCTGTCTCCCTCTCGGTCTCTCTCCCCCGTTCCCCTCTCGGTCTCTCTCCCCCTCTCGGTCTCTCTCCCCCTGTCTCCCTCTCGGTCTCTCTCTCCCCCTGTCCCCCTCTCGGTCTCTCTCCCCCTGTCCACCTCTCGGTCTCTCTCCTCCTGTTCCCCCTCTAGCTCTCTCACCTCCTGTCCCCCTCTCGTTCCCTCTCCCGCTGTCCCCCTCTCGTTCCCTCTGCACCTGTCCCCCTCTCGATCTCTCTCCCCCTGTCCCCCTCTCGGTCTCTCTCCCCCTGTCCTCCTCTCGGTCTCTCTCCCCCTGTCTCCCCTCTAGGTCTCTCTCCCCCTGTCCACCACTCGGTCTCTCTCCTTTCCCCCTCTCTCTCTCTCTGCTCCTGTTCCCCCTCTCGTTCCCTCTCCCCCTTTCCCCCTCTCGTTCCCTCTCCCCCTGTCCCCCTCTCGGTCTCTCTCCTCCTGTCTCTCTATCGGTCTCTCTCCCCCTGTCTCCCTCTCGGTCCCTCTCCCCCGGTCCCCCTCTCGGTCTATCTCCCCCTGTCTCCCCCTCGGTCTCTCTCCTCCTGTCCCTTTCGGTCTCTCTCCTGCTGTCTCCCCCTCGGTCTCTCTCCCCCTGTCTCCCTCTCGGTCTCGCTCCCCCTGTCCCCCCCTCGGTCTCTCTCCCCCTGTCCACCTCTCGGTCTCTCTCCTCCTGTCCCCCTCTCGGTCTCTATCCTGTCCCCCTCTCGGTCTCTCTCCCCCGACTCCCTCTCGGTCTCTCTCCCCCGTCCCCCTCTCGGTCTCTCTCCCGTCTCCCTCTCGGTCTCTCTCCCCCTGTCCCTCTCTCGGTCTCCCTCCCCCTGTCTCCCTCTCGGTCTCTCTCCCCCTGTCCCCATCTCGGGTTCTCTCCCCCGTCCCCCTCTCGGTCCCTCCCCCTGTCTCCCTCTCGGTCTCTCTCCCCCTGTCCCCATCTCGGCCTGTCTCCCCCTGTCTCCCTCTCGGTTTCTCTCCCCCTGTCCCCATCTCGGTCTTGCTCCCCCTGCCCACCTCTCGGTCCCTCTCCCCCTGTCCCCCTCTCTCCCTCTCCCCCTGTCTCACTCTCGGTCTCTCTCCTCCTGTCCCCCTCTCGGTCTCTCTCCCCCTTTCTCCCTCTCGGTCTCTCAGCCCCTTTCTCCCTCTCGGTCTCTCTCCCCCTTTCTCCCTCTCGGTCTCTCGCCACCTGTCCCCCTCTTGGTCTCTCTCCCCCTGTCCTCCTCTCGGTCTCTGTCCCCCGTCCCTCTCTCGGTCTCTCTCCCCCTGTCTCCCTCTCGGTCTCTCTCTCCCTGTCCCCCTGTCGGTCTCTCTCCCCCTGTCTCCCTCTCGGTCTCTCTCCCCCTGTCTCCCTCTCTGTCTCTCTCCCCCGTCCCCCTCTCGGTCTCTCTCCCCCTGTCCCCCCTCAGTCTCTCTCCCCCTGTCCCTCTCGGTCACTCTCCCCCTGTCTCCCTCTCGGTCTCTCTCCCCCTGTCCACCTCTCGGTCTCTCTCCTCCTGTCTCTCTATCGGTCTCTCACCCCCCTGTCTCCCCTCTCGGTCTCTCTCCCCCTGTCTCCCCTCTCGATCTCTCTCCCCCTGTCCTCCTCTCGGTCTCTCTCCCCCGTCTCGCTCTCTGTCTCTCTCACCCTGTCTCCCCTCTCGGTCCCTCTCCCCCTGTCTCCCTCTCGGTCCCTCTCCCCCTGTCTCCCTCTCGGTCTCTCTCCCCCTGTGTCCCTCTCGGTCTCTCTCCCCCTGTCCCCCTCTCAGTCTCTCTCCGCCTTTCCTCCTCTCGGTCTCTCTCCCCCTGTCTCCCTCTCGGTCCCTCTCTCCCTGTCTCCCTCTCGGTCTCTCTCCTCCCATGTCCCCCTCTTGGTCTCTCTCCCCCTGTCCCCCTCTCGGTCTCTCTCCCGCTGTCTCCCTCTCGGTCTCTCTCCCCCTGTCTCCCTCTCGGTCTCTCTCCCCCGTTCCCCTCTCGGTCTCTCTCCCCCTCTCGGTCTCTCTCCCCTTTCTCCCTCTCGGTCTCTCTCTCCCCCTGTCCCCCTCTCGGTCTCTCTCCCCCTGTCCACCTCTCGGTCTCTCTCCTCCTGTTCCCCCTCTCGCTCTCACACCTCCTGTCCCCCTCTCGTTCCCTCTCCCCCTGTCCCCCTCTCGTTCCCTCTGCACCTGTCCCCCTCTCGGTCTCTCTCCCCCTGTCCCCCTCTCGGTCTCTCTCCCCCTGTCCCCCTCTCGGTCTCTCTCCCCCTGTCTCCCCTCTCGGTCTCTCTCCCCCTGTCCACCACTCGGTCTCTCTCCTTTCCCCCTCTCGTTCCCTCTCCCCCTTTCCCCCTCTCGTTCCCTATCCCCCTGTCCCCCTCTCGGTCTCTCTCCTCCTGTCTCTCTATCGGTCTCTCTACCCCTGTCTCCCTCTCGGTCCCTCTCCCCCGTCACCCTCTCGGTCTATCTCCCCCTGTCTCCCCCTCGGTCTCTCTCCTCCTGTCCCTCTCGGTCTCTCTCCCGCTGTCTCCCCCTCGGTCTCTCTCCCCCTGTCTCCCTCTCGGTCTCGCTCCCCCTGTCCCCCCCTCGGTCTCTCTCCCCCTGTCCCCCCCTCGGTCTCTCTCCCCCTGTCCACCTCTCGGTCTCTCTCCTCCTGTCCCCCTCTCGGTCTCTATCCTGTCCCCCACTCGGTCTCTCTCCCCCGACTCCCTCTCGGTCTCTCTCCCCCGTCCCCCTCTCGGTCTCTCTCCCGTCTCCCTCTCGGTCTCTCTCCCCCTGTCGCTCTCTCGGTCTCCCTCCCCCTGTCTCCCTCTCGGTCTCTCTCCCCCTGTCCCCATCTCGGGTTCTCTCCCCCTGTCTCCCTCTCGGTCTCTCTCCCCCTGTCCCCATCTCGGCCTGTCTCCCCCTGTCTCCCTCTCGGTTTCTCTCCCCCTGTCCCCATCTCGGTCTTGCTCCCCCTGCCCACCTCTCGGTCTCTCGCCTCCTGTCTCTCTATCGGTCTCTCTCCCCCTGTCTCCCTCTCGGTCTCTCTCCCCCTGTCCACCTCTCGGTCTCTCTTCTCCTGTCTCTCTATTGGTCTCTCTCCCCCTGTCTCCCCTCTCGGTCGCTCTCACCCTGTCCCCCTCTCGGTCTATCTCCCCCTGTCTCCCCCTCGGTCTCTCTCCTCCTGTCCCTCTCGGTCTCTCTCCCGCTGTCTCCCTCTCGGTCTCTCTCCCCATATCCCCCTCTCGGTCTCTCTCCCCCTGTCTCCCTCTCGGTCTTGCTCCCCCTGTCCACCCCTCGGTCTCTCTCCCCCAGTCCCCCCCTCGGTCTCTCTCCTCCTGTCCACCTCTCGGTCTCTCTCCTCCTGTCCCCCTCTCGGTCTCTCTCCTGTCCCCCTCTCGGTCTCTCTCCCCCTGTCCACCTCTCGGTCTCTCTTCTCCTGTCTCTCTATTGGTCTCTCTTCCCCTGTCTCCCCTCTCGGTCGCTCTCACCCTGTCCCCCTCTCGGTCTATCTCCCCCTGTCTCCCCCTCGGTCTCTCTCCTCCTGTCCCTCTCGGTCTCTCTCCCCCTGTCTCCCTCTCGGTCTCTCTCCCCATATCCCCCTCTCGGTCTCTCTCCCCCTGTCTCCCTCTCGGTCTTGCTCCCCCTGTCCACCCCTCGGTCTCTCTCCCCCAGTCCCCCCCTCGGTCTCTCTCCTCCTGTCCACCTCTCGGTCTCTCTCCTCCTGTCCCCCTCTCGGTCTCTCTCCTGTCCCCCTCTCGGTCTCTCTCCCCCGACTCCCTCTCGGTCTCTCTCCCCCGTCCCCCGCTCGGTCTCTCTCCACCTGTCTCCCTCTCGGTCTCTCTCCCCCTGTCCCATTCTCGGTCTCTCTCCCCCTGTCCCACTCTCGGTCTCTCTCCCCCTGTCCCCTCTCTGTCTCTCTCCCCCGTCCCCCTCTCTGTCTCTCTCCCCCGTCCCCCTCTCGGTCTCTCTCCCCCTGTCTCCCTCTCGATCTCGCACCCCCTGTCCCCCTCTCGGTCTCTCTCCCCCTGTCCCCATTTCGTGTTCTCTCCCCCTGTCCCCCTCTCGGTCCCTCCCCCTGTCTCCCTCTCGGTCTCTCTCCCCCTGTCCCCATCTCGGCCTGTCTCCCCCTGTCTCCCTCTCGGTTACTCTCCCCCTGTCCCCCTCTCGGTCTCTCTCACCCTGTCCCCCTCTCGGTCTCTCTCCCGCTGTCTCCCCCTCGGTCTCTCTCCTCCTGTCCCTCTCGGTCTCTCTCCCGCTGTCTCCCTCTCGGTCTCTCTCCCCCTGTCTCCCTGTCGGTCTCTCTCCCCCTTTCTCCCTCTCGGTCTCTCTCCCCCTTTCTCCCTCTCGGTCTCTCTCCCCCTGTCCTCCTCTCGGTCTCTCTCCTCCTGTCTCTCTATCGGTCTCTCTCCCCCTGTCTCCCTCTCGGTCTCTCTCCCCCTGTCCACCTCTCGGTCTCTCTCCTCCTGTCTCTCTATTGGTCTCTCTCCCCCTGTCTCCCCTCTCGGTCACTCTCACCCTGTCCCCCTCTCGGTCTCTCTCCCCCTGTCTCCCTCTCGGTCTCTCTCCCCCTGTCCACCTCTCGGTCTCTCTCCTCCTGTCTCTCTATTGGTCTCTCTCCCCCTGTCTCCCCTAACGGTCTCTCTCCCCCTTTCTCCCTCTCGGTCTCTCTCCCCCTGTCTCCCTCTCGGTCTCTCTCCCCCTGTCCACCTCTCGGTCTCTCTCCTCCTGTCTCTCTATTGGTCTCTCTCCCCCTGTCTCCCCTCTCGGTCTCTCTCACCCTGTCCCCCTCTCGGTCTCTCTCCCGCTGTCTCCCCCTCGGTCTCTCTCCTCCTGTCCCTCTCGGTCTCTCTCCCGCTGTCTCCCTCTCGGTCTCTCTCCCCCTGTCTCCCTCTCGATCTCGCACCCCC
Source organism: Scyliorhinus torazame (assembly GCF_047496885.1). Classification (NCBI taxonomy): domain Eukaryota; kingdom Metazoa; phylum Chordata; class Chondrichthyes; order Carcharhiniformes; family Scyliorhinidae; genus Scyliorhinus; species Scyliorhinus torazame. Next base: position 26,813,065 of record NC_092728.1, on the reverse strand, counting down.
TTGTCCCCCTCTCGGTCTCTCTCCCCCTGTCCCCATCTCGGGTTCTCTCCCCCTGTCCCCCTCTCGGTCCCTCCCCCTGTCTCCCTCTCGGTCTCTCTCCCCCTGTCCCCATCTCGGCCTGTCTCCCCCTGTCTCCCTCTCGGTTACTCTCCCCCTGTCCCCATCTCGGTCTTGCTCCCCCTGCCCACCTCTCGGTCTCTCTCCTCCTGTCTCTCTATTGGTCTCTCTCCCCCTGTCTCCCCTCTCGGTCTCTCTCAGCCTGTCCCACTCTCGGTCTATCTGCCCCTGTCTCCCCCTCGGTCTCTCTCCTCCTGTCCCTCTCGGTCTCTCTCCCGCTGTCTCCCTCTCGGTCTCTCTCCCACTGTCTCCCTCTCGGTCTCGCTCCTCCTGTCCCCCCCTCGGTCTCTCTCCCCCTGTCCACCTCTCGGTCTCTCTCCCCCGACTCCCGCTCGGTGTCTCTCCCCCGTCCCCCTCTCGGTCTCTCTCCTCCTGTCTCCCTCTCGGTCTCTCTCCCCCTGTCCCCCTCTCGGTCTCTCTCCCCCTGCTCCCTCTCGGTCTCTCTCCCCCTGTCCCCAGCTCGGCCTGTCTCCCTCTCGGTTTCTCTCCCCCTGGGCGTCATTCTCCGCCGGCGGGAGTCTCCGTTTTGCCGGCGCCCGGGGGTTTCCCGACGGCGTGGGGCTGCCTCACAATGGGACACCCCATTGACCGGCCGGTGTAACGGAGCATCCCGCCGGCGGGTCGGGGCAGAAATGTGGCGGGGGGGGATGGAGAATTTCGCCCCCTGTCCCCATCTCGGTCTTGCTCCCCCTGCCCACCTCTCGGTCTCTCTCCTCCTGTCTCTCTATCGGTCTCTCTCCCCCTGTCTCCCTCTCGATCTCTCTCCCCCTGTCCACCTCTCGGTCTCTCTCCTCCTGTCTCTCTATTGGTCTCTCTCCCCCTGTCTCCCTCTCGGTCTCTCTCCCCCTGTCTCCCTCTCGGTCTCTCTCCCCCTGTCTCCCTCTCGGTCTCTCTCCCCCTGTCCCCCTCTCAGTCTCTCTCCCCCTGTCCACCTCTCGGTCTCTCTCCTCCTGTCTCTCTATCGGTCTCTCTCCCCCTGTCTCCCTCTCGGTCTCTCTCCCCCTGTCCACCTCTCGGTCTCTCTCCTCCTGTCTCTCTATTGGTCTCTCTCCCCCTGTCTCCCCTCTCGGTCTCTCTCACCCTGTCCCCCTCTCGGTCTCTCTCCCGCTGTCTCCCCCTCGGTCTCTCTCCTCCTGTCCCTCTCGGTCTCTCTCCCGCTGTCTCCCTCTCGGTCTCTCTCCCCCTGTCTCCCTGTCGGTCTCTCTCCCCCTTTCTCCCTCTCGGTCTCTCTCCCCCTTTCTCCCTCTCGGTCTCTCACCACCTGTCCCCCTCTTGGTCTCTCTCCCCCTGTCCTCCTCTCGGTCTCTCTCCCCCGTCCCTCTCTCGGTCTCTCTCCCCCTTTCTCCCTCTCGGTCTCTCTCCCCCTGTCTCCCTCTCGGTCTCTCTCCCCCTGTCCACCTCTCGGTCTCTCTCCTCCTGTCTCTCTATCGGTCTCTCTCCCCCTGTCTCCCTCTCGGTCTCTCTCCCCCTGTCCACCTCTCGGTCTCTCTCCTCCTGTCTCTCTATTGGTCTCTCTCCCCCTGTCTCCCCTCTCGGTCTCTCTCCCCCTTTCTCCCTCTCGGTCTCTCTCCCCCTGTCTCCCTCTCGGTCTCTCTCCCCCTGTCCACCTCTCGGTCTCTCTCCTCCTGTCTCTCTATTGGTCTCTCTCCCCCTGTCTCCCCTCTCGGTCTCTCTCACCCTGTCCCCCTCTCGGTCTCTCTCCCGCTGTCTCCCCCTCGGTCTCTCTCCTCCTGTCCCTCTCGGTCTCTCTCCCGCTGTCTCCCTCTCGGTCTCTCTCCCCCTGTCTCCCTCTCGATCTCGCACCCCCTGTCCCCCTCTCGGTCTCTCTCCCCCTGTCCCCATCTCGGGTTCTCTCCCCCTGTCCCCCTCTCGGTCCCTCCCCCTGTCTCCCTCTCGGTCTCTCTCCCCCTGTCCCCATCTCGGCCTGTCTCCCCCTGTCTCCCTCTCGGTTACTCTCCCCCTGTCCCCATCTCGGTCTTGCTCCCCCTGCCCACCTCTCGGTCTCTCTCCTCCTGTCTCTCTATTGGTCTCTCTCCCCCTGTCTCCCCTCTCGGTCTCTCTCAGCCTGTCGCACTCTCGGTCTATCTGCCCCTGTCTCCCCCTCGGTCTCTCTCCTCCTGTCCCTCTCGGTCTCTCTCCCGCTGTCTCCCTCTCGGTCTCTCTCCCACTGTCTCCCTCTCGGTCTCGCTCCTCCTGTCCCCCCCTCGGTCTCTCTCCCCCTGTCCACCTCTCGGTCTCTCTCCCCCGACTCCCTCTCGGTGTCTCTCCCCCGTCCCCCTCTCGGTCTCTCTCCTCCTGTCTCCCTCTCGGTCTCTCTCCCCCTGTCCCCCTCTCGGTCTCTCTCCCCCTTCTCCCTCTCGGTCTCTCTCCCCCTGTCCCCATCTCGGCCTGTCTCCCTCTCGGTTTCTCTCCCCCTGGGCGTCATTCTCCGCCGGCGGGAGTCTCCGTTTTGCCGGCGCCCGGGGGTTTCCCGACGGCGTGGGGCTGCCTCACAATGGGACACCCCATTGACCGGCCGGTGTAACGGAGCATCCCGCCGGCGGGTCGGGGCAGAAATGTGGCGGGGGGGGATGGAGAATTTCGCCCCCTGTCCCCATCTCGGTCTTGCTCCCCCTGCCCACCTCTCGGTCTCTCTCCTCCTGTCTCTCTATCGGTCTCTCTCCCCCTGTCTCCCTCTCGGTCTCTCTCCCCCTGTCCACCTCTCGGTCTCTCTCCTCCTGTCTCTCTATTGGTCTCTCTCCCCCTGTCTCCCCTCTCGGTCTCTCTCACCCTGTCCCCCTCTCGGTCTCTCTCCCGCTGTCTCCCCCTCGGTCTCTCTCCTCCTGTCCCTCTCGGTCTCTCTCCCGCTGTCTCCCTCTCGGTCTCTCTCCCCCTGTCTCCCTGTCGGTCTCTCTCCCCCTTTCTCCCTCTCGGTCTCTCTCCCCCTTTCTCCCTCTCGGTCTCTCACCACCTGTCCCCCTCTTGGTCTCTCTCCCCCTGTCCTCCTCTCGGTCTCTCTCCCCCGTCCCTCTCTCGGTCTCTCTCCCCCTTTCTCCCTCTCGGTCTCTCTCCCCCTGTCTCCCTCTCGGTCTCTCTCCCCCTGTCCACCTCTCGGTCTCTCTCCTCCTGTCTCTCTATCGGTCTCTCTCCCCCTGTCTCCCTCTCGGTCTCTCTCCCCCTGTCCACCTCTCGGTCTCTCTCCTCCTGTCTCTCTATTGGTCTCTCTCCCCCTGTCTCCCCTCTCGGTCACTCTCACCCTGTCCCCCTCTCGGTCTCTCTCCCCCTGTCTCCCTCTCGGTCTCTCTCCCCCTGTCCACCTCTCGGTCTCTCTCCTCCTGTCTCTCTATTGGTCTCTCTCCCCCTGTCTCCCCTCTCGGTCTCTCTCCCCCTTTCTCCCTCTCGGTCTCTCTCCCCCTGTCTCCCTCTCGGTCTCTCTCCCCCTGTCCACCTCTCGGTCTCTCTCCTCCTGTCTCTCTATTGGTCTCTCTCCCCCTGACTCCCTCTCGGTCTCTCTCCCCCTGTCTCCCTCTCGGTCTCTCTCCCCCTGTCTCCCTCTCGGTCTCTCTTCCCCTGTCCCCCTCTCAGTCTCTCTCACCCTGTCCACCTCTCGGTCTCTCTCCTCCTGTCTCTCTATTGGTCTCTCTCCCCCTGTCTCCCTCTCGGTCTCTCTCCCCCTGTCCACCTCTCGGTCTCTCTCCTCCTGTCTCTCTATTGGTCTCTCTCCCCCTGTCTCCCCTCTCAGTCTCTCTCACCCTGTCCCCCTCTCGGTCTCTCTCCCGCTGTCTCCCCCTCGGTCTCTCTCCTCCTGTCCCTCTCGGTCTCTCTCCCGCTGTCTCGCTCTCGGTCTCTCTCCCCCTGTCTCCCTGTCGGTCTCTCTCCCCCTTTCTCCCTCTCGGTCTCTCTCCCCCTTTCTCCCTCTCGGTCTCTCACCACCTGTCCCCCTCTTGGTCTCTCTCCCCCTGTCCTCCTCTCGGTCTCTCTCCCCCGTCCCTCTCTCGGTCTCTCTCCCCCTTTCTCCCTCTCGGTCTCTCTCCCCCTGTCTCCCTCTCGGTCTCTCTCCCCCTGTCCACCTCTCGGTCTCTCTCCTGTCTCTCTATCGGTCTCTCTCCCCCTGTCTCCCTCTCGGTCTCTCTCCCCCTGTCCACCTCTCGGTCTCTCTCCTCCTGTCTCTCTATTGGTCTCTCTCCCCCTGTCTCCCCTCTCGGTCTCTCTCACCCTGTCCCCCTCTCGGTCTCTCTCCCCCTGTCTCCCTTTCGGTCTCTCTCCCCCTGTCCACCTCTCGGTCTCTCTCCTCCTGTCTCTCTATTGGTCTCTCTCCCCCTGTCTCCCCTCTCGGTCTCTCTCACCCTGTCCCCCTCTCGGTCTCTCTCCCCCTGTCCTCCTCTCGGTCTCTCTCCCCCGTCCCTCTCTCAGTCTCTCTCCCCCTTTCTCCCTCTCGGTCTCTCTCCCCCTGTCTCCCTCTCGGTCTCTCTCCCCCTGTCCACCTCTCGGTCTCTCTCCTCCTGTCTCTCTATTGGTCTCTCTCCCCCTGTCTCCCCTCTCGGTCTCTCTCACCCTGTCCCCCTCTCGGTCTCTCTCCCGCTGTCTCCCCCTCGGTCTCTCTCCTCCTGTCCCTCTCGGTCTCTCTCCCGCTGTCTCCCTCTCGGTCTCTCTCCCCCTGTCTCCCTCTCGGTCTCTCTCCCCCGTCACCCTCTCGGTCTCTCCCCATGTCCCCCTCTCGGTCTCTCTCCCCCTGTCTCCCTCTCGGTCTCGCTCCCCCTGTCCCCCCCTCGGTCTCTCTCCCCCTGTCCCCCTCTCGGTCTCTCTCCTGTCCCCCTCTCGGTCTCTCTCCCCCTGTCCCCCTCTCGGTCTCTCTCCCCCTGTCCCCCTCTCGGTCTCTCTCCTCCTGTCTCCCTCTCGGTCTCTCTCCCCCTGTCCCCCTCTCGGTCTCTCTCCCCCGTCCCCCTCTCGGTCTCTCTCCCCCCGTCCCCCCCCTCAATCTCTCTCCCCCTGTCCACCTCTCGGTCTCTCTCCCCCTGTCCACCTCTCGGTCTCTTTTCTCCTGTCCCCCTCTGGGTCTCTCTCCTGTCCCCCTCTCGGTCTCTCTCCCCCGTCTCCCTCTCGGTCTCTCTCCCCCTTCCCTCCTCTTCGGTCCCTCGCCCCCTGTCCCCCTCTCTCCCTCTCCCCCTGTCTCACTCTCGGTCTCTCTCCTCCTGTCCCCCTCTCGGTCGGTCTCTCTCCTCCTGTTCCCCTCTCGGTCTCTCTCCCCCTTTCTCCCTCTCGGTCTCTCAGCCCCTTTCTCCCTCTCGGTCTCTCTCCCCCTTTCTCCCTCTCGGTCTCTCACCACCTGTCCCCCTCTTGGTCTCTCTCCCCCTGTCCTCCTCCTCGGTCTCTGTCCCCTGTCCCTCTCTCGGTCTCTCTCCCCCTGTCTCCCTCTCGGTCTCTCTCTCCCTGTCCCCCTGTCGGTCTCTCTCCCTGTCCCCCTGTCGGTCTCTCTCCCTGTCCCCCTCTCGGTCTCTCTCCCCCTGTCTCCCTCTCGGCCTCTCTCCCCCTGTCCCCCACTCGGTCTCTCTCCCCCTGTCCCCCTCTCGGTCTCTCTCCCCCTGTCTCCCTCTCGGTCTCTCTCCCCCTGTCTCCCTCTCTGTCTCTCTCCCCCGTCCCCCTCTCGGTCTCTCTCCCCCTGTCCCCCCTCAGTCTCTCTCCCCCTGTCCCTCTCGGTCTCTCTCCCCCTGTCTCCCTCTCGGTCTCTCTCCCCCTGTCCACCTCTCGGTCTCTCTCCTCCTGTCTCTCTATCGGTCTCTCACCCCCCTGTCTCCCCTCTCGGTCTCTCTCCCCCTGTCTCCCATCTCGATCTCTCTCCCCCTGCCTCCCTCTCGGTCCCTCTCCCCCTGTCTCCCTCTCGGTCTCTCTCCCCCTGTGTCCCTCTCGGTCTCTCTCCCCCTGTCCCCCTCTCAGTCTCTCTCCGCCTTTCCTCCTCTCGGTCTCTCTCCCCCTGTCTCCCTCTCGGTCCCTCTCTCCCTGTCTCCCTCTCGGTCTCTCTCCTCCCATGTCCCCCTCTTGGTCTCTCTCCCCCTGTCCCCCTCTCGGTCTCTCTCCCGCTGTCTCCCTCTCGGTCTCTCTCCCCCTGTCTCCCTCTCGGTCTCTCTCCCCCGTTCCCCTCTCGGTCTCTCTCCCCCTCTCGGTCTCTCTCCCCCTGTCTCCCTCTCGGTCTCTCTCTCCCCCTGTCCCCCTCTCGGTCTCTCTCCCCCTGTCCACCTCTCGGTCTCTCTCCTCCTGTTCCCCCTCTAGCTCTCTCACCTCCTGTCCCCCTCTCGTTCCCTCTCCCCCTGTCCCCCTCTCGTTCCCTCTGCACCTGTCCCCCTCTCGGTCTCTCTCCCCCTGTCCCCCTCTCGGTCTCTCTCCCCCTGTCCCCCTCTCGGTCTCTCTCCCGCTGTCTCCCCTCTCGGTCTCTCTCCCCCTGTCCACCACTCGGTCTCTCTCCTTTCCCCCTCTCTCTCTCTCTGCTCCTGTTCCCCCTCTCGTTCCCTCTCCCCCTTTCCCCCTCTCGTTCCCTCTCCACCTGTCCCCCTCTCGGTCTCTCTCCTCCTGTCTCTCTATCGGTCTCTCTCCCCCTGTCTCCCTCTCGGTCCCTCTCCCCCGGTCCCCCTCTCGGTCTATCTCCCCCTGTCTCCCCCTCGGTCTCTCTCCTCCTGTCCCTTTCGGTCTCTCTCCCGCTGTCTCCCCCTCGGTCTCTCTCCCCCTGTCTCCCTCTCGGTCTCGCTCCCCCTGTCCCCCCCTCGGTCTCTCTCCCCCTGTCCACCTCTCGGTCTCTCTCCTCCTGTCCCCCTCTCGGTCTCTATCCTGTCCCCCTCTCGGTCTCTCTCCCCCGACTCCCTCTCGGTCTCTCTCCCCCGTCCCCCTCTCGGTCTCTCTCCCGTCTCCCTCTCGGTCTCTCTCCCCCTGTCCCTCTCTCGGTCTCCCTCCCCCTGTCTCCCTCTCGGTCTCTCTCCCCCTGTCCCCATCTCGGGTTCTCTCCCCCTGTCCCCCTCACGGTACCTCCCCCTGTCTCCCTCTCGGTCTCTCTCCCCCTGTCCCCATCTCGGCCTGTCTCCCCCTGTCTCCCTCTCGGTTTCTCTCCCCCTGTCCCCATCTCGGTCTTGCTCCCCCTGCCCACCTCTCGGTCTCTCTCCTCCTGTCTCTCTATCGGTCTCTCTCCCCCTGTCTCCCTCTCGGTCTCTCTCCCCCTGTCCACCTCTCGGTCTCTCTTCTTCTGTCTCTCTATTGGTCTCTCTCCCCCTGTCTCCCCTCTCGGTCGCTCTCACCCTGTCCCCCTCTCGGTCTATCTCCCCCTGTCTCCCCCTCGGTCTCTCTCCCCCTGCCCACCTCTCGGTCTCTCTCCTCCTGTCTCCCTCTCGGTCTCTCTCCCGCTGTCTCCCTCTCGGTCTCTCTCCCCATATCCCCCTCTCGGTCTCTCTCCCCCGACTCCCTCTCGGTCTCTCTCCCCCGACTCCCTCTCGGTCTCTCTCCCCCTGTCCACCTCTCGGTCTCTCTTCTCCTGTCTCTCTATTGGTCTCTCTCCCCCTGTCTCCCCTCTCGGTCGCTCTCACCCTGTCCCCCTCTCGGTCTATCTCCCCCTGTCTCCCCCTCGGTATCTCTCCCCCTGCCCACCTCTCGGTCTCTCTCCTCCTGTCTCCCTCTCGGTCTCTCTCCCGCTGTCTCCCTCTCGGTCTCTCTCCCCATATCCCCCTCTCGGTCTCTCTCCCCCGACTCCCTCTCGGTCTCTCTCCCCCGTCCCCCTCTCGGTCTCTCTCCCGTCTCCCTCTCGGTCTCTCTCCCCCTGTCCCTCTCTCGGTCTCCCTCCCCCTGTCTCCCTCTCGGTCTCTCTCCCCCTGTCCCCATCTCGGGTTCTCTCCCCCTGTCCCCCTCACGGTACCTCCCCCTGTCTCCCTCTCGGTCTCTCTCCCCCTGTGCCCATCTCGGCCTGTCTCCCCCTGTCTCCCTCTCGGTTTCTCTCCCCCTGTCCCCATCTCGGTCTTGCTCCCCCTGCCCACCTCTCGGTCCCTCTCCCCCTGTCCCCCTCTCTCCCTCTCCCCCTGTCTCACTCTCGGTCTCTCTCCTCCTGTCCCCCTCTCGGTCGGTCTCTCTCCTCCTGTTCCCCTCTCGGTCTCTCTCCCCCTTTCTCCCTCTCGGTCTCTCTCCCCCTTTCTCCCTCTCGGTCTCTCGCCACCTGTCCCCCTCTTGGTCTCTCTCCCCCTGTCCTCCTCTCGGTCTCTGTCCCCCGTCCCTCTCTCGGTCTCTCTCCCCCTGTCTCCCTCTCGGTCTCTCTCTCCCTGTCCCCCTGTCGGTCTCTCTCCCCGTCCCCCTCTCGGTCTCTCTCCCCCTGTCTCCCTCTCGGTCTCTCTCCCCCTGTCTCCCTCTCTGTCTCTCTCCCCCGTCCCCCTCTCGGTCTCTCTCCCCCTGTCCCCCCTCAGTCTCTCTCCCCCTGTCCCTCTCGGTCACTCTCCCCCTGTCTCCCTCTCGGTCTCTCTCCCCCTGTCCACCTCTCGGTCTCTCTCCTCCTGTCTCTCTATCGGTCTCTCACCCCCCTGTCTCCCCTCTCGGTCTCTCTCCCCCTGTCTCCCCTCTCGATCTCTCTCCCCCTGTCCTCCTCTCGGTCTCTCTCCCCCGTCTCGCTCTCTGTCTCTCTCACCCTGTCTCCCCTCTCGGTCCCTCTCCCCCTGTCTCCCTCTCGGTCCCTCTCCCCCTGTCTCCCTCTCGGTCTCTCTCCCCCTGTCCCCCTCTCGGTCTCTCTCCCCCTGTCCCCCTCTCGGTCTCTCTCCCCCTGTTCCCCCTCTAGCTCTCTCACCTCCTGTCCCCCTCTCGTTCCCTCTCCCCCTGTCCCCCTCTCGTTCCCTCTGCACCTGTCCCCCTCTCGGTCTCTCTCCCCCTGTCCCCCTCTCGGTCTCTCTCCCCCTGTCCCCCTCTCGGTCTCTCTCCCCCTGTCTCCCCTCTCGGTCTCTCTCCCCCTGTCCACCACTCGGTCTCTCTCCTTTCCCCCTCTCTCTCTCTCTGCTCCTGTTCCCCCTCTCGTTCCCTCTCCCCCTTTCCCCCTCTCGTTCCCTCTCCCCCTGTCCCCCTCTCGGTCTCTCTCCTCCTGTCTCTCTATCGGTCTCTCTCCCCCTGTCTCCCTCTCGGTCCCTCTCCCCCGGTCCCCCTCTCGATCTATCTCCCCCTGTCTCCCCCTCGGTCTCTCTCCTCCTGTCCCTTTCGGTCTCTCTCCCGCTGTCTCCCCCTCGGTCTCTCTCCCCCTGTCTCCCTCTCGGTCTCGCTCCCCCTGTCCCCCCTCGGTCTCTCTCCCCCTGTCCACCTCTCGGTCTCTCTCCCCCTGTCCACCTCTCGGTCTCTCTCCCCCGACTCCCTCTCGGTCTCTCTCCCCCGTCCCCCTCTCGGTCTCTCTCCCGTCTCCCTCTCGGTCTCTCTCCCCCTGTCCCTCTCTCGGTCTCCCTCCCCCTGTCTCCCTCTCGGTCTCTCTCCCCCTGTCCCCATCTCGGGTTCTCTCCCCCTGTCCCCCTCACGGTACCTCCCCCTGTCCCCCTCTCGGTCTCTCTCCCCCTGTCCCCATCTCGGCCTGTCTCCCCCTGTCCCCCTCTCGGTCTCTCTCCCCCTGTCCCCATCTCGGTCTCTCTCCCCCTGTCCCTCTCTCGGTCTCCCTCCCCCTGTCTCCCTCTCGGTCTCTCTCCCCCTGTCCCCATCTCGGGTTCTCTCCCCCTGTCCCCCTCACGGTACCTCCCCCTGTCTCCCTCTCGGTCTCTCTCCCCCTGTCCCCATCTCGGCCTGTCTCCCCCTGTCTCCCTCTCGGTTTCTCTCCCCCTGTCCCCATCTCGGTCTTGCTCCCCCTGCCCACCTCTCGGTCCCTCTCCCCCTGTCCCCCTCTCTCCCTCTCCCCCTGTCTCACTCTCGGTCTCTCTCCTCCTGTCCCCCTCTCGGTCGGTCTCTCTCCTCCTGTTCCCCTCTCGGTCTCTCTCCCCCTTTCTCCCTCTCGGTCTCTCAGCCCCTTTCTCCCTCTCGGTCTCTCTCCCCCTTTCTCCCTCTCGGTCTCTCGCCACCTGTCCCCCTCTTGGTCTCTCTCCCCCTGTCCTCCTCTCGGTCTCTGTCCCCCGTCCCTCTCTCGGTCTCTCTCCCCCTGTCTCCCTCTCGGTCTCTCTCTCCCTGTCCCCCTGTCGGTCTCTCTCCCCGTCCCCCTCTCGGTCTCTCTCCCCCTGTCTCCCTCTCGGTCTCTCTCCCCCTGTCTCCCTCTCTGTCTCTCTCCCCTGTCCCCCTCTCGGTCTCTCTCCCCCTGTCCCCCCTCAGTCACTCTCCCCCTGTCCCTCTCGGTCACTCTCCCCCTGTCTCCCTCTCGGTCTCTCTCCCCCTGTCCACCTCTCGGTCTCTCTCCTACTGTCTCTCTATCGGTCTCTCACCCCCCTGTCTCCCCTCTCGGTCTCTCTCCCCCTGTCTCCCCTCTCGATCTCTCTCCCCCTGTCCTCCTCTCGGTCTCTCTCCCCCGTCTCGCTCTCTGTCTCTCTCACCCTGTCTCCCCTCTCGGTCCCTCTCCCCCTGTCTCCCTCTCGGTCCCTCTCCCCCTGTCTCCCTCTCGGTCTCTCTCCCCCTGTGTCCCTCTCGGTCTCTCTCCCCCTGTCCCCCTCTCAGTCTCTCTCCGCCTTTCCTCCTCTCGGTCTCTCTCCCCCTGTCTCCCTCTCGGTCCCTCTCCCCCTGTCTCCCTCTCGGTCTCGCTCCTCCCATGTCCCCCTCTTGGTCTCTCTCCCCCTGTCCCCCTCTCGGTCTCTCTCCCGCTGTCTCCCTCTCGGTCTCTCTCCCCCTGTCTCCCTCTCGGTCTCTCTCCCCCGTTCCCCTCTCGGTCTCTCTCCCCCTCTCGGTCTCTCTCCCCCTGTCTCCCTCTCGGTCTCTCTCTCCCCCTGTCCCCCTCTCGGTCTCTCTCCCCCTGTCCACCTCTCGGTCTCTCTCCTCCTGTTCCCCCTCTCGCTCTCTCACCTCCTGTCCCCCTCCGTTCCCTCTCCCCCTGTCCCCCTCTCGTTCCCTCTGCACCTGTCCCCCTCTCGGTCTCTCTCCCCCTGTCCCCCTCTCGGTCTCTCTCCCCCTGTCCCCCTCTCGGTCTCTCTCCCCCTGTCTCCCCTCTCGGTCTCTCTCCCCCTGTCCACCACTCGGTCTCTCTCCTTTCCCCCTCTCGTTCCCTCTCCCCCTTTCCCCCTCTCGTTCCCTATCCCCCTGTCCCCCTCTCGGTCTCTCTCCTCCTGTCTCTCTATCGGTCTCTCTCCCCCTGTCTCCCTCTCGGTCCCTCTCCCCCGGTCACCCTCTCGGTCTATCTCCCCCTGTCTCCCCCTCGGTCTCTCTCCTCCTGTCCCTCTCGGTCTCTCTCCCGCTGTCTCCCCCTCGGTCTCTCTCCCCCTGTCTCCCTCTCGGTCTCGCTCCCCCTGTCCCCCCCTCGGTCTCTCTCCCCCTGTCCCCCCCTCGGTCTCTCTCCCCCTGTCCACCTCTCGGTCTCTCTCCTCCTGTCCCCCTCTCGGTCTCTATCCTGTCCCCCTCTCGGTCTCTCTCCCCCGACTCCCTCTCGGTCTCTCTCCCCCGTCCCCCTCTCGGTCTCTCTCCCGTCTCCCTCTCGGTCTCTCTCCCCCTGTCCCTCTCTCGGTCTCCCTCCCCCTGTCTCCCTCTCGGTCTCTCTCCCCCTGTCCCCATCTCGGGTTCTCTCCCCCTGTCCCCCTCACGGTACCTCCCCCTTTCTCCCTCTCGGTCTCTCTCCCCCTGTCCCCATCTCGGCCTGTCTCCCCCTGTCTCCCTCTCGGTTTCTCTCCCCCTGTCCCCATCTCGGTCTTGCTCCCCCTGCCCACCTCTCGGTCTCTCTCCTCCTGTCTCTCTATCGGTCTCTCTCCCCCTGTCTCCCTCTCGGTCTCTCTCCCCCTGTCCACCTCTCGGTCTCTCTTCTCCTGTCTCTCTATTGGTCTCTCTCCCCCTGTCTCCCCTCTCGGTCGCTCTCACCCTGTCCCCCTCTCGGTCTATCTCCCCCTGTCTCCCCCTCGGTCTCTCTCCTCCTGTCCCTCTCGGTCTCTCTCCCGCTGTCTCCCTCTCGGTCTCTCTCCCCATATCCCCCTCTCGGTCTCTCTCCCCCTGTCTCCCTCTCGGTCTTGCTCCCCCTGTCCACCCCTCGGTCTCTCTCCCCCAGTCCCCCCCTCAGTCTCTCTCCCCCTGTCCACCTCTCGGTCTCTCTCCTCCTGTCCCCCTCTCGGTCTCTCTCCTGTCCCCCTCTCGGTCTCTCTCCCCCGACTCCCTCTCGGTCTCTCTCCCCCGTCCCCCGCTCGGTCTCTCTCCTCCTGTCTCCCTCTCGGTCTCTCTCCCCCTGTCCCATTCTCGGTCTCTCTCCCCCTGTCCCACTCTCGGTCTCTCTCCCCCTGTCTCCCCCTCGGTCTCTCTCCTCCTGTCCCTCTCGGTCTCTCTCCCGCTGTCTCCCTCTCGGTCTCTCTCCTCCTGTCTCCCTCTCGGTCTCTCTCTCCCGTCCCCCTCTCGGTCTCTCTCCCCTATCCCCCTCTCGGCCTCTCTCTCCCTGTCCCCCCCTCAATCTCTCTCCCCCTGTCCACCTCTCGGTCTCTCCCCCTGTCCACATCTCGGTCTCTCTTCTCCTGTCCCCCTCTCGGTCTCTCTCCTGTCCCCCTCTCGGTCTCTCTCCCCCTTCCCTCCTCTCGATCCCTCTCCCCATGTCGCCCTCTCTCCCTCTCCCCCTGTCTCACTCTCGGTCTCTCTCCTCCTGTCCCCCTCTCGGTCGGTCTCTCTCCTCCTGTTCCCCTCTCGGTCGCTCGCCCCCTTTCTCCCTCTCGGTCTCTCTCCCCCTTTCTCCCTCTCGGTCTCTCTCCCCCTTTCTCCCTCTCGGTCTCTCACCACCTGTCCCCCTCTTGGTCTCTCTCCCCCTGTCCTCCTCTCGGTCTCTCTCCCCCGTCCCTCTCTCGGTCTCTCTCCCCCTGTCTCCCTCTCGGTCTCTCTCTCCCTGTCCCCCTGTCGGTCTCTCTCCCAGTCCCCCTGTCGGTCTCTCTCCCCCTGTCCCCCTCTCGGTCTCTCTCCCCCTGTCCCCCTCTCGGTCTCTCTCCCCCTGTCCCCCTCTCGGTCTCTCTCCCCCTGTCCACCTCTCGGTCTCTCTCCCCCTGTCTCCCTCTCGGTCTCTCTCCCCCTGTCCCCCACTCGGTCTCTCTCCCCCTGTCCCCCTCTCGGTCTCTCTCCCCCTGTCTCCCTCTCTGTCTCTCTCCCCCGTCCCCCTCTCGGTCTCTCTTCCCCTGTCCCCCCTCAGTCTCTCTCCCCCTGTCCCTCTCGGCCTCTCTCCCCCTGTCTCCCTCTCGGTCTCTCTCCCCCTGTCCCCCCTCAGTCTCTCTCCCCCTGTCCCTCTCGGTCTCTCTCCCCCTGTCTCCCTCTCGGTCTCTCTCCCCCTGTCCACCTCTCGGTCTCTCTCCACCTGTCTCTCTATCGGTCTCTCACCCCCCTGTCTCCCCTCTCGGTCTCTCTCCCCCTGTCTCCCCTCTCGGTCTCTCTCCCCCTGTCCTCCTCTCGGTCTCTCTCCCCCGTCTCGCTCTCTGTCTCTCTCACCCTGTCTTCCCTCTCGGTCCCTCTCCCCCTGTCTCCCTCTCGGTCTCTCTCCCCCTGTGTCCCTCTCGGTCTCTCTCCCCCTGTCCCCCTCTCAGTCTCTCTCCGCCTTTCCTCCTCTCGGTCTCTCTCCCCCTGTTTCCCTCTCGGTCCCTCTCTCCCTGTCTCCCTCTCGGTCTCTCACCTCCCATGTCCCCCTCTTGGTCTCTCTCCCCCTGTCCCCCTCTCGGTCTCTCTCCCGCTGTCTCCCTATCGGTCTCTCTCCCCTTGTCTCCCTCTCGGTCTCTCTCCCCCGTTCCCCTCTCGGTCTCTCTCCCCCTCTCGGTCTCTCTCCCCCTGTCTCCCTCTCGGTCTCTCTCTTCCCCCTGTCCCCCTCTCGGTCTCTCTCCCCCTGTCCACCTCTCGGTCTCTCTCCTCCTGTTCCCCCTCTCGCTGTCTCTCCTCCTGTCCCCCTCTCGTTCCCTCTCCCCCTGTCCCCCTCTCGTTCCCTCTGCACCTGTCCCCCTCTCGGTCTCTCTCCTCCTGTCCCCCTCTCGGTCTCTCTCCCCCTGTCTCCCCTCTCGGTCTCTCTCCCCCTGTCCACCACTCGGTCTCTCTCCTTTCCCCCTCTCGCTCTCTCTGCTCCTGTTCCCCCTCTCGTTCCCTCTCCCCCTTTCCCCCTCTCGTTCCCTCTCCCCCTTTCCCCCTCTCGTTCCCTCTCCCCCTGTCCCCCTCTCGGTCCCTCTCCCCCGGTCCCCCTCTCCGACTATCTCCCCCTGTCTCCCCCTCGGTCTCTCTCCTCCTGTCCCTCTCGGTCTCTCTCCCGCTGTCTCCCTCTCGGTCTATCTCCCCCTGTCTCCCTCTCGGTCTCGCTCCCCCTGTCCCCCCCTCGGTCTCTATCCTGTCCCCCTCTCGGTCTCTCTCCCCCGACTCCCTCTCGGTCTCTCTCCCCCGTCCCCCTCTCGGTCTCTCTCCCGTCTCCCTCTCGGTCTCTCTCCCCCTGTCCCTCTCTCGGTCTCCCTCCCCCTGTCTCCCTCTCGGTCTCTCTCCCCCTGTCCCCATCTCGGGTTCTCTCCCCCTGTCCCCCTCACGGTACCTCCCCCTTTCTCCCTCTCGGTCTCTCTCCCCCTGTCCCCATCTCGGTCTTGCTCCCCCTGCCCACCTCTCGGTCTCTCTCCTCCTGTCTCTCTATCGGTCTCTCTCCCCCTGTCTCCCTCTCGGTCTCTCTCCCCCTGTCCACCTCTCGTTCTCTCTCCTCCTGTCTCTCTATTGGTCTCTCTCCCCCTGTCTCCCCTCTCGGTCTCTCTCACCCTGTCTCCCCCTCGGTCTCTCTCCTCCTGTCCCTCTCGGTCTCTCTCCCGCTGTCTCCCTCTCGGTCTCTCTCCCCATATTTCCCTCTCGGTCTCACTCCCCCTGTCTCCCTCTCGGTCTCGCTCCCCCTGACCACCCCTCGGTCTCTCTCCCCTGTCCCCCTCTCGGTCTCTCTCCTGTCCCCCTCTCGGTCTCTCTCCCCCTGTCCCCCTCTCGGTCTCTCTCCCCCTGTCCCCCTCTCGGTCTCTCTCCTCCTGTCTCCCTCTCGGTCTCTCTCCCCCTGTCCCCCTCTCGGTCTCACTCCCCCGTCCCCCTCTCGGTCTCTCTCCCCCCGTCCCCCCTCTTGGTCTCTCTCCCCCTGTCCCCCTCTCGGTCTCTGTCCCCCTGTCTCCCTCTCGATCTCGCTCCCCTTGTCTCCCTCTCGGTCTCTCTCCCCCGTCCCCCTCTCGGTCTCTCTCCCCCGTCCCCCTCTCGGTCTCTCTCCCCCTATCCCCCTCTCGGTCTCACTCCCCCTGTCCCCCCCCTCAATCTCTCTCCCCCTGTCCACCTCTCGGTATCTCTCCCCCTGTCCCCCTCTCGGTCGCTATCCTGTCCCCCTCTCGGTCTCTCTCCCCCGACTCCCTCTCGGTCTCTCTCCCCCGTCCCCCTCTCGGTCTCTCTCCCGTCTCCCTCTCGGTCTCTCTCCCCCCTGTCCCTCTCTCAGTCTCCCTCCCCCTGTCTCCCTCTCGGTCTCTCTCCCCCTGTCCCCATCTCGGGTTCTCTCCCCCTGTCCCCCTCACGGTACCTCCCCCTGTCTCCCTCTCGGTCTCTCTCCCCCTGTCCCCATCTCGGCCTGTCTCCCCCTGTCTCCCTCTCGGTTTCTCTCCCCCTGTCCCCATCTCGGTCTTGCTCCCCCTGCCCACCTCTCGGTCTCTCTCCTCCTGTCTCTCTATCGGTCTCTCTCCCCCTGTCTCCCTCTCGGTCTCTCTCCCCCTGTCCACCTCTCGTTCTCTCTCGTCCTGTCTCTCTATTGGTCTCTCTCCCCCTGTCTCCCCTCTCGGTCTCTCTCACCCTGTCCCCCTCTCGGTCTATCTCCCCCTGTCTCCCCCTCGGTCTCTCTCCTCCTGTCCCTCTCGGTCTCTCTCCCGCTGTCTCCCTCTCGGTCTCGCTCCCCCTGTCCACCCCTCGGTCTCGCTCCCCCTGTCCCCCTCTCGGTCTCTCTCCTGTCCCCCTCTCGGTCTCTCTCCCCCTGTCCCCCTCTCGGTCTCACTCCCCCTGTCCCCCTCTCGGTCTCTCTCCTCCTGTCTCCCTCTCGGTCTCTCTCCCCCTGTCCCCCTCTCGGTCTCACTCCCCCGTCCCCCTCTCGGTCTCTCTCCCCCCGTCCCCCTCTTGGTCTCTCTCCCCCTGTCCCCCTCTCGGTCTCTGTCCCCCTGTCTCCCTCTCGATCTCGCTCCCCTTGTCTCCCTCTCGGTCTCTCTCCCCCGTCCCCCTCTCGGTCTCTCTCCCCCGTCCCCCTCTCGGTCTCTCTCCCCTATCCCCCTCTCGGTCTCACTCCCCCTGTCCCCCCCCCTCAATCTCTCTCCCCCTGTCCACCTCTCGGTATCTCTCCCCCTGTCCCCCTCTCGGTCTCTATCCTGTCCCCCTCTCGGTCTCTCTCCCCCGACTCCCTCTCGGTCTCTCTCCCCCGTCCCCCTCTCGGTCCCTCTCCCGTCTCCCTCTCGGTCTCTCTCCGCCTGTCCCTCTCTCGGTCTCCCTCCCCCTGTCTCCCTCTCGGTCTCTCTCCCCCTGTCCCCATCTCGGGTTCTCTCCCCCTGTCCCCCTCACGGTACCTCCCCCTGTCTCCCTCTCGGTCTCTCTCCCCCTGTCTCCCCTCTCGTTCTCTCTCCCCCTGTCTCCCCTCTCGGTCTCTCTCCCCCTGTCCACCACTCGGTCTCTCTCCTTTCCCCCTCTTGCTCTCTCTGCTCCTGTTCCCCCTCTCGTTCCCTCTCCCCCTGTCCCCCTCTCGTTCCCTCTCCCCCTGTCCCCCTCTCGGTCTCTCTCCTCCTGTCTCTCTATCGGTCTCTCTCCCCCTGTCTCCCTCTCGGTCCCTCTCCACCGGTCCCCCTCTCGGACTATCTCCCCCTGTCTCCCCCTCGGTCTCTCTCCTCCTGTCCCCATCTCGGGTTCTCTCCCCCTGTCCCCCTCACGGTACCTCCCCCTGTCTCCCTCTCGGTCTCTCTCCCCCTGTCCCCATCTCGGCCTGTCTCCCCCTGTCTCCCTCTCGGTCTCTCCCCCTGTCTCCCTCTCGGTCTCTCTCCCCCTGTCCCCATCTCGGCCTGTCTCCCCCTGTCTCCCTCTCGGTTTCTCTCCCCCTGTCCCCATCTCGGTCTTGCTCCCCCTGCCCACCTCTCGGTCTCTCTCCTCCTGTCTCTCTATCGGTCTCTCTCCCCCTGTCTCCCTCTCGGTCTCTCTCCCCCTGTCCACCTCTCGGTCTCTCTCCTCCTGTCTCTCTATTGGTCTCTCTCCCCCTGTCTCCCCTCTCGGTCTCTCTCAACCTGTCCCCCTCTCGGTCTATCTCCCCCTGTCTCCCCCTCGGTCTCTCTCCTCCTGTCCCTCTCGGTCTCTCTCCCGCTGTCTCCCTCTCGGTCTCTCTCCCCATATCCCCCTCTCGGTCTCTCTCCCCCTGTCTCCCTCTCGGTCTCGCTCCCCCTGTCCACCCTTCGGTCTCTCTCCCCTGTCCCCCTCTCGGTCTCTCTCCTGTCCCCCTCTCGGTCTCTCTCCCCCTGTCCCCCTCTCGGTCTCTCTCCTCCTGTCTCCCTCTCGGTCTCTCTCCCCCTGTCCCCCTCTCGGTCTCACTCCCCCGTCCCCCTCTTGGTCTCTCTCCCCCCGTCCCCCTCTTGGTCTCTCTCCCCTGTCCCCCTCTCGGTCTCTGTCTCCCTGTCTCCCTCTCGATCTCGCTCCCGTTGTCTCCCTCTCGGTCTCTCTCCCCCGTCCCCCTCTCGGTCTCTCTCCCCCGTCCCCCTCTCGGTCTCTCTCCCCCTATCCCCCTCTCGGTCTCACTCCCCCTGTCCCCCCCCCTCAATCTCTCTCCCCCTGTCCACCTCTCGGTCTCTCTCCCAATGTCCACCTCTCGGTCTCTCTTCTCCTGTCCCCCTCTCGGTCTCTCTCCTGTCCCCCTCTCGGTCTCTCTCCCCCGTCTCCCTCTCTGTCTCTCTCCCCCTTCCCTCCTCTCGATCCCTCTCCCCCTGTCGCCCTCTCTCCCTCTCCCCCTGTCTCACTCTCGGTCTCTCTCCTCCTGTCCCCCTCTCGGTCGGTCTCTCTCCTCCTGTTCCCCTCTCGGTCGCTCGCCCCCTTTCTCCCTCTCGGTCTCTCTCCCCCTTTCTCCCTCTCGGTCTCTCTCCCCCTGTCCCCCTCTTGGTCTCTCTCCCCCTGTCCTCCTCTCGGTCTCTCTCCCCCGTCCCTCTCTCGGTCTCTCTCCCCCTGTCTCCCTCTCGGTCTCTCTCTCCCTGTCCCCCTGTCGGTCTCTCTCCCTGTCCCCCTGTCGGTCTCTCTCCCTGTCCCCCTCTCTGTCTCTCTCCCACTGTCCCCCTCTCGGTCTCTCTCCCCCTGTCCCCCTCTCGGTCTCTCTCCCCCTGTCCACCTCTCGGTCTCTCTCCCCCTGTCTCCCTCTCGGTCTCTCTCCCCCTGTCCCCCCTCAGTCTCTCTCCCCCTGTCCCTCTCGGCCTCTCTCCCCCTGTCTCCCTCTCGGTCTCTCTCCCCCTGTCCACCTCTCGGTCTCTCTCCTCCTGTCTCTCTATCGGTCTCTCACCCCCCTGTCTCCCCTCTCGGTCTCTCTCCCCCTGTCTCCCCTATCAGTCTCTCTCCCCCTGTCCTCCTCTCGGTCTCTCTCTCCCGTCTCGCTCTCTGTCTCTCTCACCCTGTCTCCCCTCTCGGTCCCTCTCCCCCTGTCTCCCTCTCGGTCCCTCTCCCCCTGTCTCCCTCTCGGTCTCTCTCCCCATGTCCCCCTCTCGGTCTCTCTCCCCCTGTCCCCCTCTCGGTCTCTCTCCCCCTGTCTCCCTCTCGGTCTCTCTCTCCCGTTCCCCTCTCGGTCTCTCTCCCCCTGTCCCCCTCTCGGTCTCTCTCCCCCTGTCTCCCTCTCGGTCTCTCTACCCCCCTGTCCCCCTCTTGGTCTCTCTCCCCCTGTCCCCCTCTCGGTCTCTCTCCCGCTGTCTCCCTCTCGGTCTCTCTCCCCCTGTCTCCCTCTCGGTCTCTCTCCCCCCGTTCCCCTCTCGGTCTCTCTCCCCCTCTCGGTCTCTCTCCCCCTGTCTCCCTCTCGGTCTCTCTCTCCCCCTGTCCCCCTCTCGGTCTCTCTCCCCCTGTCCCCCTCTCGGTCTCTCTCCCCCTGTCCCCCTCTCGGTCTCTCTCCCCCTGTCCACCTCTCGGTCTCTCTCCTCCTGTTCCCCCTCTCGCTCTCTCTCCTCCTGTCCCCCTCTCGTTCCCTCTGCCCCTGTCCCCCTCTCGGTCTCTCTCCCCCGTCCCCCTCTCGGTCTCTCTCCCCCTGTCCACCACTCGGCCTCTCTCCTTTCCCCCTCTCGCTCTCTCTGCTCCTGTCCCCCTCTCGTTCCCTCTCCCCCTGTCCCCCTCTCGTTCCCTCTCCCTCTGTCCCCCTCTCGGTCTCTCTCCTCCTGTCTCTCTATCGGTCTCTCTCCCCCTGTCTCCCTCTCGGTCTCTCTCTCCCGTTCCCCTCTCGGTCTCTCTCCCCCTGTCTCCCTCTCGGTCTCTCACTCCCTGTCCCCCTCTCGGTCACTCTCCCCCATCTCCCTCTCCGTCTCTCTCCCGCTGTCCCCCTCGGTCTCTCTCCCCATCCCCCTCTCGGTCTCTCTCCTCCTGTCTCCCTCTCGGTCTCTCTCCCCCTGTCCCCCTCTCGGTTTCTCCCCCCCTGTCCCTCTCGGTCTCTCTCCCCCATCCCCCTCTCGGTCTCTCTCCCCCTGTTCCCATCTCGTTCTCTCTCACCCTGTCCCCATCTCGGTCTCTCTCCCCCTGTCTCCCTCTTGGTCTCTCTCCCCCTGTCCCCATCTCGGTCTCTCTCCCCTTGTCTCCCCCTCGATCTCTCTCCCCCTGTCCCCATCCCGGTCTCGCTCCCCCTGTCTCCCTCTCGGTATCTCTCCCCCTGTCTCCCTCTCGGACTCTATGCCCCTGACCCCCATCTCTGTCTCTCTCCCCCGTCTCTGTCACTCTCCCCCTGTTCCCCTCTCGATCTCTCTCCCCTTTCCCCCTCTCGGTCTCTCTCCCCACTTCCCTCTCAGTTTCTCTCCCCTATCCCCCTCTCGATCTCTCGGTCTCTCTCCCCCTCTCGGTCTCTCTCCCCCTGCCCCCTCTCAGCCTCTCTCCCCCTGTCACCCTCTCGGCCTCTCTCCCCCTGTCATCCTCTCGGTATCTCTCCCCCTGTACCCCTCTCGGTCTCTCTCCTTCTATCCCCCTCTCGGTCTCTCTCCCCATGTGCCCCTCTCTGTCTCTCTCACCCTATCCTCCTCTAGGCCTCTCTCTCGCTCTCTCTCTCACTCTCTCCCTCTCTCTCTCTCTCTCCCTCTCCTCCTGTCTCCCTCTCAGTCTCTCTCCCCCTGTCCCAGTCTCGGTCTCTCTCCCCCTGTCCCAGTCACGTTCTCCCTCCCCCTGTCTCCCTCTCGGTCTCTCTCCTTCTGTACCCCCCCTTGGTCTCTCTCCGCCTGTCCCAGTCACGGTCTCTCTCCCCCTGTCCCAGTCTCGTTCTCTCTCCCCCTGTCCCCCTCTCGGTCTCTCTCCCCATGTCTCCCTCTCGGTCTCTCTCCCCCCGTCGCCCTCTCGGTCTCTCTCCCGCTGTCTCCCACTCGGTCTCTCTCCCCCTGCCTCCCTCTCGGTCTCTCTCCCCCTGTCCACCTCTCGATCTCTCGCCCCCCGTCGCCCTCTCGGTCTCTCGCCCCCCGTCGCCCTCTCGGTCTCTCTCCCGCTGTCTCCCTCTTGGTCTCTCTCCCCCAGTCCTCCACTCTCTCTCTCGCCCTGTCCCCCTCTCGATCTTTCCCCATGTCCACCTCTTGGTCTCTTTCCCCCTGTCTCCCTCGCGGTCTGTTTCCCCCCTGTCTCCCTCTCGGTCTCTCCCCCTGTCCCCCTCTCGGTCTCTCTCCCCCGTCTCCCTCTCGATCTCTCTCCCCTTGTCCCCCTCGGTCTCTCCCCCCTGTCCACCTCTCGGTCTCTCTCCTCCTGTCTCTCTAACAGTCTCTCTCCCCCTGTCTCCCCTCTCGGTCTCTCTCCCCCTGTCCTCCTCTCGGTCTCTCTCCCCCGTCTCCTTCTCGGTCTCTCTCCCCCTGTCTCCCCTCTTGGTCCCTCTCTCCCTGTCTCCCTCTTGGTCCCTCTCTCCCTGTCTCCCTCTCGGTCTCTCTCCTCCTGACCCCCTCTCGGTCTCTCTCCCCCGTCTCCCTCTCGGTCTCTCTCCCCCTGTCTCCCCTCTCGGTCTCTCTCTCCCTGTCTCCCTCTCGGTCTCTCTCCCCCCATGTCCCCCTCCTGGTCTCTCTCCCCCTGTCTCCCTCTCGGTCCCTCTCTCCCTGTCTCCCTCTCGGTCTCTCTCCCCCTGTCCCCCTCTCGGTCTCTCTCCCCCTGTCCCCCTCTCCGTCTCTCTCCCCCTGTCCCCCTCTCGGTCTCTCTCCCCCTGTCTCCCTCTCGGTCTCTCTTCCCCCTGTCCCCATCTCGTGTTCTCTCCCCCTGTCCCCCTCTGGGTCCCTCCCCCTGTCTCCCTCTCGGTCTCTCTCCCCCTGTCCCCATCTCGGCCTGTATCCCCCTGTCTCTCTCTCGGTTACTCTTCCCCTTTCCCCATCTCGGTCTCGCTCCCCCTGCCCACCTCTCGGTCTCTCTCCTCCTGTCTCTCTATCGGTCTCTTTCCCCCTGTCTGCCTCTCGGTCTCTCTCCCCCTGTCCACCTCTCGGTCTCTCTCCTCCTGTCTCTCTATTGGTCTCTCTCCCCCTGCCTCCCTCTCGGTCTCTCTCCCCCTGTCCACCTCTCGATCTCTCGCCCCCCGTCGCCCTCTCGGTCTCTCGCCCCCGTCGCCCTCTCGGTCTCTCTCCCGCTGTCTCCCTCTTGGTCTCTCTCCCCCAGTCCTCCACTCTCTCTCTCGCCCTGTCCCCCTCTCGATCTCTCCCCATGTCCACCTCTTGGTCTCTTTCCCCCTGTCTCCCTCGCGGTCTGTTTCCCCCTGTCTCCCTCTCGGTCTCTCCCCCTGTCCCCCTCTCGGTCTCTCTCCCCCGTCTCCCTCTCGATCTCTCTCCCCTTGTCCCCCTCGGTCTCTCCCCCCTGTCCACCTCTCGGTCTCTCTCCTCCTGTCTCTCTAACAGTCTCTCTCTCCCTGTCTCCCCTCTCGGTCTCTCTCCCCCTGTCCTCCTCTCGGTCTCTCTCCCCCGTCTCCTTCTCGGTCTCTCTCCCCCTGTCTCCCCTCTTGGTCCCTCTCTCCCTGTCTCCCTCTTGGTCCCTCTCTCCCTGTCTCCCTCTCGGTCTCTCTCCTCCTGACCCCCTCTCGGTCTCTCTCCCCCGTCTCCCTCTCGGTCTCTCTCCCCCTGTCTCCCCTCTCGGTCTCTCTCTCCCTGTCTCCCTCTCGGTCTCTCTCCCCCCATGTCCCCCTCCTGGTCTCTCTCCCCCTGTCTCCCTCTCGGTCCCTCTCTCCCTGTCTCCCTCTCGGTCTCTCTCCCCCTGTCCCCCTCTCGGTCTCTCTCCCCCTGTCCCCCTCTCCGTCTCTCTCCCCCTGTCCCCCTCTCGGTCTCTCTCCCCCTGTCTCCCTCTCGGTCTCTCTTCCCCCTGTCCCCATCTCGTGTTCTCTCCCCCTGTCCCCCTCTGGGTCCCTCCCCCTGTCTCCCTCTCGGTCTCTCTCCCCCTGTCCCCATCTCGGCCTGTATCCCCCTGTCTCTCTCTCGGTTACTCTTCCCCTTTCCCCATCTCGGTCTCGCTCCCCCTGCCCACCTCTCGGTCTCTCTCCTCCTGTCTCTCTATCGGTCTCTTTCCCCCTGTCTGCCTCTCGGTCTCTCTCCCCCTGTCCACCTCTCGGTCTCTCTCCTCCTGTCTCTCTATTGGTCTCTCTCCCCCTGTCTCCCCTCTCGGTCTCTTTCACCCTGTCCCCCTCTCGGTCTATCTCCCCCTGTCTCCCCCTCGGTCTCTCTCCTCCTGTCCCTCTCGGTCTCTCTCCCGCTGTCTCTCTCTCGGTTACTCTCCCCCTTTCCCCATCTCGGTCTCGCTCCCCCTGCCCACCTCTCGGTCTCTCTCCTCCTGTCTCTCTATCGGTCTCTCTCCCCCTGTCTCCCTCTCGGTCTCTCTCCCCCTGTCCACCTCTCGGTCTCTCTCCTCCTGTCTCTCTATTGGTCTCTCTCCCCCTGTCTCCCCTCTCGGTCTCTTTCACCCTGTCCCCCTCTCGGTCTATCTCCCCCTGTCTCCCCCTCGGTCTCTCTCCTCCTGTCCCTCTCGGTCTCTCTCCCGCTGTCTCCCTCTCGGTCTCTCTCCCCCTTTCTCCCTCTCGGTCTCTCTCCCCGTCCCCCTCTCGGCCTCTCTCCTCCTGTCTCCCTCTCAGTCTCTCTCCCCCTGTCCCCCTCTCGGTCTCTCTCCCCCTGTCGCCCTCTCGGTCTCTCTCCCCCTTTCTCCCTCTCGGACTCTCTCCCCCTGTCCCCCTCTTGGTCTCTCTCCCCCTCTCGGTCTCTCTCCCCCTGTCCCCCTCTTGGTCTCTCTCCCCCTGTCACCCTCTTGGTCTCTCTCCCCCTGTCCCCCTCTCGGTCTCTCTTCCTCCTGTCTCACTCTTGGTCTCTCTCCTCCTGTACCCTTCTTGGTCTCTCCCCCTGTCCCCCTCTCGGTCTCTCCCCCTGCCCCCCCCCCTCTCTCTCTCTCTCCCCCTGTCCCCCTATCGGTCTCTTTCCCCCCTCTCTCTTTGTCCCCGTCCTTCTCTTGGTGCCCCTCTCGCTCCCCCTCTCGTTCCCCCTCTCGCTCTTCTCTCTCTTGCTCCCTCTATGTTATCTTCTCGCTCCCTCTCACTCTTGATCTCGCTCTCTCCTTGAGCGGTTCTGGTGTGTCCCCTCGCACCCTTCCCCCGCCCTCAAGTCTCCCCCCCCCCCCCCCCCCGGTCTCGCTAATCCCCACTCTTTCGCCACCCCCTGCCTCCTTCCGGCCCGCTGTCTCCAACCCCTCCTCTCGCTCGCTCTGCCCTCTCTCCCTCAGTCTCCTCGGTCTCTCCTGCTTACACTCCCTCAGCCTCCCCTTTCCCTCGGTGATCTGTGGGTCAGCGCTGAGGAAGTGGCAGCTCTGAGGAGCGATGCTGTGCCAGCGGAGGGGTGCTGTGCCAGCGGAGGGGCACTGTGCCAGCGGAGCAGCGATGTGCCAGCGGAGGGGCGCTGTGCCAGTGGAGGGGCAGCTCTGAGGAGGCGCTGTGCCAGCGAGGGGTGCTGTGCCAGCGGAGGGACACTGTGCCAGCAGAGGGGCAGCTCTGAGGAGGCACTGCCAGCAAAGGGGATCTGTGCCAGCGGAGGGGTGCTGTGCCTGTGGAGGGGCACTGTGCCAGCGGAGGGGCAGCTCTGAGGAGGCGCTGTGCCAGCGGAGGGGCGCTGTGCCAGCGGAGGGGCGCTGTGCCAGCGGTGGGGCGCTGTGCCAGCAGAGGGGCGCTGTGCCAGTGGAGGGGTGCTGTGCCAGCGGAGGGGCACTGTGCCAGCGGAGGGGCAGCTCTGAGGAGGCGATGTGCCAGCGGAGGGGCGCTGTGCCAGCAGAGGGGCTGCTCTGAGGAGGCGCTGTGCCAGCGGAGGGGCACTGTGCCAGCGGAAGGGCGCTGTGCCAGCAGAGGGGCACTGTGCCAGTGGAGGGGCGCTGTGCCAGTGGAGGGGCGCTGTGCCAGCGGAGGGGCACTGTGCCAGCAGAGGGGCGCTGTGCCAGCGGAGGGGCAGCTCTGAGGAGGTGGTGTGCCAGCGGAGGGGCACTGTGCCAGCGGAGGGGCGCTGTGCCAGCGGAGGGGCGCTGTGCGAGCTGAGGGGCAGCTTTGAGGAGGTGCTGTGCCAGCGGAGAGGCAGCTCTGAGGAGGCGATGTGCCGGCGGAGGGGCAGCTCTGAGGAGGATCATCTCCCAACGGCCCCCTCAGGTGTGAGTGACAGAATCCAGGGTTCCTATTGGAGGAATGGGTGATGCCTGCGGGGAATGGGTTCTCTCTGGTGCCCTGGCCAGTAGAGCAGCCCAGGCGGGTCTGTGTGTTGTTTGTTGGCGGTGTAACGGTTAAGAGTATCCGTCACTGATCTGGCTCCCACTGGCTTCCTTCACCGAGTGTAAAGAGGAAGTGTGAGTTTTCAAGTCCGGCGATGACTTCCTCAGGAGGTGTCTCGGGTTAATGGTGCTGTGTTCACGTACTCTCTCTGGCTCCGTCACTGCACCTTGCGCCTCCACTGCAAACCCCCCCACACCCCCCACCATCCTCCCCTCAATCCTCTCACTGTGTCAGTTCTCTGGCAACACCCTCGCCTCCACTACCCGCCCCTCCCACCATGACCCAATATCACCACCTCAACCTCTGATCTGTCCACAGGATCGGAGGCCCTCGGAGGTGCCAGGCCTAAGACAACCACCCCTGGTAAGATCTCCAAAGTCCACCAAACGTCCCAGGTAAGCCCATGGCTCATGGTCAGTGAGGGAAGGGGAAGTTTGAGAAAACGCTTGAGTGTTTGATGGGGACAGTGTAGAGGGAGCTTTACTAGTATCTAACCCCGTGCTGTAGCTGTCCTGGGAGTGTTTGATGGGGACAGTGCAGAGGGAGCTTCACTCTGTATCTAACCCCGTGCTGTACCTGTCCTGGGAGTGTTTGATGGGGACAATGTGGAGGGAGCTTTACTCTGTATCTAACCCCGTGCTGTCCCTGTCCTGGGAGTGTTTGATGGAGACAGTATAGAGAGAGCTTTACTCTGTATCTAACCCCGTGCTGTCCCTGTCCTGGGAGTGTTTGATGGGGACAGTGTAGAGGGAGCTTTACTCTGTATCTAACCCCGTGCTGTACCTGTCCTGGGAGTGTTCGATGGGGACAGTGTACAGGCAGATTACTCTGTATCTAACCCCGTGCTGTCCTTGTCCTGGGAGTATTTGATGGGGACAGTGTAGATGGAGCTTTACTCTGTATCTAACCCCGTGCTGTCCCTGACCTGGGAGTGTTTGATGGGGACATTGTAGAGGGAGCTTTACTCTGTATGTAACCCCGTGCTGTCCCTGTCCTGGGAGTGTTTGATGGGGACAGTGTAGAGGGAGCTTTACTCTGTATCTGACCCCGTGCTGTACCTGTCCTGGGAGTGTTTGATGGGGACAGTGTAGAGTGAGCTTTACTCTTTATTTAACACCTTGCTGTACCTGTCCTGGGAGTGTTTGATGGGGACAGTGTAGAGGGAGCTTTACTCTGTATCTAGCCCCGTGCTGTACCTGTCCTGGGAGTGTTTGATGGGGACAGTGTAGAGGGAGCTTTACTCTGTATCTAACCCCGTGCTGTACCTGTCCTGGGAGTGTTTAATGGGGACAGTGTAGAGGGAGCTTTACTCTGTATCTAACCCCGTGCTGTACCTGTCCTGGGAGTGTTTGATGGGGACAGTGCAAAGGGAGCTTCACTCTGTATCTAACCCCGTGCTGTACCTGTCCTGGGAGTGTTTGATGGGGACAGTGTAGAGGGAGCTTTACTCTGTATCTAACCCCGTGCTGTACCTGTCCTGGGAGTGTTTGATGGGGACAGTGTAGAGGGAGCTTTACTCTGTATCTAACCCCATGCTGTACCTGTCCTGGGAGTGTTTGATGGGGACAGTGTAGAGGGAGCTTTACTCTGTATCTAACCCCGTGCTGTACCTGTCCTGGGAGTGTTTGATGGGGACAGTGTAGAGGGAGCTTTACTCTGTATCTAACCCCGTGCTGTACCTGTCCTGGGAGTGTTTGATGGGGACAGTGCAGAGGGTGCGTTACTCTGTATTTAATGGTGTAATGAAGTTTGGGATCTTCCTGCCCTGTGCGAGTGGCCCAGGACTGCGCGATGGGTAATCAAGTCCTGGAAGGATTGCTGCCACGTGCATTTAATTAACCATTTTTTTTTTCCCCCCTTCCTGCTGCCTGCCGAATCTGCGATGGTTGCCATGGAAGCGGCTGCATCCCGCCAGCAATAAGCCCCAGGCTTCTAACCACGGAGTCAATGCCAAAAGAGGCTCCAGTCGGGGACACATATGCAGTGGTGGCACGGCCAAAGTCGGGCGGGGGAGTGGTTGGGACACAGAGGCCCTCTGCCCCCATCGCCCAGGTGTCGGCGGGCTGTGAGTACGAGAATCTGGCAGAGGGAGAAAGACCCGTCCGCGAGACTTCACTGTACACCACGGTGATAGTCAAGGAGGTACCCCGCCCTCCTGCCCCCACACAGACGCATTACGCCCACACTGACCGCTCGCCGAAGGCCAAGGAGGCATCCAGCGCCAGCTCCCAAGCAACAATCCCGTACACCACCATCGATTTCGGACAGCCCAGGCGGGACTCGCGAGGCTCGGCAGCCCCAGCGACCAGCAAAGGTGAGCTGACACTCGGCACCACGACTAAAACATCACCAGGCGCTTCGAGAGGCCGGAATTGGGGGACTGCAGAGATCTCGGAATGGTTGTAGGAGACTCCAGCTCAATGCGGGAAACAGGGAACATTTCCAGTGCCCGGGGCCAGCACGGGTGCCGGAAGTGTCTCCCGATGCTGGAAGCCTGGGTTTCGGAGCCGGAGAGACAGCTGGGGACAGACGGAGCGGAAATGATCGTGGATATCATGGATAGAGGGGTGTTCACACCACAGGCTCAGCACTCCATAGATAGAAAGGGAATGGGTAACCACCAGGCAGGACAAGAGAGCGAGGCAGGCAGTGCCGCAATCTCCTGTGGTCATTCCCCTGCAAAACCCATATACCCACAGCTGGGGAAGAATGGCCTCTGAGGGGAAATGCCCTTCAACCAAATTCATGGCACCAGGATTGGTTCTGCTGAAGAGGCGGGGGGGGGGGGGGGGGGTGTAAAAAGTGTGGGAATGGAATAGTTATCGGGATTCAATTATAAGGGGAATAGATGGGCATTTCTGTGGCCTCAAACGAGACTCGAGGATGGTATGCTGCCTTCCAGGTGCTAGGGTCAAGGATGTCTCGGAGCGGTTATACGACATTCCGGAGGCAAACAGCCAGTGGTCCTGATGCACATCGGGACCAACGACATAGGTAAAAAACGGGATGAGGTCTTGAAAGCAGAATATAGGGAGTTGGGAAGAAAGTTGAGAAGCCTAACCCCAAAGGTAGTGATCTCAGGATTACTACCAGTGCTGGTCATACTCGAAATAGCAGGATGTATCGTGGCTGAAGAGATGGGGTGAGGGGGAGGGTTTTCTGATTCCTGGGGCATTGGGACCAGCTCTGGGGGAGGTGGGACCAGTACAAACCGCCGGGTTACTAAAGGATACTTTAATTTATGGGATCTTAACCTGTCGAACTACACCAAGTTTGGGGGAAGCTTAGTTGATGAATCAAGTCCTGGCGCAATACGACAAGTTGTAAGATTTATACTATTTGTAGACTGTGTTAAGTTGTTCGATTCCTTGTATTATTTGACTGTGTATAGTTGAAGGAATTTATATCATCTCTGCTATTCGGTTATCAGTAGCACTTTGCGAATACTGGAACTCAGCAGAAATTTGCAGTATAAACTCCTCAGGTGCCAAAAAGAATTGTTTTATTTGTAGTCGCTTGATTACAATTTGAAAGTCATTTAAAAGGCAATTCGTAGACAATTTGAAAGTCATTTAAAAGGCAATTCGTAGACAATTCGAAGCTTTCAGAGAATTACAGACATTATCTTTCTTTGCTTAGGCAGACAGCTCGAAAGTAACTTTTAAAAGGTCAAAGTCTGGCAATGAAACATGAAGAGAGAGAGAAAGCTAATCTTCAGCTAAACTCAAACTCAAAGTCAAAAGTGGACTAACATCACTGACACAGACTGTTAGGCTGACAGAACCCCCAAAGACAATAAAAATGGAGACTATAAAGGACAAAACTGACTAAACTAACAGAAAGACAACACAAAGACATCTCCTCAACACACACCCAAAGACAATACACCACAGACAACACACCCAAAGACAGCACACTAAAATGGCGGGCGGAAACTTTTCAGTTATACACTTTCATATCTGTCTTAAGTCATCTAATCACACCCCAATATAATCCTAATTGGTTTGGGTTAGACTCAAACACATTTGATTTGATGGCAAGCCGTCCATCTTCAATGTGCAACATCAGCTTTTCTGACCCAGCTGTTATCTGCATTGTGAACAGTGGTGCCTTCATGTTGCTGTGTATTCAGTCCCTGTCCTTGACAATTAGCACAAGCAGTGTCAAATTATCTTGCAACTGTGCTGTTTTAATGTCACACTGTCTTTGAAAATATGCATTTGCCAGAACAACGGACTTCAGTAAAAGTGAATTATGCTGTATAAATGGGTATTTAAAACTGGGGCTCAACATTTATGCTTAAACAGCTATCTTTTACCTATACTAGTTGTATTTGAAATACTTGGCTTCTACAGTTACATCTGGGCAGGATCGGGACTGAAGTCTGAGGGGGAGCAGCGGTAGCACACTGCTTAGCACTGTTGCTTCACGGCGCCAGGGACCCAGGGTTCGATTCCCGATGGGGTCACTGTCTGTGCGGAGTCTGCACGTTCTCCCCCGTTTCTGCGTGGGTTTCCTCCGGGTGCTCCGGTTTCCTCCCACAAGTCCCGAAAGACGTGCTTGTTCGGTGAATTGGACTTTCCGAATTCTCCCTCCGTGTACCCGAACAGGCGCAGTGTTAATGTAAGCCTACTTGCGACACTTCTAAAGATTATTATTATTTGCTAGCTTGGCATAGTTCAAATTAAAATGACAGGTGGATGGGAACCAATGCAAGGAGTCTGAGGACGGGGAAAACACAAGGGCCAGAATCAAACAAGGCCTCGGTGAAAAATATTGGGGGAAAGACAAGTAATGTTAAAAAGACAAGCTTAAAGATTTTGTACCTTAACGCACAGAGCTTTGATAATGAATTGGATGATTTAATCGTGCAAATCGATGTAAACCGGGATGATATAGTCAGGATTCCGGAAATGTGGCTGCAGGGTGACCAGGGATGGGAACTGCCTGGCCAGGGGTATTCTGTATTTAGGAAGGACAGACAAGAAGGAAGAAGCGGTGTGGTGGCAGCGGTGGCTAAAGAGGAGATTAACACAATAGTAAGGAAGGATATCAGCTCCAACAATGTGGAATCTGTCTGGGTAGAGCTGAGAACCATGAAGGGGCAAGAAAGGGACTGCGTGATGGGTGATTTTAGTCATGAAGCAATTTCTGACGTGCGCATTTAATTAACCATTTCACGTTTGCTCCTCCTGCTGCCTGTCGAATCTGCGATGGTTGCCATGGAAGCAGCCACTTTGGGGATTGCTACAGGGCTACGGGGAGCGAATGGGACAGTGGGATTAGTTTGCGGATTGATACAGGGCTATGGGGAGAGAGCAGGGCAGTGAGAATAGTCTGGGTATTGATACAGGGCAATGGGGAGAGAGCTGGGCAGTGGGATTCGTTTGAGATTGATACAGAACAATGGGGAGAGAGCTGGGCAGTGGGATTCATTTCGGGATTGATTCAGGGCTATGGGGAGAGAGCAGGGCAGTGAGATTAGTTTGCGGATTAATACAGGGCTATGGGGAGAGGCCCGGGCAGTAGGATTAGTTTGCGGATTGATACAGGGATAGGGTGACAGCGGGGCAGTGAGATTAGTTTGGGGATTGATACAGGGCTATGGGGAGACAGTGGGGCAGTGG
The DNA here is from genome assembly GCF_047496885.1 of Scyliorhinus torazame. Taxonomy (NCBI): domain Eukaryota; kingdom Metazoa; phylum Chordata; class Chondrichthyes; order Carcharhiniformes; family Scyliorhinidae; genus Scyliorhinus; species Scyliorhinus torazame. The sequence continues at coordinate 26,782,312 of NC_092728.1, read as the reverse complement.
GATTAGTTTGCGGATTGATACAGGGATAGGGTGACAGCGGGGCAGTGGGATTAGTTTGCGGATTGATACAGGGCTATGGGGAGAGAGCGGGGCAGTGGGATTAGTTTGCGGATTGATACAGGGATATGGAGAGACAGCGGGGCAGTGGGATTAGTTTGTGGATTGATACAGGGCTATGGGGAGAGAGCGGGCAGTGGGATTAGTTTGCGGATTGATACAGGGATATGGGGAGACAGCGGGGCAGTGGGATTAGTTTGCGGATTTATACAGGGATAGGGTGACAGCGGGGCAGTGGGATTAGTTTGCGGATTGATACAGGGCTATGGGGAGAGAGCGGGCAGTGGGATTAGTTTGCGGATTGATACAGGGCTGTGGGGAGAGAGCAGGGCAGTGGGATTAGTTTGGGGATGGATACAGGGCTATGGGGAGAGAGCTGGGCAGTGAGATTAGTTTGTGGATTGATACAGGGCTCTGAGGAGGGAGCGGGGCAGTAAGATTAGTTTGCGGATTGATACAGGGCTATGGGGAGACAGCAGGGCAGTGAGATTAGTTTGCGGATTGATGCAGGGCTATGGGGAGAGAGCTGGGCAGTGGGATTAGTTTGGGATTGATACAGGGATATGGGAGAGAGCAGTGCAGTGAGATTAGTTTGCGGATTGATACAGGGCTATGGGGAGACAGCGGGGCCGTGGGATTAGTTTGCGGATTGATACAGGGCTATGGGGAGAGAGTGGGCAGTGGGATTAGTTTGCGGATTGATGCAGGGCTATGGGGAGACAGCGGGGCAGTGGGATTAGTTTGGGGATTGATACAGGGCTATGGGGAGAGAGCGGGCAGTGAGATTAGTTTGTGGATTGATACAGGGCTATGGGGAGAGAGCAGGGCAGTGGGATTAGTTTGCGGATTGATACAGGGCTATGGGGAGACAGCGGAGCAGTGGGATTAGTTTGGGGATTGATGCAGGGCTATGGGGAGAGAGCTGGGCAGTGGGATTAGTTTGCGGATTGATACAGGGCTATGGGGAGACAGCAGGGCAGTGGGATTAGTTTGGGGATTGATGCAGGGCTATGGGGAGAGAGCTGGGCAGTGGGATTAGTTTTGGGATTGATTCAGGTCTATGGGGAGACAGCAAGGCAGTCGGATTAGTTTGGGATTGATACAGGGCTATGGGGAGAAAGCGGGGCAGTCGGAATAATTTGGGGATTGATACAGGGCTATGGGGAGAGAGTGGGGCAGTGGGATTAGTTTGGGATTGATACAGGGATATGGGAGAGAGCAGTGCAGTGAGATTAGTTTGCGGATTGATACAGGGCTATGGGGAGAGAGTGGGCAGTGGGATTAGTTTGCGGATTGATACAGGGCTATGGGGAAACAGCGGGGCAGTGGGATTAGTTTGCGGATTGATACAGGGCTATGGGGAGACAGCGGGGCAGTGGGATTAGTTTGTGGATTGATACAGGGCTATGGGGAAACAGCGGGGCAGTGGGATTAGTTTGCGGATTGATACAGGGCTATGGGGAGAGAGCAGGGCAGTGGGATTAGTTTGCGAATTGATACAGGGCTATGGGGAGAGAGCGGGCAGTGGGATTAGTTTGCGAATTGATACAGGGCTATGGGGAGAGAGCAGGGCAGTCGGATTAGTTTGGGATTGATACAGGGCTATGGGGAGAAAGCGGGGCAGTCGGAATAGTTTGGGGATTGATACAGGGCTATGGGGAGAGAGTGGGGCAGTGGGATTAGTTTGGGATTGATACAGGGATATGGGAGAGAGCAGTGCAGTGAGATTAGTTTGCGGATTGATACAGGGCTATGGGGAGAGAGTGGGCAGTGGGATTAGTTTCCGGATTGATACAGGGCTATGGGGAGAGAGCGGGGATGTGGGATTAGTTTGCGGATTGATACAGGGCTATGGGGAGAGAGCGGGCAGTGGGATTAGTTTGCGGATTGATACAGGGCTATGGGGAGAGAGTGGGCAGTGGGATTAGTTTGCGGATTGATACAGGGCTATGGGGAGAGAGCGGGCAGTGGGATTAGTTTGGGATTGATACAGGGATATGGGGAGAGTGCGGGGTAGTGAGATTAGTTTGCGGATTGATACAGGGCTACAGGGAGAGAGCGGGGCAGTGAGATTAGTTTGGGGATTGATACAGGGCTACGGGGAGACAGCGGGGCAGTGAGATTAGTTTGTGGATTGATACAGGGCTACCGGGAGACAGCGGGGCAGTGAGATTAGTTTGGGGATTGATACAGGGCAATGGGGAGAGAGCTGGGCAGTGGGATTAGTTTGCGGATTGATACAGGGCTATGGGGAGAGACAGCGGGGCAGTGGGATTAGTTTGGGGATTGATACAGGGCTATGGCGAGACAGCAGGGCAGTGGGATTAGTTTGCGGATTGATACAGGGCTATGGGGAGAGACAGCGGGGCAGTGGGATTAGTTTGGGGATTGATACAGGGCTATGGGGAGACAGCAGGGCAGTCGAATTAGTTTGCGGATTGATACAGGGCTATGGGGAGAGACAGCGGGGCAGTGAGATTAGTTTGCGGATTGATACAGGGCTATGGGGAGAGACAGCAGGGCAGTGGGATTAGTTTGTGGATTGATACAGGGCTATGGGGAAACAGCGGGGCAGTGAGATTATTCTGGGGATTGGTACAGGGCTATGGAGAGACAGCGGGGCAGTGGGATTAGTTTTGGGATTGATTCAGGTCTATGGGGAGACAGCAGGGCAGTGGGATTAGTTTGCGGATTGATACAGGGATAGGGTGACAGCGGGGCAGTAAGATTAGTTTGCGGATTGATACAGGGCTATGGGGAGAGAGCGGGCAGTGGGATTAGTTTGCAGATTGATTCAGGGCTATGGGGAGACAGCGGGGCAGTGGGATTAGTTTGCGGATTGATACAGGGATAGGGTGACAGCGGGGCAGTAAGATTAGTTTGCGGATTGATACAGGGCTATGGGGAGAGAGCGGGCAGTGGGATTAGTTTGCGGATTGATACAGGGCTATGGAGAGACAGCGGGGCACTGGGATTAGTTTGCGGATTGATACAGGGCTATGGGGAGAGAGCGGGGCAGTGGGATTAGTTTGCGGATTGATACAGGGCTATGGAGAGACAGCGGGGCAGTGGGATTAGTTTGGGGATTGATACAGGGCTATGGGGAGAGAGCGGGGCAGTGGGATTAGTTTGCGGATTGATACACGGCTATGGGGAGAGAGCGGGGCAGTGGAATTAGTTTGCGGATTGATACAGGGCTATGGGGAGACAGCGGGGCAGTGAGATTAGTTTGGGGATTGATACAGGGCTATGGGGAGACAGCAGGGCAGTGGGATTAGTTTGCGGATTGATACAGGGCTGTAGGGAGAGAGCAGGGCAGTGGGATTAGTTTGCGGATTGATACAGGGCTATGGGGAGAGAGCTGGGCAGTGGGATTAGTTTGCGGATCGATACAGGGCTATGGGGAGACAGCGGGGCAGTGGGATTAGTTTGGGGATGGATACAGGGCTATGGGGAGACAGCGGGGCAGTGGGATTAGTTTCCGGATTGATACAGGGCTATGGGGAGACAGCGGGGCAGTGGGATTACTTTGCGGATTGATACAGGGCTATGGGGAGACAGCGGGGCAGTGAGATTACTTTGGGGATTGATACAGGGCTATGGGGAGACAGCAGGGCAGTGGGATTCGTTTGCGGATTGATACAGGGCTATTGGGAGAGAGCTGGGCAATGGGATTAGTTTTGAGATTGATTCAGGTCTATGAGGAGACAGCAGGGCAGTCGGATTAGTTTGGGATTGATACAGGGCTATGGGGAGAAAGCGGGGCAGTGAGATTAGTTTGCGGATTGATACAGGGCTGTAGGGAGAGAGCAGGGCAGTGGGATTAGTTTGTGGATTGATACAGGGTTATGGGGAGAGAGCAGGGCAGTGAGATTAGTTTGCAGATTAATACAGGGCTGTGGGGAGCCAGCGGGGCAGAGTGATTACTTTCGGGATTGATTCAGGGCTAAGCAGAGAGAGTGGGGCAGTGGAATTAGTTTGGTGATTGATACAGGGCTACGGGTAGAGAGCTGGGCAGTGGGATTAGTTTGTGGATTGATACAGGGCTATGGGGAGACAGCGGGGCAGTCGGAATAGTTTGGGGATTGATACAGGGCTATGGGGAGAGAGTGGGGCAGTGGGATTAGTTTGGGATTGATACAGGGCTATGGGGAGACAGCGGGGCAGTGAGATTAGTTTGCGGATTGATACAGGGCTATGGGGAAACAGCGGGGCAGTGGGATTAGTTTGGGGATTGATACAGGGCTATGGGGAAACAGCGGCGCAGTGAGATTATTCTGGGGATTGGTACAGGGCTATGCAGAGAGAGCGGGGCAGTGGGATTAGTTTTGGGATTGATTCAGGGCTATGGGGAGACAGCGGGGCAGTGGGATTAGTTAGCGGATTGATACAGGTCTATGGGGAGACAGCGGGGCAGTGGGATTTGTTTGCGGATTAATACAGGGCTATGGGGAGAGAGCGGGGCTGTGGAATTAGGTTGGGGATTGATACAGGGCTATGGGGAGAGAGCAGGACAGTGGGATTAGTTTGGGATTGACACAGGGCTATGGGGAGAGAGCGGGCAGTGGGATTAGTTTGCGGATTGATACAGGGCTATGGGGAGAGAGCGGGGCAGTGGGATTAGTTTCCGGATTCATACAGGGCTATGGGGAGACAGCGGGGCAGTGAGATTAGTTTGCGGATTGCTACAGGGCTATGTGGAGACAGCGGGGCAGTGGGATTAGTTTCCGGATTGATACAGGGCTATGGGGAGAGAGCGGGGCAGTGGGATTAGTTTGCAGATTGATTCAGGGCTATGGGGAGACAGCGGGGCAGTGAGATTAGTTTGGGATTGATACAGGGCTATGGGGAGAGAGTGGGCAGTGGGATTAGTTTGCGGATTGATACAGGGCTATGGGGAGAGAGCGGGGCAGTGGGATTAGTTTGCAGATTGATTCAGGGCTATGGGGAGACAGCGGGGCAGTGAGATTAGTTTGCGGATTGATACAGGCTATGGGGAGACAGCGGGGCAGTGGGATTAGTTTGGGGATTGATACAGGGCTATGGGGAGAGAGCGGGCAGTGGGATTAGTTTGCGGATTGATACAGGCTATGGGGAGACAGCGGGGCAGTGGGATTATTTGCGGATTGATACAGGGCTATGGGGAGACAGCGGAGCAGTGAGATTAGTTTGCGGATTGATACAGGGCTATGGGGAGAGAGTGGGCAATGGGATTAGTTTGCGGATTGATACAGGGCTATGGGGAGAGAGCGGGGCAGTGAGATTAGTTTGGGATTGATACAGGGCTATGGGGAGAGAGTGGGCAGTGAGATTAGTTTGGGATTGATACAGGGCTATGGGGAGACAGCGGGGCAGTGGGATTAGTTTGCGGATTGATGCAGGGATATGGAGAGACAGTGGGGCAGTGGGATTAGTTTGGGATTGATACAGGGCTATGGGGAGAGAGCGGGCAGTGGGATTAGTTTGCGGATTGATACAGGGCTATGGAGAGACAGCGTGGCAGGGGGATTAGTTTGCGGATTGATACAGGGCTATGGGGAGAGAGCTGGGAAGTGAGGTTAGTTTGCGGAATGATACCGGCTATGGGAAGAGAGCGGGGTAGTGGGATTAGTTTGCGGATTGATACAGGCTATGGGGAGACAGCGGGGCAGTGGGATTAGTTTGGGATTGATACAGGGCTATGGGGAGAGTGGGGCAGTGGGATTAGTTTGGGATTGATACTGGGCTATGGGGAGACAGCGGGGCACTGGGATTAGTTTCCGGATTGATACAGGGCTATGGGGAGAGAGCGGGCAGTGTGACTAGTTTGCGGATTGATACAGGGCTATGGGGAGAGAGCTGGGAAGTGAGATTAGTTTGCGGAATGATACCGGCTATGGGAAGAGAGCGGGGCAGTGGGATTAGTTTGCGGATTGATACAGGCTATGGGGAGACAGCGGGGCAGTGGGATTAGTTTGGGATTGATACAGGGCTATGGGGAGAGTGGGGCAGTGGGATTAGTTTGGGATTGATACAGGGCTATGGGGAGACAGCGGGGCTGTGGGATTAGTTTGGGATTGATACAGGGCTATGGGGAGACAGCGGGGCAGTGAGATTAGTTTCCGGATTGATACAGGGCTATGGGGAGAGAGCGGGCAGTGTGATTAGTTTGCGGATTGATACAGGGCTATGGGGAGAGAGCAGGGCAGTGGGATTAGTTTGGGGATTGATACAGGGCTATGGGGAGAGAGCTGGGCAGTGAGATTAGTTTGCGGAATGATACCGGCTATGGGGAGAGAGCGGGACAGTGGGATTAGTTTGCGGATTGATACGGCTATGGGGAGAGAGCTGGGCAGTCGGAATAGTTTGGGGATTGATACAGGGCTATGGGGAGACAGCGGGGCAGTGGGATTAGTTTGCGGATTGATACGGCTATGGGGAGAGAGCTGGGCAGTCGGAATAGTTTGGGGATTGATACAGGGCTATGGGGAGACAGCGGGGCAGTGAGATTAGTTTGCGGAATGATACCGGCTATGGGGAGACAGCGGGGCAGTGAGATTAGTTTGCGGATTGATACAGGCTACGGGGAGACAGCGGTGCAGTGGGATTAGTTTGGGATTGATACAGGGCTATGGGGAGACAGCGGGGCTGTGGGATTAGTTTGGGATTGATACAGGGCTATGGGGAGAGAGTGGGCAGTGGGATTAGTTTGCGGATTGATGCAGGGCTATGGGGAGACAGCGGGGCAGTGGGATTAGTTTGGGGATTGATACAGGGCTATGGGGAGAGAGCGGGCAGTGAGATTAGTTTGTGGATTGATACAGGGCTATGGGGAGAGAGCAGGGCAGTGGGATTAGTTTGCGGATTGATACAGGGCTATGGGGAGACAGCGGAGCAGTGGGATTAGTTTGGGGATTCATGCAGGGCTATGGGGAGAGAGCTGGGCAGTGGGATTAGTTTGCGGATTGATACAGGGCTATGGGGAGACAGCAGGGCAGTGGGATTAGTTTGGGGATTGATGCAGGGCTATGGGGAGAGAGCTGGGCAGTGGGATTAGTTTTGGGATTGATTCAGGTCTATGGGGAGACAGCAAGGCAGTCGGATTAGTTTGGGATTGATACAGGGCTATGGGGAGAAAGCGGGGCAGTCGGAATAATTTGGGGATTGATACAGGGCTATGGGGAGAGAGTGGGGCAGTGGGATTAGTTTGGGATTGATACAGGGATATGGGAGAGAGCAGTGCAGTGAGATTAGTTTGCGGATTGATACAGGGCTATGGGGAGAGAGTGGGCAGTGGGATTAGTTTGCGGATTGATACAGGGCTATGGGGAAACAGCGGGGCAGTGGGATTAGTTTGCGGATTGATACAGGGCTATGGGGAGACAGCGGGGCAGTGGGATTAGTTTGTGGATTGATACAGGGCTATGGGGAAACAGCGGGGCAGTGGGATTAGTTTGCGGATTGATACAGGGCTATGGGGAGAGAGCAGGGCAGTGGGATTAGTTTGCGAATTGATACAGGGCTATGGGGAGAGAGCGGGCAGTGGGATTAGTTTGCGAATTGATACAGGGCTATGGGGAGAGAGCAGGGCAGTCGGATTAGTTTGGGATTGATACAGGGCTATGGGGAGAAAGCGGGGCAGTCGGAATAGTTTGGGGATTGATACAGGGCTATGGGGAGAGAGTGGGGCAGTGGGATTAGTTTGGGATTGATACAGGGATATGGGAGAGAGCAGTGCAGTGAGATTAGTTTGCGGATTGATACAGGGCTATGGGGAGAGAGTGGGCAGTGGGATTAGTTTCCGGATTGATACAGGGCTATGGGGAGAGAGCGGGGATGTGGGATTAGTTTGCGGATTGATACAGGGCTATGGGGAGAGAGCGGGCAGTGGGATTAGTTTGCGGATTGATACAGGGCTATGGGGAGAGAGTGGGCAGTGGGATTAGTTTGCGGATTGATACAGGGCTATGGGGAGAGAGCGGGCAGTGGGATTAGTTTGGGATTGATACAGGGATATGGGGAGAGTGCGGGGTAGTGAGATTAGTTTGCGGATTGATACAGGGCTACAGGGAGAGAGCGGGGCAGTGAGATTAGTTTGGGGATTGATACAGGGCTACGGGGAGACAGCGGGGCAGTGAGATTAGTTTGTGGATTGATACAGGGCTACCGGGAGACAGCGGGGCAGTGAGATTGGTTTGGGGATTGATACAGGGCAATGGGGAGAGAGCTGGGCAGTGGGATTAGTTTGCGGATTGATACAGGGCTATGGGGAGAGACAGCGGGGCAGTGGGATTAGTTTGGGGATTGATACAGGGCTATGGGGAGACAGCAGGGCAGTCGAATTAGTTTGCGGATTGATACAGGGCTATGGGGAGAGACAGCGGGGCAGTGAGATTAGTTTGCGGATTGATACAGGGCTATGGGGAGAGACAGCAGGGCAGTGGGATTAGTTTGTGGATTGATACAGGGCTATGGGGAAACAGCGGGGCAGTGAGATTATTCTGGGGATTGGTACAGGGCTATGGAGAGACAGCGGGGCAGTGGGATTAGTTTTGGGATTGATTCAGGTCTATGGGGAGACAGCAGGGCAGTGGGATTAGTTTGCGGATTGATACAGGGATAGGGTGACAGCGGGGCAGTAAGATTAGTTTGCGGATTGATACAGGGCTATGGGGAGAGAGCGGGCAGTGGGATTAGTTTGCAGATTGATTCAGGGCTATGGGGAGACAGCGGGGCAGTGGGATTAGTTTGCGGATTGATACAGGGATAGGGTGACAGCGGGGCAGTAAGATTAGTTTGCGGATTGATACAGGGCTATGGGGAGAGAGTGGGCAGTGGGATTAGTTTGCGGATTGATACAGGGCTATGGGGAAACAGCGGGGCAGTGGGATTAGTTTGCGGATTGATACAGGGCTATGGGGAGACAGCGGGGCAGTGGGATTAGTTTGTGGATTGATACAGGGCTATGGGGAAACAGCGGGGCAGTGGGATTAGTTTGCGGATTGATACAGGGCTATGGGGAGAGAGCAGGGCAGTGGGATTAGTTTGCGAATTGATACAGGGCTATGGGGAGAGAGCGGGCAGTGGGATTAGTTTGCGAATTGATACAGGGCTATGGGGAGAGAGCAGGGCAGTCGGATTAGTTTGGGATTGATACAGGGCTATGGGGAGAAAGCGGGGCAGTCGGAATAGTTTGGGGATTGATACAGGGCTATGGGGAGAGAGTGGGGCAGTGGGATTAGTTTGGGATTGATACAGGGATATGGGAGAGAGCAGTGCAGTGAGATTAGTTTGCGGATTGATACAGGGCTATGGGGAGAGAGTGGGCAGTGGGATTAGTTTCCGGATTGATACAGGGCTATGGGGAGAGAGCGGGGATGTGGGATTAGTTTGCGGATTGATACAGGGCTATGGGGAGAGAGCGGGCAGTGGGATTAGTTTGCGGATTGATACAGGGCTATGGGGAGAGAGTGGGCAGTGGGATTAGTTTGCGGATTGATACAGGGCTATGGGGAGAGAGCGGGCAGTGGGATTAGTTTGGGATTGATACAGGGATATGGGGAGAGTGCGGGGTAGTGAGATTAGTTTGCGGATTGATACAGGGCTACAGGGAGAGAGCGGGGCAGTGAGATTAGTTTGGGGATTGATACAGGGCTACGGGGAGACAGCGGGGCAGTGAGATTAGTTTGTGGATTGATACAGGGCTACCGGGAGACAGCGGGGCAGTGAGATTGGTTTGGGGATTGATACAGGGCAATGGGGAGAGAGCTGGGCAGTGGGATTAGTTTGCGGATTGATACAGGGCTATGGGGAGAGACAGCGGGGCAGTGGGATTAGTTTGGGGATTGATACAGGGCTATGGCGAGACAGCAGGGCAGTGGGATTAGTTTGCGGATTGATACAGGGCTATGGGGAGAGACAGCGGGGCAGTGGGATTAGTTTGGGGATTGATACAGGGCTATGGGGAGACAGCAGGGCAGTCGAATTAGTTTGCGGATTGATACAGGGCTATGGGGAGAGACAGCGGGGCAGTGAGATTAGTTTGCGGATTGATACAGGGCTATGGGGAGAGACAGCAGGGCAGTGGGATTAGTTTGTGGATTGATACAGGGCTATGGGGAAACAGCGGGGCAGTGAGATTATTCTGGGGATTGGTACAGGGCTATGGAGAGACAGCGGGGCAGTGGGATTAGTTTTGGGATTGATTCAGGTCTATGGGGAGACAGCAGGGCAGTGGGATTAGTTTGCGGATTGATACAGGGATAGGGTGACAGCGGGGCAGTAAGATTAGTTTGCGGATTGATACAGGGCTATGGGGAGAGAGCGGGCAGTGGGATTAGTTTGCAGATTGATTCAGGGCTATGGGGAGACAGCGGGGCAGTGGGATTAGTTTGCGGATTGATACAGGGATAGGGTGACAGCGGGGCAGTAAGATTAGTTTGCGGATTGATACAGGGCTATGGGGAGAGAGCGGGCAGTGGGATTAGTTTGCGGATTGATACAGGGCTATGGAGAGACAGCGGGGCACTGGGATTAGTTTGCGGATTGATACAGGGCTATGGGGAGAGAGCGGGGCAGTGGGATTAGTTTGCGGATTGATACAGGGCTATGGAGAGACAGCGGGGCAGTGGGATTAGTTTGGGGATTGATACAGGGCTATGGGGAGAGAGCGGGGCAGTGGGATTAGTTTGCGGATTGATACACGGCTATGGGGAGAGAGCGGGGCAGTGAGATTAGTTTGTGGATTGATACAGGGCTATGGGGAGAGAGCGGGCAGTGGGATTAGTTTGCGGATTGATACAGGGCTATGGGGAGAGAGCAGGGCAGTGGGATTAGTTTGGGGATTGATACAGGGCTATGGGGAGAGAGCTGGGCAGTGAGATTAGTTTGCGGAATGATACCGGCTATGGGGAGAGAGCGGGACAGTGGGATTAGTTTGCGGATTGATACGGCTATGGGGAGAGAGCTGGGCAGTCGGAATAGTTTGGGGATTGATACAGGGCTATGGGGAGACAGCGGGGCAGTGGGATTAGTTTGCGGATTGATACGGCTATGGGGAGAGAGCTGGGCAGTCGGAATAGTTTGGGGATTGATACAGGGCTATGGGGAGACAGCGGGGCAGTGAGATTAGTTTGCGGAATGATACCGGCTATGGGGAGACAGCGGGGCAGTGAGATTAGTTTGCGGATTGATACAGGCTACGGGGAGACAGCGGTGCAGTGGGATTAGTTTGGGATTGATACAGGGCTATGGGGAGACAGCGGGGCTGTGGGATTAGTTTGGGATTGATACAGGGCTATGGGGAGAGAGTGGGCAGTGGGATTAGTTTGCGGATTGATGCAGGGCTATGGGGAGACAGCGGGGCAGTGGGATTAGTTTGGGGATTGATACAGGGCTATGGGGAGAGAGCGGGCAGTGAGATTAGTTTGTGGATTGATACAGGGCTATGGGGAGAGAGCAGGGCAGTGGGATTAGTTTGCGGATTGATACAGGGCTATGGGGAGACAGCGGAGCAGTGGGATTAGTTTGGGGATTCATGCAGGGCTATGGGGAGAGAGCTGGGCAGTGGGATTAGTTTGCGGATTGATACAGGGCTATGGGGAGACAGCAGGGCAGTGGGATTAGTTTGGGGATTGATGCAGGGCTATGGGGAGAGAGCTGGGCAGTGGGATTAGTTTTGGGATTGATTCAGGTCTATGGGGAGACAGCAAGGCAGTCGGATTAGTTTGGGATTGATACAGGGCTATGGGGAGAAAGCGGGGCAGTCGGAATAATTTGGGGATTGATACAGGGCTATGGGGAGAGAGTGGGGCAGTGGGATTAGTTTGGGATTGATACAGGGATATGGGAGAGAGCAGTGCAGTGAGATTAGTTTGCGGATTGATACAGGGCTATGGGGAGAGAGTGGGCAGTGGGATTAGTTTGCGGATTGATACAGGGCTATGGGGAAACAGCGGGGCAGTGGGATTAGTTTGCGGATTGATACAGGGCTATGGGGAGACAGCGGGGCAGTGGGATTAGTTTGTGGATTGATACAGGGCTATGGGGAAACAGCGGGGCAGTGGGATTAGTTTGCGGATTGATACAGGGCTATGGGGAGAGAGCAGGGCAGTGGGATTAGTTTGCGAATTGATACAGGGCTATGGGGAGAGAGCGGGCAGTGGGATTAGTTTGCGAATTGATACAGGGCTATGGGGAGAGAGCAGGGCAGTCGGATTAGTTTGGGATTGATACAGGGCTATGGGGAGAAAGCGGGGCAGTCGGAATAGTTTGGGGATTGATACAGGGCTATGGGGAGAGAGTGGGGCAGTGGGATTAGTTTGGGATTGATACAGGGATATGGGAGAGAGCAGTGCAGTGAGATTAGTTTGCGGATTGATACAGGGCTATGGGGAGAGAGTGGGCAGTGGGATTAGTTTCCGGATTGATACAGGGCTATGGGGAGAGAGCGGGGATGTGGGATTAGTTTGCGGATTGATACAGGGCTATGGGGAGAGAGCGGGCAGTGGGATTAGTTTGCGGATTGATACAGGGCTATGGGGAGAGAGTGGGCAGTGGGATTAGTTTGCGGATTGATACAGGGCTATGGGGAGAGAGCGGGCAGTGGGATTAGTTTGGGATTGATACAGGGATATGGGGAGAGTGCGGGGTAGTGAGATTAGTTTGCGGATTGATACAGGGCTACAGGGAGAGAGCGGGGCAGTGAGATTAGTTTGGGGATTGATACAGGGCTACGGGGAGACAGCGGGGCAGTGAGATTAGTTTGTGGATTGATACAGGGCTACCGGGAGACAGCGGGGCAGTGAGATTAGTTTGGGGATTGATACAGGGCAATGGGGAGAGAGCTGGGCAGTGGGATTAGTTTGCGGATTGATACAGGGCTATGGGGAGAGACAGCGGGGCAGTGGGATTAGTTTGGGGATTGATACAGGGCTATGGCGAGACAGCAGGGCAGTGGGATTAGTTTGCGGATTGATACAGGGCTATGGGGAGAGACAGCGGGGCAGTGGGATTAGTTTGGGGATTGATACAGGGCTATGGGGAGACAGCAGGGCAGTCGAATTAGTTTGCGGATTGATACAGGGCTATGGGGAGAGACAGCGGGGCAGTGAGATTAGTTTGCGGATTGATACAGGGCTATGGGGAGAGACAGCAGGGCAGTGGGATTAGTTTGTGGATTGATACAGGGCTATGGGGAAACAGCGGGGCAGTGAGATTATTCTGGGGATTGGTACAGGGCTATGGAGAGACAGCGGGGCAGTGGGATTAGTTTTGGGATTGATTCAGGTCTATGGGGAGACAGCAGGGCAGTGGGATTAGTTTGCGGATTGATACAGGGATAGGGTGACAGCGGGGCAGTAAGATTAGTTTGCGGATTGATACAGGGCTATGGGGAGAGAGCGGGCAGTGGGATTAGTTTGCAGATTGATTCAGGGCTATGGGGAGACAGCGGGGCAGTGGGATTAGTTTGCGGATTGATACAGGGATAGGGTGACAGCGGGGCAGTAAGATTAGTTTGCGGATTGATACAGGGCTATGGGGAGAGAGCGGGCAGTGGGATTAGTTTGCGGATTGATACAGGGCTATGGAGAGACAGCGGGGCACTGGGATTAGTTTGCGGATTGATACAGGGCTATGGGGAGAGAGCGGGGCAGTGGGATTAGTTTGCGGATTGATACAGGGCTATGGAGAGACAGCGGGGCAGTGGGATTCGTTTGGGGATTGATACAGGGCTATGGGGAGAGAGCGGGGCAGTGGGATTAGTTTGCGGATTGATACACGGCTATGGGGAGAGAGCGGGGCAGTGAGATTAGTTTGTGGATTGATACAGGGCTATGGGGAGAGAGCTGGGCAGTGGGATTAGTTTGCGGATTGATACACGGCTATGGGGAGAGAGCGGGGCAGTGGAATTAGTTTGCGGATTGATACAGGGCTATGGGGAGACAGCGGGGCAGTGAGATTAGTTTGGGGATTGATACAGGGCTATGGGGAGACAGCAGGGCAGTGGGATTAGTTTGCGGATTGATACAGGGCTGTAGGGAGAGAGCAGGGCAGTGGGATTAGTTTGCGGATTGATACAGGGCTATGGGGAGAGAGCTGGGCAGTGGGATTAGTTTGCGGATCGATACAGGGCTATGGGGAGACAGCGGGGCAGTGGGATTAGTTTGGGGATGGATACAGGGCTATGGGGAGACAGCGGGGCAGTGGGATTAGTTTCCGGATTGATACAGGGCTATGGGGAGACAGCGGGGCAGTGGGATTACTTTGCGGATTGATACAGGGCTATGGGGAGACAGCGGGGCAGTGAGATTACTTTGGGGATTGATACAGGGCTATGGGGAGACAGCAGGGCAGTGGGATTCGTTTGCGGATTGATACAGGGCTATTGGGAGAGAGCTGGGCAATGGGATTAGTTTTGAGATTGATTCAGGTCTATGAGGAGACAGCAGGGCAGTCGGATTAGTTTGGGATTGATACAGGGCTATGGGGAGAAAGCGGGGCAGTGAGATTAGTTTGCGGATTGATACAGGGCTGTAGGGAGAGAGCAGGGCAGTGGGATTAGTTTGTGGATTGATACAGGGTTATGGGGAGAGAGCAGGGCAGTGAGATTAGTTTGCAGATTAATACAGGGCTGTGGGGAGCCAGCGGGGCAGAGTGATTACTTTCGGGATTGATTCAGGGCTAAGCAGAGAGAGTGGGGCAGTGGAATTAGTTTGGTGATTGATACAGGGCTACGGGTAGAGAGCTGGGCAGTGGGATTAGTTTGTGGATTGATACAGGGCTATGGGGAGACAGCGGGGCAGTCGGAATAGTTTGGGGATTGATACAGGGCTATGGGGAGAGAGTGGGGCAGTGGGATTAGTTTGGGATTGATACAGGGCTATGGGGAGACAGCGGGGCAGTGAGATTAGTTTGCGGATTGATACAGGGCTATGGGGAAACAGCGGGGCAGTGGGATTAGTTTGGGGATTGATACAGGGCTATGGGGAAACAGCGGCGCAGTGAGATTATTCTGGGGATTGGTACAGGGCTATGCAGAGAGAGCGGGGCAGTGGGATTAGTTTTGGGATTGATTCAGGGCTATGGGGAGACAGCGGGGCAGTGGGATTAGTTAGCGGATTGATACAGGTCTATGGGGAGACAGCGGGGCAGTGGGATTTGTTTGCGGATTAATACAGGGCTATGGGGAGAGAGCGGGGCTGTGGAATTAGGTTGGGGATTGATACAGGGCTATGGGGAGAGAGCAGGACAGTGGGATTAGTTTGGGATTGACACAGGGCTATGGGGAGAGAGCGGGCAGTGGGATTAGTTTGCGGATTGATACAGGGCTATGGGGAGAGAGCGGGGCAGTGGGATTAGTTTCCGGATTCATACAGGGCTATGGGGAGACAGCGGGGCAGTGAGATTAGTTTGCGGATTGCTACAGGGCTATGTGGAGACAGCGGGGCAGTGGGATTAGTTTCCGGATTGATACTGGGCTATGGGGAGAGAGCGGGGCAGTGGGATTAGTTTGCAGATTGATTCAGGGCTATGGGGAGACAGCGGGGCAGTGAGATTAGTTTGGGATTGATACAGGGCTATGGGGAGAGAGTGGGCAGTGGGATTAGTTTGCGGATTGATACAGGGCTATGGGGAGAGAGCGGGGCAGTGGGATTAGTTTGCAGATTGATTCAGGGCTATGGGGAGACAGCGGGGCAGTGAGATTAGTTTGCGGATTGATACAGGCTATGGGGAGACAGCGGGGCAGTGGGATTAGTTTGGGGATTGATACAGGGCTATGGGGAGAGAGCGGGCAGTGGGATTAGTTTGCGGATTGATACAGGCTATGGGGAGACAGCGGGGCAGTGGGATTATTTGCGGATTGATACAGGGCTATGGGGAGACAGCGGAGCAGTGAGATTAGTTTGCGGATTGATACAGGGCTATGGGGAGAGAGTGGGCAATGGGATTAGTTTGCGGATTGATACAGGGCTATGGGGAGAGAGCGGGGCAGTGAGATTAGTTTGGGATTGATACAGGGCTACAGGGAGAGAGCGGGGCAGTGAGATTAGTTTGGGGATTGATACAGGGCTACGGGGAGACAGCGGGGCAGTGAGATTAGTTTGTGGATTGATACAGGGCTACCGGGAGACAGCGGGGCAGTGAGATTAGTTTGGGGATTGATACAGGGCAATGGGGAGAGAGCTGGGCAGTGGGATTAGTTTGCGGATTGATACAGGGCTATGGGGAGAGACAGCGGGGCAGTGGGATTAGTTTGGGGATTGATACAGGGCTATGGCGAGACAGCAGGGCAGTGGGATTAGTTTGCGGATTGATACAGGGCTATGGGGAGAGACAGCGGGGCAGTGGGATTAGTTTGGGGATTGATACAGGGCTATGGGGAGACAGCAGGGCAGTCGAATTAGTTTGCGGATTGATACAGGGCTATGGGGAGAGACAGCGGGGCAGTGAGATTAGTTTGCGGATTGATACAGGGCTATGGGGAGAGACAGCAGGGCAGTGGGATTAGTTTGTGGATTGATACAGGGCTATGGGGAAACAGCGGGGCAGTGAGATTATTCTGGGGATTGGTACAGGGCTATGGAGAGACAGCGGGGCAGTGGGATTAGTTTTGGGATTGATTCAGGTCTATGGGGAGACAGCAGGGCAGTGGGATTAGTTTGCGGATTGATACAGGGATAGGGTGACAGCGGGGCAGTAAGATTAGTTTGCGGATTGATACAGGGCTATGGGGAGAGAGCGGGCAGTGGGATTAGTTTGCAGATTGATTCAGGGCTATGGGGAGACAGCGGGGCAGTGGGATTAGTTTGCGGATTGATACAGGGATAGGGTGACAGCGGGGCAGTAAGATTAGTTTGCGGATTGATACAGGGCTATGGGGAGAGAGCGGGCAGTGGGATTAGTTTGCGGATTGATACAGGGCTATGGAGAGACAGCGGGGCACTGGGATTAGTTTGCGGATTTATACAGGGCTATGGGGAGAGAGCGGGGCAGTGGGATTAGTTTGCGGATTGATACAGGGCTATGGAGAGACAGCGGGGCAGTGGGATTAGTTTGGGGATTGATACAGGGCTATGGGGAGAGAGCGGGGCAGTGGGATTAGTTTGCGGATTGATACACGGCTATGGGGAGAGAGCGGGGCAGTGAGATTAGTTTGTGGATTGATACAGGGCTATGGGGAGAGAGCTGGGCAGTGGGATTAGTTTGCGGATTGATACACGGCTATGGGGAAAGAGCGGGGCAGTGGAATTAGTTTGCGGATTGATACAGGGCTATGGGGAGACAGCGGGGCAGTGAGATTAGTTTGGGGATTGATACAGGGCTATGGGGAGACAGCAGGGCAGTGGGATTAGTTTGCGGATTGATACAGGGCTGTAGGGAGAGAGCAGGGCAGTGGGATTAGTTTGCGGATTGATACAGGGCTATGGGGAGAGAGCTGGGCAGTGGGATTAGTTTGCGGATCGATACAGGGCTATGGGGAGACAGCGGGGCAGTGGGATTAGTTTGGGGATGGATACAGGGCTATGGGGAGACAGCGGGGCAGTGGGATTAGTTTCCGGATTGATACAGGGCTATGGGGAGACAGCGGGGCAGTGGGATTACTTTGCGGATTGGTACAGGGCTATGGGGAGACAGCGGGGCAGTGAGATTACTTTGGGGATTGATACAGGGCAATGGGGAGACAGCAGGGCAGTGGGATTCGTTTGCGGATTGATACAGGGCTATTGGGAGAGAGCTGGGCAATGGGATTAGTTTTGAGATTGATTCAGGTCTATGAGGAGACAGCAGGGCAGTCGGATTAGTTTGGGATTGATACAGGGCTATGGGGAGAAAGCGGGGCAGTGAGATTAGTTTGCGGATTGATACAGGGCTGTAGGGAGAGAGCAGGGCAGTGGGATTAGTTTGTGGATTGATACAGGGTTATGGGGAGAGAGCAGGGCAGTGAGATTAGTTTGCAGATTAATACAGGGCTGTGGGGAGCCAGCGGGGCAGAGTGATTACTTTCGGGATTGATTCAGGGCTAAGCAGAGAGAGTGGGGCAGTGGAATTAGTTTGGTGATTGATACAGGGCTACGGGTAGAGAGCTGGGCAGTGGGATTAGTTTGTGGATTGATACAGGGCTATGGGGAGACAGCGGGGCAGTCGGAATAGTTTGGGGATTGATACAGGGCTATGGGGAGAGAGTGGGGCAGTGGGATTAGTTTGGGATTGATACAGGGCTATGGGGAGACAGCGGGGCAGTGAGATTAGTTTGCGGATTGATACAGGGCTATGGGGAAACAGCGGGGCAGTGGGATTAGTTTGGGGATTGATACAGGGCTATGGGGAAACAGCGGCGCAGTGAGATTATTCTGGGGATTGGTACAGGGCTATGCAGAGAGAGCGGGGCAGTGGGATTAGTTTTGGGATTGATTCAGGGCTATGGGGAGACAGCGGGGCAGTGGGATTAGTTAGCGGATTGATACAGGTCTATGGGGAGACAGCGGGGCAGTGGGATTTGTTTGCGGATTAATACAGGGCTATGGGGAGAGAGCGGGGCTGTGGAATTAGGTTGGGGATTGATACAGGGCTATGGGGAGAGAGCAGGACAGTGGGATTAGTTTGGGATTGACACAGGGCTATGGGGAGAGAGCGGGCAGTGGGATTAGTTTGCGGATTGATACAGGGCTATGGGGAGAGAGCGGGGCAGTGGGATTAGTTTCCGGATTCATACAGGGCTATGGGGAGACAGCGGGGCAGTGAGATTAGTTTGCGGATTGCTACAGGGCTATGTGGAGACAGCGGGGCAGTGGGATTAGTTTCCGGATTGATACAGGGCTATGGGGAGAGAGCGGGGCAGTGGGATTAGTTTGCAGATTGATTCAGGGCTATGGGGAGACAGCGGGGCAGTGAGATTAGTTTGGGATTGATACAGGGCTATGGGGAGAGAGTGGGCAGTGGGATTAGTTTGCGGATTGATACAGGGCTATGGGGAGAGAGCGGGGCAGTGGGATTAGTTTGCAGATTGATTCAGGGCTATGGGGAGACAGTGGGGCAGTGAGATTAGTTTGCGGATTGATACAGGCTATGGGGAGACAGCGGGGCAGTGGGATTAGTTTGGGGATTGATACAGGGCTATGGGGAGAGAGCGGGCAGTGGGATTAGTTTGCGGATTGATACAGGCTATGGGGAGACAGCGGGGCAGTGGGATTATTTGCGGATTGATACAGGGCTATGGGGAGACAGCGGAGCAGTGAGATTAGTTTGCGGATTGATACAGGGCTATGGGGAGAGAGTGGGCAATGGGATTAGTTTGCGGATTGATACAGGGCTATGGGGAGAGAGCGGGGCAGTGAGATTAGTTTGGGATTGATACAGGGCTATGGGGAGAGAGTGGGCAGTGAGATTAGTTTGGGATTGATACAGGGCTATGGGGAGACAGCGGGGCAGTGGGATTAGTTTGCGGATTGATGCAGGGATATGGAGAGACAGTGGGGCAGTGGGATTAGTTTGGGATTGATACAGGGCTATGGGGAGAGAGCGGGCAGTGGGATTAGTTTGCGGATTGATACAGGGCTATGGAGAGACAGCGTGGCAGGGGGATTAGTTTGCGGATTGATACAGGGCTATGGGGAGAGAGCTGGGAAGTGAGGTTAGTTTGCGGAATGATACCGGCTATGGGAAGAGAGCGGGGTAGTGGGATTAGTTTGCGGATTGATACAGGCTATGGGGAGACAGCGGGGCAGTGGGATTAGTTTGGGATTGATACAGGGCTATGGGGAGAGTGGGGCAGTGGGATTAGTTTGGGATTGATACTGGGCTATGGGGAGACAGCGGGGCACTGGGATTAGTTTCCGGATTGATACAGGGCTATGGGGAGAGAGCGGGCAGTGTGACTAGTTTGCGGATTGATACAGGGCTATGGGGAGAGAGCTGGGAAGTGAGATTAGTTTGCGGAATGATACCGGCTATGGGAAGAGAGCGGGGCAGTGGGATTAGTTTGCGGATTGATACAGGCTATGGGGAGACAGCGGGGCAGTGGGATTAGTTTGGGATTGATACAGGGCTATGGGGAGAGTGGGGCAGTGGGATTAGTTTGGGATTGATACAGGGCTATGGGGAGACAGCGGGGCTGTGGGATTAGTTTGGGATTGATACAGGGCTATGGGGAGACAGCGGGGCAGTGAGATTAGTTTCCGGATTGATACAGGGCTATGGGGAGAGAGCGGGCAGTGTGATTAGTTTGCGGATTGATACAGGGCTATGGGGAGAGAGCAGGGCAGTGGGATTAGTTTGGGGATTGATACAGGGCTATGGGGAGAGAGCTGGGCAGTGAGATTAGTTTGCGGAATGATACCGGCTATGGGGAGAGAGCGGGACAGTGGGATTAGTTTGCGGATTGATACGGCTATGGGGAGAGAGCTGGGCAGTCGGAATAGTTTGGGGATTGATACAGGGCTATGGGGAGACAGCGGGGCAGTGGGATTAGTTTGCGGATTGATACGGCTATGGGGAGAGAGCTGGGCAGTCGGAATAGTTTGGGGATTGATACAGGGCTATGGGGAGACAGCGGGGCAGTGAGATTAGTTTGCGGAATGATACCGGCTATGGGGAGACAGCGGGGCAGTGAGATTAGTTTGCGGATTGATACAGGCTACGGGGAGACAGCGGTGCAGTGGGATTAGTTTGGGATTGATACAGGGCTATGGGGAGACAGCGGGGCTGTGGGATTAGTTTTGGGATCGATTCAGGGCTATGGGGAGACAGCGGGGCAGTGGGATTAGTTTGCGGATTGATACAGGGCTATGGGAGAGAGCAGGGCAGTGAGATTAGTCTGCGGATTGATACAGGCTATGGGGAGACAGCGGGGCAGTGGGATTAGTTTGGGATTGATACAGGACTATGGGGAGACAGCGGGGCAAAGGGATTAGTTTTGGGATCGATGCAAGGCTATGGGGAGAGAGCTGGGCAGTGGGATTAGCTTGGGATTGATTCAGGGCTATGGAGAGAGAGCTGGGCAGTGGGATTAGTTTGGGGATTGATTCAGGGCTATGGGGAGAGAGCTGGGCAGTGTGATTAGTTTCGGGATTGATGAATGGCTATGGGGAGAGAGCTGGGCAGTGAGATTAGTTTGGGGATTGATACAGGGCTATGGGGAGAGAGTGGGGCAGTGGGATTAGTTTGGGATTGATACAGGGATATGGGAGAGAGCAGTGCAGTGAGATTAGTTTGTGGATTGATACAGGGCTATGGGGAGAGAGTGGGCAGTGGGATTAGTTTCCGGATTGATACAGGGCTATGGGGAGAGAGCGGGGCAGTGGGATTAGTTTGTGGATTGATACAGGGCTATGGGGAAACAGCGGGGCAGTGGGATTAGTTTGCGGATTGATACAGGGCTATGGGGAGAGAGCGGGCAGTGGGATTAGTTTGCGGATTGATACAGGGCTATGGGGAGAGAGCGGGCAGTGGGATTAGTTTGCGGATTGATACAGGGCTATGGGGAGAGAGTGGGCAGTGGGATTAGTTTGCGGATTGATACAGGGCTATGGGGAGAGAGCGGGCAGTGGGATTAGTTTGGGATTGATACAGGGATATGGGGAGAGTGCGGGGTAGTGAGATTAGTTTGCGGATTGATACAGGGCTACAGGGAGAGAGCGGGGCAGTGAGATTAGTTTGGGGATTGATACAGGGCTACGGGGAGACAGCGGGGCAGTGAGATTAGTTTGTGGATTGATACAGGGCTACGGGGAGACAGCGGGGCAGTGACATTAGTTTGGGGATTGATACAGGGCAATGGGGAGACAGCGGGGCAGTGAGATTAGTTTCCGGATTGATACAGGGCTATGGGGAGAGAGCGGGCAGTGTGATTAGTTTGCGGAATGATACCGGCTATGGGGAGAGAGCGGGACAGTGGACTAGTTTGCAGATTGATACAGGGCTATGGGGAGACAGCGGGGCAGTGAGATTAGTTTGCGGATTGATACAGGGCTATGGGGAGAGAGCAGGGCAGTGGGATTAGTTTGGGGATTGATACAGGGCTATGGGGAGAGAGCTGGGCAGTGAGATTAGTTTGCGGAATGATACCGGCTATGGGGAGAGAGCGGGACAGTGGACTAGTTTGCAGATTGATACAGGGCTATGGGGAGACAGCGGGGCAGTGAGATTAGTTTGCGGATTGCTACAGGGCTATGGGGAGAGAGCGGGCAGTGTGATTAGTTTGCGGATTGATACAGGGCTATGGGGAGAGAGCAGGGCAGTGGGATTAGTTTCCGGATTCATATAGGGCTATGGGGAGAGAGCAGGGCAGTGGGATTAGTTTGCGGATTGATTCAGGGCTATGGGGAGAGAGTGGGCACTGGGATTAGTTTGCAGATTGATTCAGGGCTATGGGGAGACAGCGGGGCAGTGAGATTAGTTTGCGGATT
Source organism: Scyliorhinus torazame (assembly GCF_047496885.1). Classification (NCBI taxonomy): domain Eukaryota; kingdom Metazoa; phylum Chordata; class Chondrichthyes; order Carcharhiniformes; family Scyliorhinidae; genus Scyliorhinus; species Scyliorhinus torazame. The sequence continues at coordinate 26,759,870 of NC_092728.1, read as the reverse complement.
GATACAGGGCTATGGGGAGAGAGCGGGCAGTGGGATTAGTTTGCGGATTGATACAGGGCTATGGGGAGAGAGCGGGGCAGTGGGATTAGTTTGCAGATTGATTCAGGGCTATGGGGAGACAGCGGGGCAGTGAGATTAGTTTGCGGATTGATACAGGCTATGGGGAGACAGCGGGGCAGTGGGATTTGTTTGGGGATTGATACAGGGCTATGGGGAGAGAGCGGGCAGTGGGATTAGTTTGCGGATTGATACAGGCTATGGGGAGACAGCGGGGCAGTGGGATTATTTGCGGATTGATACAGGGCTATGGGGAGACAGCGGAGCAGTGAGATTAGTTTGCGGAATGATACAGTGCTATGGGCAGAGAGTGGGCAGTGGGATTAGTTTGCGGATTGATACAGGGCTATGGGGAGAGAGCGGGGCAGTGAGATTAGTTTGGGATTGATACAGGGCTATGGGGAGAGAGTGGGCAGTGAGATTAGTTTGGGATTGATACAGGGCTATGGGGAGACAGCGGAGCAGTGAGATTAGTTTGGGATTGATACAGGGCTATGGGGAGAGAGTGGGCAGTGAGATTAGTTTGGGGATTGATACAGGGCTATGGGGAGACAGCAGGGCAGTGGGATTAGTTTGCGGATTGATGCAGGGATATGGAGAGACAGTGGGGCAGTGGGATTAGTTTGGGATTGATACAGGGCTATGGTGAGAGAGCGGGCAGTGGGATTAGTTTGCGGATTGATACAGGGCTATGGAGAGACAGCGTGGCAGGGGGATTAGTTTGCGGATTGATACAGGGCTATGGAGAGACAGCGGGGCATTGGGATTAGTTTTGAGATTGATTCAGGTCTATGAGGAGACAGCAGGGCAGTCGGATTCGTTTGGGATTGATACAGGGCTATGGGGAGAAAGCGGGGCAGTGAGATAAGTTTGTGGATTGATACAGGGCTGTAGGGAGAGAGCAGGGCAGTGGGATTAGTTTGTGGATTGATACAGGGTTATGGGGAGAGAGCAGGGCAGTGAGATTAGTTTGCAGATTAATACAGGGCTGTGGGGAGCCAGCGGGGCAGAGTGATTACTTTCGGGATTGATTCAGGGCTAAGCAGAGAGAGTGGGGCAGTGGAATTAGTTTGGTGATTGATACAGGGCTACGGGTAGAGAGCTGGGCAGTGGGATTAGTTTGTGGATTGATACAGGGCTATGGGGAGACAGCGGGGCAGTCGGAATAGTTTGGGGATTGATACAGGGCTATGGGGAGAGAGTGGGGCAGTGGGATTAGTTTGGGATTGATACAGGGATATGGGAGAGAGCAGTGCAGTGAGATTAGTTTGCGGATTGATACAGGGCTATGGGGAGACAGCGGGGCAGTGGGATTAGTTTGGGGATTGATACAGGGCTATGGGGAAACAGCGGGGCAGTGAGATTATTCTGGGGATTGGTACAGGGCTATGCAGAGGGAGCGGGGCAGTGGGATTAGTTTTGGGATTGATTCAGGGCTATGGGGAGACAGCGGGGCAGTGGGATTAGTTTGCGGATTGATACAGGGCTATGGGGAGAGAGCGGGCAGTGGGATTAGTTTGCGGATTGATACAGGGCTATGGGGAGAGAGCGGGGCAGTGGGATTAGTTTGCAGATTGATTCAGGGCTATGGGGAGACAGCGGGGCAGTGAGATTAGTTTGCGGATTGATACAGGCTATGGGGAGACAGCGGGGCAGTGGGATTTGTTTGGGGATTGATACAGGGCTATGGGGAGAGAGCGGGCAGTGGGATTAGTTTGCGGATTGATACAGGCTATGGGGAGACAGCGGGGCAGTGGGATTATTTGCGGATTGATACAGGGCTATGGGGAGACAGCGGAGCAGTGAGATTAGTTTGCGGAATGATACAGTGCTATGGGCAGAGAGTGGGCAGTGGGATTAGTTTGCGGATTGATACAGGGCTATGGGGAGAGAGCGGGGCAGTGAGATTAGTTTGGGATTGATACAGGGCTATGGGGAGAGAGTGGGCAGTGAGATTAGTTTGGGATTGATACAGGGCTATGGGGAGACAGCGGAGCAGTGAGATTAGTTTGGGATTGATACAGGGCTATGGGGAGAGAGTGGGCAGTGAGATTAGTTTGGGGATTGATACAGGGCTATGGGGAGACAGCAGGGCAGTGGGATTAGTTTGCGGATTGATGCAGGGATATGGAGAGACAGTGGGGCAGTGGGATTAGTTTGGGATTGATACAGGGCTATGGTGAGAGAGCGGGCAGTGGGATTAGTTTGCGGATTGATACAGGGCTATGGAGAGACAGCGTGGCAGGGGGATTAGTTTGCGGATTGATACAGGGCTATGGAGAGACAGCGGGGCATTGGGATTAGTTTTGAGATTGATTCAGGTCTATGAGGAGACAGCAGGGCAGTCGGATTCGTTTGGGATTGATACAGGGCTATGGGGAGAAAGCGGGGCAGTGAGATAAGTTTGTGGATTGATACAGGGCTGTAGGGAGAGAGCAGGGCAGTGGGATTAGTTTGTGGATTGATACAGGGTTATGGGGAGAGAGCAGGGCAGTGAGATTAGTTTGCAGATTAATACAGGGCTGTGGGGAGCCAGCGGGGCAGAGTGATTACTTTCGGGATTGATTCAGGGCTCAGCAGAGAGAGTGGGGCAGTGGAATTAGTTTGGTGATTGATACAGGGCTACGGGTAGAGAGCTGGGCAGTGGGATTAGTTTGTGGATTGATACAGGGCTATGGGGAGACAGCGGGGCAGTCGGAATAGTTTGGGGATTGATACAGGGCTATGGGGAGAGAGTGGGGCAGTGGGATTAGTTTGGGATTGATACAGGGATATGGGAGAGAGCAGTGCAGTGAGATTAGTTTGCGGATTGATACAGGGCTATGGGGAGACAGCGGGGCAGTGGGATTAGTTTGGGGATTGATACAGGGCTATGGGGAAACAGCGGGGCAGTGAGATTATTCTGGGGATTGGTACAGGGCTATGCAGAGGGAGCGGGGCAGTGGGATTAGTTTTGGGATTGATTCAGGGCTATGGGGAGACAGCGGGGCAGTGGGATTAGTTAGCGGATTGATACAGGGCTATGGGGAGACAGCGGGGCAGTGGGATTTGTTTGCGGATTAATACAGGGCTATGGGGAGAGAGCGGGGCTGTGGAATTAGGTTGGGGATTGATACAGGGCTATGGGGAGAGAGCAGGGCAGTGGGATTAGTTTGGGATTGACACAGGGCTATGGGGAGAGAGCGGGCAGTGGGATTAGTTTGCGGATTGATACAGGGCTATGGGGAGAGAGTGGGGCAGTGGGATTAGTTTCCGGATTCATACAGGGCTATGGGGAGAGAGCGGGGCAGTGGGATTAGTTTGCGGATTGATTCAGGGCTATGGGGAGACAGCGGGGCAGTGAGATTAGTTTGCGGATTGCTACAGGGCTATGTGGAGACAGCGGGGCAGTGGGATTAGTTTCCGGATTGATACAGGGCTATGGGGAGAGAGCGGGGCAGTGGGATTAGTTTGCAGATTGATTCAGGGCTATGGGGAGACAGCGGGGCAGTGAGATTAGTTTGCGGATTGATACAGGGCTATGGGGAGAGAGCGGGGCAGTGGGATTAGTTTGCAGATTGATACAGGGCTATGGGGAGACAGCGGGGCAGTGAGATTAGTTTGCGGATTGATACAGGGCTATGGGGAGAGAGCAGGGCAGTGGGATTAGTTTGGGGATTGATACAGGGCTATGGGGAGAGAGCTGGGCAGTGAGATTAGTTTGCGGAATGATACCGGCTATGGGGAGAGAGCGGGACAGTGGACTAGTTTGCAGATTGATACAGGGCTATGGGGAGACAGCGGGGCAGTGAGATTAGTTTGCGGATTGCTACAGGGCTATGGGGAGAGAGCGGGCAGTGTGATTAGTTTGCGGATTGATACAGGGCTATGGGGAGAGAGCAGGGCAGTGGGATTAGTTTCCGGATTCATATAGGGCTATGGGGAGAGAGCAGGGCAGTGGGATTAGTTTGCGGATTGATTCAGGGCTATGGGGAGAGAGTGGGCACTGGGATTAGTTTGCAGATTGATTCAGGGCTATGGAGAGACAGCGGGGCAGTGGGATTAGTTTGGGGATTGATACAGGGCTATGGGGAGAGAGCGGGCAGTGGGATTAGTTTGCGGATTGATACAGGGCTATGGGGAGAGAGCGGGGCAGTGGGATTAGTTTGCAGATTGATTCAGGGCTATGGGGAGACAGCGGGGCAGTGAGATTAGTTTGCGGATTGATACAGGCTATGGGGAGACAGCGGGGCAGTGGGATTTGTTTGGGGATTGATACAGGGCTATGGGGAGAGAGCGGGCAGTGGGATTAGTTTGCGGATTGATACAGGCTATGGGGAGACAGCGGGGCAGTGGGATTATTTGCGGAATGATACAGTGCTATGGGCAGAGAGTGGGCAGTGGGATTAGTTTGCGGATTGATACAGGGCTATGGGGAGAGAGCGGGGCAGTGAGATTAGTTTGGGATTGATACAGGGCTATGGGGAGAGAGTGGGCAGTGAGATTAGTTTGGGATTGATACAGGGCTATGGGGAGACAGCGGAGCAGTGAGATTAGTTTGGGATTGATACAGGGCTATGGGGAGAGAGTGGGCAGTGAGATTAGTTTGGGGATTGATACAGGGCTATGGGGAGACAGCAGGGCAGTGGGATTAGTTTGCGGATTGATGCAGGGATATGGAGAGACAGTGGGGCAGTGGGATTAGTTTGGGATTGATACAGGGCTATGGTGAGAGAGCGGGCAGTGGGATTAGTTTGCGGATTGATACAGGGCTATGGAGAGACAGCGTGGCAGGGGGATTAGTTTGCGGATTGATACAGGGCTATGGAGAGACAGCGGGGCATTGGGATTAGTTTTGAGATTGATTCAGGTCTATGAGGAGACAGCAGGGCAGTCGGATTCGTTTGGGATTGATACAGGGCTATGGGGAGAAAGCGGGGCAGTGAGATAAGTTTGTGGATTGATACAGGGCTGTAGGGAGAGAGCAGGGCAGTGGGATTAGTTTGTGGATTGATACAGGGTTATGGGGAGAGAGCAGGGCAGTGAGATTAGTTTGCAGATTAATACAGGGCTGTGGGGAGCCAGCGGGGCAGAGTGATTACTTTCGGGATTGATTCAGGGCTAAGCAGAGAGAGTGGGGCAGTGGAATTAGTTTGGTGATTGATACAGGGCTACGGGTAGAGAGCTGGGCAGTGGGATTAGTTTGTGGATTGATACAGGGCTATGGGGAGACAGCGGGGCAGTCGGAATAGTTTGGGGATTGATACAGGGCTATGGGGAGAGAGTGGGGCAGTGGGATTAGTTTGGGATTGATACAGGGATATGGGAGAGAGCAGTGCAGTGAGATTAGTTTGCGGATTGATACAGGGCTATGGGGAGACAGCGGGGCAGTGGGATTAGTTTGGGGATTGATACAGGGCTATGGGGAAACAGCGGGGCAGTGAGATTATTCTGGGGATTGGTACAGGGCTATGCAGAGGGAGCGGGGCAGTGGGATTAGTTTTGGGATTGATTCAGGGCTATGGGGAGACAGCGGGGCAGTGGGATTAGTTAGCGGATTGATACAGGGCTATGGGGAGACAGCGGGGCAGTGGGATTTGTTTGCGGATTAATACAGGGCTATGGGGAGAGAGCGGGGCTGTGGAATTAGGTTGGGGATTGATACAGGGCTATGGGGAGAGAGCAGGGCAGTGGGATTAGTTTGGGATTGACACAGGGCTATGGGGAGAGAGCGGGCAGTGGGATTAGTTTGCGGATTGATACAGGGCTATGGGGAGAGAGTGGGGCAGTGGGATTAGTTTCCGGATTCATACAGGGCTATGGGGAGAGAGCGGGGCAGTGGGATTAGTTTGCGGATTGATTCAGGGCTATGGGGAGACAGCGGGGCAGTGAGATTAGTTTGCGGATTGCTACAGGGCTATGTGGAGACAGCGGGGCAGTGGGATTAGTTTCCGGATTGATACAGGGCTATGGGGAGAGAGCGGGGCAGTGGGATTAGTTTGCAGATTGATTCAGGGCTATGGGGAGACAGCGGGGCAGTGAGATTAGTTTGCGGATTGATACAGGGCTATGGGGAGAGAGCGGGCAGTGGGATTAGTTTGCGGATTGATACAGGGCTATGGGGAGAGAGCGGGGCAGTGGGATTAGTTTGCAGATTGATTCAGGGCTATGGGGAGACAGCGGGGCAGTGAGATTAGTTTGCGGATTGATACAGGCTATGGGGAGACAGCGGGGCAGTGGGATTAGTTTGGGGATTGATACAGGGCTATGGGGAGAGAGCGGGCAGTGGGATTAGTTTGCGGATTGATACAGGCTATGGGGAGACAGCGGGGCAGTGGGATTATTTGCGGATTGATACAGGGCTATGGGGAGAGAGCGGGGCAGTGAGATTAGTTTGGGATTGATACAGGGCTATGGGGAGAGAGTGGGCAGTGAGATTAGTTTGGGATTGATACAGGGCTATGGGGAGACAGCGGGGCAGTGGGATTAGTTTGCGGATTGATGCAGGGATATGGAGAGACAGTGGGGCAGTGGGATTAGTTTGGGATTGATACAGGGCTATGGGGAGAGAGCGGGCAGTGGGATTAGTTTGCGGATTGATACAGGGCTATGGAGAGACAGCGTGGCAGGGGGATTAGTTTGCGGATTGATACAGGGCTATGGGGAGAGAGCTGGGAAGTGAGGTTAGTTTGCCGAATGATACCGGCTATGGGAAGAGAGCGGGGCAGTGGGATTAGTTTGCGGATTGATACAGGCTATGGGGAGACAGCGGGGCAGTGGGATTAGTTTGGGATTGATACAGGGCTATGGGGAGAGTGGGGCAGTGGGATTAGTTTGGGATTGATACAGGGCTATGGGGAGACAGCGGGGCACTGGGATTAGTTTCCGGATTGATACAGGGCTATGGGGAGAGAGCGGGCAGTGTGATTAGTTTGCGGATTGATACAGGGATATGGGGAGAAAGCTGGGAAGGGAGATTAGTTTGCGGAATGATACCGGCTATAGGAAGAGAGCGGGGCAGTGGGATTAGTTTGCGGATTGATACAGGCTATGGGGAGACAGCGGGGCAGTGGGATTAGTTTGGGATTGATACAGGGCTATGGGGAGAGTGGGGCAGTGGGATTAGTTTGGGATTGCTACAGGGCTATGGGGAGACAGCGGGGCTGTGGGATTAGTTTGGGATTGATACAGGGCTATGGGGAGACAGCGGGGCAGTGAGATTAGTTTCCGGATTGATACAGGGATATGGGGAGAGAGCAGGGCAGTGGGATTAGTTTGGGGATTGATACAGGGCTATGGGGAGACAGCGGGGCAGTGAGATTAGTTTGCGGATTGCTACAGGGCTATGGGGAGAGAGCGGGCCGTGTGATTAGTTTGCGGATTGATACAGGGCTATGGGGAGAGAGCGGGCAGTGGGATTAGTTTGCGGATTGATACAGGGCTATGGGGAGAGAGCGGGGCAGTGGGATTAGTTTGCAGATTGATTCAGGGCTATGGGGAGACAGCGGGGCAGTGAGATTAGTTTGCGGATTGATACAGGGCTATGGGGAGACAGCGGGGCAGTGGGATTAGTTTGGGGATTGATACAGGGCTATGGGGAGAGAGCGGGCAGTGGGATTAGTTTGCGGATTGATACAGGCTATGGGGAGACAGCGGGGCAGTGGGATTATTTGCGGATTGATACAGGGCTATGGGGAGACAGCGGAGCAGTGAGATTAGTTTGCGGAATGATACAGTGCTATGGGCAGAGAGTGGGCAGTGGGATTAGTTTGCGGATTGATACAGGGCTATGGGGAGAGAGCGGGGCAGTGAGATTAGTTTGGGATTGATACAGGGCTATGGGGAGAGAGTGGGCAGTGAGATTAGTTTGGGATTGATACAGGGCTATGGGGAGACAGCGGGGCAGTGGGATTAGTTTGCGGATTGATGCAGGGATATGGAGAGACAGTGGGGCAGTGGGATTAGTTTGGGATTGATACAGGGCTATGGGGAGAGAGCGGGCAGTGGGATTAGTTTGCGGATTGATACAGGGCTATGGAGAGACAGCGGGGCAGTGGGATTAGTTTGCGGATTGATACAGGGCTATGGGGAGAGAGCTGGGAAGTGAGGTTAGTTTGCGGAATGATACCGGCTTTGGGAAGAGAGCGGGGCAGTGGGATTAGTTTGCGGATTGATACAGGCTATGGGAAGACAGCGGGGCAGTGGGATTAGTTTGGGATTGATACAGGGCTATGGGGAGAGTGGGGCAGTGGGATTAGTTTGGGATTGATACAGGGCTATGGGGAGAGCGGGGCAGTGGGATTAGTTTGCGGGTTGATACAGGGCTATGGGGAGAGAGTGGGCAGTGGGATTAGTTTGCGGATTGATACAGGGATATGGGGAGAGACAGCGGGGCAGTGGGATTAGTTTTGGGATTGATACAGGGCTATGGGGAGAGCGCGGGGCAGAGGGATTAGTTTGGGGATTGATACAGGGCTATGGGAAGAGAGCGGGGCAGTGGGATTAGTTTGCGGATTGATACAGGGCTATGGGGAGAGAGTGGGACAGTGGGATTAGTTTGGGATTGATACAGGGCTATGGGGAGAGACAGCGGGGCAGTGGGATTAGTTTGCGGATTGATACAGGGCTATGGGGAGACAGCGGGGCAGTGGGATTAGTTTGGGATTGATACAGGGCTATGGGAAGAGAGCGGGTCAGTGGGATTAGTTTGGGATTGATACAGGGCTATGGGGAGAGACAGCGGGGCAGTGGGATTAGTTTGCGGATTGATACAGGGCTATGGGGAGACAGCGGGGCAGTGGGATTAGTTTGGGATTGATACAGGGCTATGGGGAGAGTGGGGCAGTGGGATTAGTTTGGGATTGCTATAGGGCTATGGGGAGACAGCGGGGCTGTGGGATTAGTTTGGGATTGATACAGGGCTATGGGGAGACAGCGGGGCAGTGAGATTAGTTTCCGGATTGATACAGGGCTATGGGGAGAGAGCGGGCAGTGTGATTAGTTTGCGGATTGATACAGGGCTATGGGGAGAGAGCAGGGCAGTGGGATTAGTTTGGGGATTGATACAGGGCTATGGGGAGAGAGCTGGGCAGTGAGATTAGTTTGCGGAATGATACCGGCTATGGGGAGAGAGCGGGACAGTGGACTAGTTTGCAGATTGATACAGGGCTATGGGGAGACAGCGGGGCAGTGGGATTAGTTTGCGGATTGATACGGCTATGGGGAGAGAGCTGGGCAGTCGGAATAGTTTGGGGATTGATACAGGGCTATGGGGAGACAGCGGGGCAGTGAGATTAGTTTGCGGAATGATACCGGCTATGGGGAGACAGCGGTGCAGTGGGATTAGTTTGGGATTGATACAGGGCTATGGGGAGACAGCGGGGCTGTGGGATTAGTTTTGGGATCGATTCAGGGCTATGGGGAGACAGAGGGGCAGTGGGATTAGTTTGCGGATTGATACAGGGCTATGGGAGACAGCAGGGCAGTGAGATTAGTCTGCGGATTGATACAGGCTATGGGGAGACAGCGGGGCAGTGGGATTAGTTTGGGATTGATACAGGACTATGGGGAGACAGCGGGGCAAAGGGATTAGTTTTGGGATCGATGCAGGGCTATGGGGAGAGAGCTGGGCAGTGGGATTAGCTTGGGATTGATTCAGGGCTATGGGGAGAGAGCTGGGCAGTGGGATTAGTTTGGGGATTGATTCAGGGCTATGGGGAGAGAGCTGGGCAGTGGGATTAGTTTCGGGATTGATGAATGGCTATGGGGAGAGAGCTGGGCAGTGAGATTAGTTTGGGGATTGATACAGGGCTAGGGGGAGACAGCGGGGCAGTGGGATTAGTTTGCGGATTGATACAGGGCGATGGGGAGACAGCGGAGACGTGAGATTAGTTTGGGGATTTATACAGGGCTATGGGGAGAGAGCAGGGCAGTGAGGTTAGTTTGGTGATTGATACAGGGCTATGGGGAGAGAGCAGGGCAGTGAGATTAGTTTGCGGATTAATACAGTGCTCTGGGGAGACAGCGGGGCAATGAGATTAGTTTCGGGATTGATTCAGGGCTATGGAGAGAAAGCGGGGCAGTGGGATTAGTTTGTGGATTGATACAGGGCTATGCAGAGAGAGCGGGGCAGTGGGATTAGTTTGTGGATTGATACAGGGCTATGGGGAGACAGCGGGGCAGTGGGATTAGTTTCGGGATTGATGAATGGCTATGGGGAGAGAGCTGGGCAGTGAGATTAGTTTGGGGATTGATACAGGGCTAGGGGGAGACAGCGGGACAGTGGGATTAGTTTGCGGATTGATACAGGGCGATGGGGAGACAGCGGAGCAGTGAGATTAGTTTGGGGATTTATACAGGGCTATGGGGAGAGAGCAGGGCAGTGAGATTAGTTTGGTGATTGATACAGGGCTATGGGGAGAGAGCAGGGCAGTGAGATTAGTTTGCGGATTAATACAGTGCTCTGGGGAGACAGCGGGGCAATGAGATTAGTTTCGGGATTGATTCAGGGCTATGGAGAGAAAGCGGGGCAGTGGGATTAGTTTGTGGATTGATACAGGGCTATGCAGAGAGAGCGGGGCAGTGGGATTAGTTTGTGGATTGATACAGGGCTATGGAGAGAAAGCGGGGCAGTGGAATTAGTTTGGTGATTGATACAGGGCTATGGGGAGAGAGCTGGGCAGTGGGATTAGTTTGTGGATTGATACAGGGCTATGCAGAGAGAGCGGGGCAGTGGGATTAGTTTGTGGATTGATACAGGGCTATGGAGAGAAAGCGGGGCATTGGGATTAGTTTGTGGATTGATACAGGGCTATGGGGAGACAGCGGGGCAGTGGGATTAGTTTGCGGATTGATACAGGGGTATGGGGAGAGAGCGGGCAGTGGAATTAGTTTGGTGATTGATACACGGCTATGGGGAGAGAGCTGGGCAGTGGGATTAGTTTCCAGATTAATACAGGCTACGGGGAGACAGCGGGGCAGTGGGATTAGTTTGGGATTGATACAGGGCTATGGGGAGACAGCGGGGCAGTGAGATTAGTTTGCGGATTGATACAGGGCTATGGGGAGACAGCAGGGCAGTGAGATTAGTTTGCAGATTGATACAGGGATATGGGGAGACAGCGGGGCAGTGAGATTAGTTTGCGGATTGATACAGGGCTACGGGGAGACAGCGGGGCAGTGAGATTAGTTTGCGGATTGATACAGGGCTATGGGGAGACAGCGGGGCAGTGCGATTAGTTTGCGGATTGATTCAGGACTATGGGGAGACAGCGGGGCAGTGGGATTAGTTTGGGGATTGATACAGGTCTATGGGGAGAGCAGGGCAGTGGGATTAGTTTGGGATTGATACAGGGCGATGGGGAGACAGCGGAGCAGTGAGATTAGTTTGGGGATTTATACAGGGCTATGGGGAGAGAGCAGGGCAGTGAGATTAGTTTGGTGATTGATACAGGGCTATGGGGAGAGAGCAGGGCAGTGAGATTAGTTTGCGGATTAATACAGTGCTCTGGGGAGACAGCGGGGCAATGAGATTAGTTTCGGGATTGATTCAGGGCTATGGAGAGAAAGCGGGGCAGTGGGATTAGTTTGTGGATTGATACAGGGCTATGCAGAGAGAGCGGGGCAGTGGGATTAGTTTGTGGATTGATACAGGGCTATGGGGAGACAGCGGGGCAGTGGGATTAGTTTCGGGATTGATGAATGGCTATGGGGAGAGAGCTGGGCAGTGAGATTAGTTTGGGGATTGATACAGGGCTAGGGGGAGACAGCGGGACAGTGGGATTAGTTTGCGGATTGATACAGGGCGATGGGGAGACAGCGGAGCAGTGAGATTAGTTTGGGGATTTATACAGGGCTATGGGGAGAGAGCAGGGCAGTGAGATTAGTTTGGTGATTGATACAGGGCTATGGGGAGAGAGCAGGGCAGTGAGATTAGTTTGCGGATTAATACAGTGCTCTGGGGAGACAGCGGGGCAATGAGATTAGTTTCGGGATTGATTCAGGGCTATGGAGAGAAAGCGGGGCAGTGGGATTAGTTTGTGGATTGATACAGGGCTATGCAGAGAGAGCGGGGCAGTGGGATTAGTTTGTGGATTGATACAGGGCTATGGAGAGAAAGCGGGGCAGTGGAATTAGTTTGGTGATTGATACAGGGCTATGGGGAGAGAGCTGGGCAGTGGGATTAGTTTGTGGATTGATACAGGGCTATGCAGAGAGAGCGGGGCAGTGGGATTAATTTGTGGATTGATACAGGGCTATGGAGAGAAAGCGGGGCATTGGGATTAGTTTGTGGATTGATACAGGGCTATGGGGAGACAGCGGGGCAGTGGGATTAGTTTGCGGATTGATACAGGGGTATGGGGAGAGAGCGGGCAGTGGAATTAGTTTGGTGATTGATACACGGCTATGGGGAGAGAGCTGGGCAGTGGGATTAGTTTCCAGATTAATACAGGCTACGGGGAGACAGCGGGGCAGTGGGATTAGTTTGGGATTGATACAGGGCTATGGGGAGACAGCGGGGCAGTGAGATTAGTTTGCGGATTGATACAGGGCTATGGGGAGACAGCAGGGCAGTGAGATTAGTTTGCAGATTGATACAGGGATATGGGGAGACAGCGGGGCAGTGAGATTAGTTTGCGGATTGATACAGGGCTACGGGGAGACAGCGGGGCAGTGAGATTAGTTTGCGGATTGATACAGGGCTATGGGGAGACAGCGGGGCAGTGCGATTAGTTTGCGGATTGATTCAGGACTATGGGGAGACAGCGGGGCAGTGGGATTAGTTTGGGGATTGATACAGGGCTATGGGGAGAGCAGGGCAGTGGGATTAGTTTGGGATTGATACAGGGCTATGGGGAGACAGCGGGGCAGTGGGATTAGTTTGGGGATTGATACAGGACTTTGGGGAGACAGCGGGGCAGTGAGATTAGTTTGCGGATTGATACAGGCTTTGGGGAGACAGCGGGGCAGTGGGATTAGTTTGCGGATTGCTACAGGGCTATAGGGAGACAGCTGGGCAGTGAGACTAGTTTCGGGATTGACACAGGGCTATGGGGAGACAGCCTGAAATTTTGGCCCTTCGACAGTGCGGCACTCCTTCAGCACTGACCCTTCGGCAATGCAGCGCTCCCTCAGCACTGACCCTCCGACAATGCGGCGCACCCTCAGCATTGACCCTCCGACAGTGCGGCGCTCCCTCAGCACTGATCCTTCGGCAGTGCGGCACTCCCTCAGCACTGACCCTCAGACAGTGCGACGCTCCCTCAGCACTGACCGTCCGACAATGCGGCGCACCCTCAGCACTGACCCTCCGACAGTGCGGCGCTCCCTCAGCATTGCCCGTCCGACAATGCGGCGCACCCTCAGTACTGACCCTCCAACAGTGCGGCGCTCCCTCAGCACTGACCCTTCGACAGTGCAGCACTCCCTCAATACTGACGCTCCGACAGTGAGGTGGTCCCTCAACGCTGACCCTCTGAAAGTGCGGCAGTCCCTCAGCACTGACCCTCCGGCAATGCGGCGTTCCCTCAGCACTGACCCTCCGACAGTGCGGCACTCCTTCAGCACTGACCCTCTGACAGTGCGGCACTCCCTCAGTACTGACCCTCCGACAGTGCGGCGCTTCCTCAGCCATGACCCTCCAGCAGTGCGGCGCTCCCACAGCACTGACCCTCCGACAGTGCGGCGCTCCCTCAGCACTGACCCTCCGACAGTGCGGCGCTCCCTCAGCACTGACCCTCCGACAGTGCGGCGCTCCCTCAGCACTGACACTCCGACAGTGCGGCGCTCCCTCAGCACTGACACTCCGACAGTGCGGCGCTCCTTCAGCACTGACCCTTCGATAATGCAGCGCTCCCTCAGCACTGATCGTCCGGCAGTGCGACACTCCCTCAGCACTGACCCTCCGACAGTGCGGCACTCCTTCAGCACTGACCCTCTGACAGTGCGACACTCCCTCAGCACTGACCCTCCGGCAGTGTGGCGCTCCCTCAGCACTGACCCTCCCGACAGTGCGGCACTCCCTCAGCACTGACACTCCGGCAGTGCGGCGCTCCCTCAGCACTGACCCTTCGACAGTGCAGCGCTCCCTCAGCACTGACCCTCCGACAATGCAGCGCTCCCTCAGCACTGACCCTCCGACAATGCAGCGCTCCCTCAGCGCTGACCCTTCGACAGTGCGGTGCTCCTTCAGCACTGACCCTCCGGCTATGCGGCGCTACCTCAGCACTGACCCTCCAGCTATGCGGGACTCCCTCAACACTGACCCTTCGACAGTGCGGCACTCCTTCAGCACAGACCCTCCGACAGTGCGGCGCTCGCTCAGTACTGACCCTTCTACAGTGCGGCTCTGCCTCAGCACTCACCCTTCGACAGTACAGCACTCCCTCAGTACTGACGCTCCGACAGTGAGGTGTTCCCTCAACGCTGATCCTCTGAATGTGCGGCGGTCCCTCAGCATTGACCCTCCGGCAATGCGGCGTTCCATCAGCACTGACCCTCCGACAGTGCGGCGCTCCCTCAGCACTGACCCTCTGACAGTGCGGCGTTCCCTCAGTACTGACCCTCCGACAGTGCAGCGCTCCCTCAGTACTGACCCTCCGACAGTGCGGTGCTCCCTCAGCACTGACCCTCCGACAGTTCGGTGCTCCCGCAGCTCTGGCCCTCCGACAGTGCGGGACTCCCTCAGCACTGACCCTCCGACAGTGCGGCGCTCCCTCAGCACTGACCCTCCGGCTATGCGGCGCTACCTCAGCATTGACCCTCCAGCTATGCGGGACTCCCTCAACACTGACCCTTCGACAGTGCGGCACTCGCTCAGGACTGACCCTTCGACAGTGCAGCGCTCCCTGAGTACTGACCCTTCGACAGTGCAGCGCTCCCTCAGTCCTGACGCTCCGACAGTGAGGTGTTCCCTCAACGCTGACCCTCTGAATGTGCGGCGGTCCCTCAGCACTGACCCTCCGGCAATGCGGCGTTCCCTCAGCACTGACCCTCCGACAGTGCGGCGCCCCTCAGCACTGTCCCTCTGACAGTGCGGCGTTCCCTCAGCACTGACCCTCCGACAGTGCGGCACTCCCTCAGCACTGACCCTCCGACAGTGCGGCGCTCCCTCAGCACTGACCCTTCGACAGTGCAGCGATCCCTCTGCGCTGACCCTCCGACAATGCAGCGCTCCCTCAGCGCTGACGCTCCAACAATGCAGCGATCCCTCAGCGCTGATCCTCTGTCAATGCAGCGCTCCCTCAGCACTGACCCTCCGACAGAGCGGCGCTCCCTCAGCACTGACCCTCCGACAGTGCGCCGCTCCCTCAGCACTGACCCTCCCAACAGTGCAGCGCTCCCTCAGCGCTGATCCTCCGTCAATGCAGCGCTCCCTCAGCACTGACCCTCCGACAGAGCGGCGCTCCCTCAGCACTGACCATCCGACAGTGCGGCGCTCCCTCAGCACTGACCCTCCGACAATACGGCCGCCCCTCAGCACTGACCCTTTGACATTGCTGTGCTCCCTCAGCACTGACCCTCCGACAGTGCGGCGCTCCCTCAGCACTGACCCTCCGACAGTGCGGCGCTCCCTCAGCACTGACCCTCCTACAGTGCGGCGCTCCCTCAGCGCAGACCCTCCGACAATGCAGCGCTCCCTCCGCATTGACCCTTCTACAGTGCGGCTCTCCCTCAGCACTGACCCTTCGACAGTGCGGCGCTCCCTCAGCACTGACTCTCCGACAGTGCAGCACTCCCTCAGCACTGACCCTTCGACAGCGCAGCGCTCCCTCAGTACTGACCCTCCGACAGTGCAGCACTACCTCAGCACTGACCCTCCGACAGTGCGGCGCTCCCTCAGCACTGACCCTCCGATAGTGCGGTGCTCCCTCAGCACTGTCCCTTCTACAGTGCGGTTCTCCCTCAGCACTGACCATTCAACAGTGCGGCTCCCTCAGCACTTACCCTCCGACAGTGCGGGGCACCCTCAGCACTGACCCTCCGACAGTGCGGCGCTCCCTCAGCACTGACCCTCCGACAGTGCGGCGATCCCTCAGCACTGACCCTCCCAACAGTGCAGCGCTCCCTCAGCACTGACCCTCCGACAATGCAGCGCTCCCTCAACACTGACCCTCCCAACAGTGCGGCGCTCCCTCAGCACTGACCCTCCGACAGTGCGGCGCTCCCTCAGTACTGACCGTCCAACAATGCGACGCTCCCTCAGCACTGACCCTCCGACAGTGTGGCGCTCCCTCAGCACTGACCCTTAGACAGTGCGGCATTCCTTCAGCACTGACCCTCTGACAGTGCGGCGCTCCCTCAGTACCGACCCTCCGACAGTGCGATGCTCCCTCAACGCTGACCCTCTGAATGTGCGGCGCTCCCTCAGCACTGACCCTCCGATAGTGCGGCGCTCCCTCAGCACTGACCCTCCGACAGTGCGCCGCTCCCTCAGCACTGACACACCGACAGTGCGGCGCTCCCTCAGCACTGACCCTCCGACAGTGCGGCGCTCCCTCAGCACTGACACTCCGACAGTGCGGCGCTCACTCAACACTGACCATCCGATAGTGCGGTGCACCCTCAGCACTGACCCTCCGACAGTGCGGCGCTCCCTCAGCACTGACCCTTCCACAGTGCGGCACTCCTTCAGCACTGACCCTTCGACAGCGCAGCGCTCCCTCAGTACTGACCCTCCGAGAGGAGGTGTTCCCTCAACGCTCACCCTCTGAATGTGCGGCGCTCCCTCAGCGCTGACCCTTCGACAGTGCAGCGAATCCTCAGCGCTGATCCTCCGTCAATGCAGCGCTCCCTCAGCACTGACTCTCCGACAGAGCGGCGCTCCCTCAGCACTGACCCTCCGACAGTGCGCCGCTCCCTCAGCACTGACCCTCCCAACAGTGCAGCGCTCCCTCAGCGCTGATCCTCCGTCAATGCAGCGCTCCCTCAGCACTGACCCTCCGACAGAGCGGCGCTCCCTCAGCACTGACCATCCGACAGTGCGGCGCTCCCTCAGCACTGACCCTCCGACAATACGGCCGCCCCTCAGCACTGACCCTTTGACATTGCTGTGCTCCCTCAGCACTGACCCTCCGACAGTGCGGCGCTCCCTCAGCACTGACCCTCCTACAGTGCGGCGCTCCCTCAGCACTGGTCCTCCGATAATGCGGCGCTCCCTCAGCACTGACCCTTCGACAGCGCAGCGCTCCCTCAGTACTGACCCTCCGACAGTGCAGCACTACCTCAGCACTGACCCTCCGACAGTGCGGCGCTCCCTCAGCACTGACCCTCCGATAGTGCGGTGCTCCCTCAGCACTGTCCCTTCTACAGTGCGGTTCTCCCTCAGCACTGACCATTCAACAGTGCGGCTCCCTCAGCACTTACCCTCCGACAGTGCGGGGCACCCTCAGCACTGACCCTCCGACAGTGCGGCGCTCCCTCAGCACTGACCCTCCGACAGTGCGGCGATCCCTCAGCACTGACCCTCCCAACAGTGCAGCGCTCCCTCAGCACTGACCCTCCGACAATGCAGCGCTCCCTCAACACTGACCCTCCCAACAGTGCGGCGCTCCCTCAGCACTGACCCTCCGACAGTGCGGCGCTCCCTCAGTACTGACCGTCCAACAATGCGACGCTCCCTCAGCACTGACCCTCCGACAGTGTGGCGCTCCCTCAGCACTGACCCTTAGACAGTGCGGCATTCCTTCAGCACTGACCCTCTGACAGTGCGGCGCTCCCTCAGTACTGACCCTCCGACAGTGCGATGCTCCCTCAACGCTGACCCTCTGAATGTGCGGCGCTCCCTCAGCACTGACCCTCCGATAGTGCGGCGCTCCCTCAGCACTGACCCTCCGACAGTGCGCCGCTCCCTCAGCACTGACACACCGACAGTGCGGCGCTCCCTCAGCACTGACCCTCCGACAGTGCGGCGCTCCCTCAGCACTGACACTCCGACAGTGCGGCGCTCACTCAACACTGACCATCCGATAGTGCGGTGCACCCTCAGCACTGACCCTCCGACAGTGCGGCGCTCCCTCAGCACTGACCCTTCCACAGTGCGGCACTCCTTCAGCACTGACCCTTCGACAGCGCAGCGCTCCCTCAGTACTGACCCTCCGATGGGAGGTGTTCCCTCAACGCTCACCCTCTGAATGTGCGGCGCTCCCTCAGCGCTGACCCTTCGACAGTGCAGCGAATCCTCAGCGCTGATCCTCCGTCAATGCAGCGCTCCCTCAGCACTGACTCTCCGACAGAGCGGCGCTCCCTCAGCACTGACCCTCCGACAGTGCGCCGCTCCCTCAGCACTGACCCTCCCAACAGTGCAGCGCTCCCTCATCACTGACCCTCCGACAATGCAGCGCTCGCTCAACACTGACCCTCCGACAGTGCGGCGCTCCCTCAGCACTGACCATCCGACAGTGCGGTGCTCCCTCAGCACAGACCCTCCGACAGTGCGGTGCTCCCTCAGCACTGACCCTCCGACAGTGCGGCGCTCCCTCAGCACTGACCCTCCGACAGTGCGACACTCCCTCAGCACTGACCCTCCGACAGTGCGACACTCCCTCAGCACTGACCCTCCCACAGTGCGGCGCTCCCTCAGCACTGACACTCCGACAGTGCGGCGCTCCCTCAACACTGACCCTCCGACAGTGCAGCGCTCCCTCAGCGCTGACCCTCCGACAGTGCGGCACTCCCTCAGCACTGACCCTCCGACAGTGTGGCACTCCCTCAGCACTGACCCTCCGACAATACGGCCGCCCCTCAGCACTGACCCTTTGATATTGCGGTGCTCCCTCAGCACTGACCCTCCGACGGTGCGGCGCTCCCTCAGCGCTGACCCTTCGACAGTGCAGCGATTCCCTCAGCGCTGACCCTCCGACAATGCAGCGCTCCCTCAGCGCTGACGCTCCAACAATGCAGCGTTCCCTCAGCGATGACCCTTCGACAGTGCAGCAAACCCTCAGCACTGACCCTCCGACAGTGCGGCGCTCCCTCAGTACTGACCGTCCAACAATGCGACGCTCCCTCAGCACTGACCCTCCGACAGTGTGGCGCTCCCTCAGCACTGACCCTTGGACAGTGCGGCATTCCTTCAGCACTGACCCTCTGACAGTGCGGCGCTCCCTCAGTACTGACCCTCCGACAGTGCGACGCTCCCTCAACGCTGACCCTCTGAATGTGCGGCGCTCCCTCAGCACTGACCCTCCGACAGTGCGGCGCTCCCTCAGCACTGACCCTCCGACAGTGCGCCGCTCCCTCAGCACTGACACACCGACAGTGCGGCGCTCCCTCAGCACTGACCCTCCGACAGTGCGGCTCTCCCTCCGCACTGACACTCCGATAGTGCGGTGCTCCCTCAGCACTGACCCTCCGACAGTGCGACGCTCCCTCAGCACTGACCCTCCAACAGTGCGGTGCTCCCTCAGCACTGACCCTCCGGCAGGGTGGCGCTCCTTCAGCACTGACCCTCCGACAGTGCAGCGCTCCCTCAACACTGACCCTCCGACAGTGCGGCGCTCCCTCAGAACTGACCATCCGACAGTGCAGTGCTCCCTCAGCACTGACCCTTTGACATTGCGGTGCTCCCTCAGCACTGACCCTCCGACAGTGCGGCGCTCCCTCAGCACTGACCCTCCAACAGTGCGGCGCTCCCTCAGCACTGACCCTCTGACAGTGCAGCGCTCCCTCAGCACTGATCGTCCGGCAGTGCGGCGCTCCCTCAGCACTGACCCTCCCGACAGTGCGGCGCTCCCTCAGCACTGACCCTCCCAACAGTGCAGCGCTCCCTCAGCACTGACCCTCCCAACAGTGCAGCGCTCCCTCAACACTGACCCTCCGACAGTGCGGCGCTCCCTCAGCATTGACCATCCGACAGTGCGGTGCCCACACAGCACTGACCCTCCAACAATACGACCGCCCCTCAGCACTGACCCTTTGACATTGCGGTGCTCCCTCAGCACTGACCCTCCGACAGTGTGGCGCTCCCTCAGCACTGACCCTCCGACAGCGTGGCGCTCCCTCAGCACTGACCCTCCGACAGTGCGGCGCTCCCTCAGCACTGACCCTCCGACAGTGCGGCGCTCCCTCAGCACTCACCCTCCGACAGTGCGGCGCTCCCTCAGCACTGACCCTCTGACAGTGCGGCACTCCCTCAGCACTGACCCTTCCACAGTGTGGCACTCCTTCAGCACTGACCCTTCGACAGCGCAGCGCTCCCTCAGTACTGACCCTCCGAGAGGAGGTGTTCCCTCAACGCTCACCCTCTGAATGTGCGGCGCTCCCTCAGCGCTGACCCTTCGACAGTGCAGCGATCCCTCAGCGCTGATCCTCCGTCAATGCAGCGCTCCCTCAGCACTGACTCTCCGACAGAGCGGCGCTCCCTCAGCACTGACCCTCCGACAGTGCGCCGCTCCCTCAGCACTGACCCTCCCAACAGTGCAGCGCTCCCTCAGCACTGACCCTCCGACAATGCAGCGCTCCCTCAACACTGATCCTCCGACAGTGCGGCGCTCCCTCAGCACAGACCATCCGACAGTGCGGTGCTCCCTCAGCACTGACCCTCCGACAGTGCGGCGCTCCCTCAGCACTGACCCTCCGACAGTGCGACACTCACTCAGCACTGACCCTCCGACAGTGCGACACTCCCTCAGCGCTGATCCTCCGTCAATGCAGCGCTCCCTCAGCACTGACTCTCCGACAGAGCGGCGCTCCCTCAGCACTGACCCTCCGACAGTGCGACGCTCCCTCAGCACTGACCCTCCCAACAGTGCAGCGCTCCCTCAGCACTGACCCTCCGACAATGCAGCGCTCCCTCAACACTGATCCTCCGACAGTGCGGCGCTCCCTCAGCACTGACCCTCCGACAGTGCGGTGCTCCCTCAGCACTGACCCTCCGACAGTGCGGCCCTCCCTCAGCACTGACCCTCCGACAGTGCGACACTCACTCAGCACTGACCCTCCGACAGTGCGACACTCCCTCAGCACTGACCCTCCCACAGTGCGGCGCTCCCTCAGCACTGACACTCCGACAGTGCGGCGCTCCCTCAACACTGACCCTCCGACAGTGTGGCGCTCCCTCAGCACTGACCCTCCGACAATACGGCCGCCCCTCAGCACTGACCCTTTGACATTGCGGTGCTCCCTCAGCACTGACCCTCCGACGGTGCGGCGCTCCCTCAGCGCTGACCCTTCGACAGTGCAGCGATTCCCACAGCGCTGACCCTCCGACAATGCAGCGCTCCCTCAGCGCTGACCCTCCGATAGTGCGACACTCCCTCAGCGCTGATCCTCCGTCAATGCAGCGCTCCCTCAGCGCTGACCCTCCGACAATGCAGCGCTCCCTCAGTACTGACCCTCCGACAGGAGGTGTTCCCTCAACGCTCACCCTCTGAATGTGCGGCGCTCCCTCACCACTGACCCTCCGGCAATGCGGCGCTCCCTCAGCACTGACCCTCTGACAATGCAGGCACCCTCAGCAATGACCCTCTGACAGTGCGGCGCTCCCTCAGTACTGACCGCCCATAAATGCGGCGCTCCCTCAGCACTGACCCTTGGACAGTGCGGCATTCCTTCAGCACTGATCCTCTGACAGTGCGGCGCTCCCTCAGTACTGACCCTCCGACAGTGCGGCGCTCCCTCAGCACTGATCCTCCGACAGTGCGGCGCTCGCTCAGCACTGACCCTCCGACAGTGCGGCGCTCCCTCAGCACTGACCCTCCGACAGTGCGGCGCTCCCTCAGCACTGACACACCGACAGTGCAGCGCTCCCTCAGCGCTGACCCTCCGACAGTGCGGCGCTCCCTCAGCACTGACACTCCGACAGTGCGGCGCTCACTCAACACTGACCCTCCGATAGTGCGGTGCTCCCTTAGCACTGACCCTTCCACAGTGCGGCACTCCTTCAGTACTGACCCTTCGACAGTGCGGCGCTCCCTCAGCACTGACCCTCCGACAGAGCGGCGCTCCCTCAGCACTGACCCTCCCAACAGTGCAGCGCTCCCTCAGCACTGACCCTCCCAACAGTGCAGCGCTCCCTCAGCACTGACCCTCCGACAATGCAGTGCTGCCTCAACACTGACCCTCCGACAGTGCGGCGCTCCCTCAGCACTGACCCTCCGACAATACGGCCGCCCCTTAGCACTGACCCTTTGACATTGCGGTGCTCCCTCAGCACTGACCCTCCGACAGTGTGGCGCTCCCTCAGCACTGACCCTCCGACAGTGTGGCGCTCCCACAGCACTGACCCTCCGACAGTGCGGCGCTGCCTCAGCACTGACCCTCCGACAGTGTGGCGCTTCCTCAGCACTGACCCACCGACAGTGCTGCGCTCCCTCAGCACTGACACTCTGACAGTGCGGCGTTCCCTCAACACTGACCGTCCGACAGTGCAGCGCTCCCTCAGCGCTGACCCTCCGACAGTGCGGCACTCCCTCAGCACTGACCCTCCGACAGTGCGGCGCTCCCTCAGCACTGACCCTCTGACAGTGCGGCACTTTCTCAGCACTGACCCTCCGACAGTGCGCCGCTCCCTCAGCACTGACCCTTCCACAGTGCGGCACTCCTTCAGCACTGACCCTTCGACAGCGCAGCGCTCCCTCAGTTCTGACCCTCCGAGAGGAGGTGTTCCCTCAACGCTCACCCTCTGAATGTGCGGCGCTCCCTCAGCACTGACACTCCGACAGTGCGGCGCTCCCTCAGCACTGACCCTCCGACAGTGCGGCGCTCCCTCAGCACTGACCCTCCGACAGTGCGGCGCTCCCTCAGCACTGACCCTCCGACAGTGCTGCGCTCCCTCAGCACTGACCCTCCGACAGTGCGGCGCTCCCTCAGCACTGACCCTCCGACAGTGCGGCGCTCCCTCAGCACTCACCCTCCGACAGTGCGGCGCTCCCTCAGCACTGACCCTCTGACAGTGCGGCGCTTTCTCAGCACTGACCCTCCGACAGTGCGCCGCTCCCTCAGCACTGACCCTTCCACAGTGCGGCACTCCTTCAGCACTGACCCTTCGACAGCGCGGCGCTCCCTCAGTACTGACCCTCCGAGAGGACGTGTTCCCTCAACGCTCACCCTCTGAATGTGCGGCGCTCCCTCAGCACTGACACTCCGACAGTGCGGCGCTCCCTCAGCACTGACCCTCCGACAGTGCTGCGCTCCCTCAGCATTGACCCTCCGACAGTGCGGCACTCCCTCAGCACTGACCCTCCGACAGTGCGGCGCTCCCCCAGCACTGACCCTCCGACAGTGCGGCGCTCCCTCAGCACTGACACTCCGACAGTGCGGCGCTCCCTCAACACTGATCCTCCGACAGTGCGGCACTCCCTCAGCACTGACGCTCCGACAGTGCGGCGCTCCCTCTGCACTGACCCTTCCACAGTGCGGCACTCCTTCAGCACTGACCCTCCGACAGTGCGGCGCTCCCTCAGCACTGACCCTCCAACAGTGCGGCGCTCCCTCAGCACTGACCCTCCGACAGTGCGGCGCTCCCTCAGCACTGACCCTCCAACAGTGCGGTGCTCCCTCAGCACTGACTCTTCGACAGTTCAGTACTCCTTCAGCACTGACCCTTTGATAATGCAGCGCTCCCTCAACACTGACCCTCCCGACAGTGCGGCGCTCCCTCAGCACTGACCCTCCGGCAGTGCGGCGCTCCCTCAGCACTGACCCTTCGACAGTGCAGCGCTGCATCAGCACTGACCCTCCGACAGTGCAGCGCTCCCTCAGCACTGACCCTCCGACAATGCAGCGCTCCCTCAGCGCTGACCCTCCGACAATGCAGCGCTCCCTCAGCGCTGACCCTCCGACAATGTGCGGCGCTCCCTCAGCACTGACCCTTCGACTGTGCGGCGCTCCCTCAGCACTGACCCTTCGACAGTGCCGCGCTCCCTCAGTATTGACCCTCCGACAGTGACGTGTTCCCTCAGCACTGACCGTCCGCCCTCAGCACTGACCGTCCGACTGTGGGGTGCTCCCTCAGCACTGACCCTCTGACAGTTCGACGCTCCCTCAGCACTGACCCTCCGACAGTGCGGCGTCCTCAGCACTGACCCTCCGACAGTGCGGCGCTCCCTCAGCACTGACCCTCCGACTGTGGGGTGCTCCCTCAGCACTGACCCTCTGACAGTGCGGCGCTCCCTCAGCACTGACCCTCCGACAGTGCGGCGCTCCCTCAGCACTGACCCTCCGACAGTGCGGTGCTCCCTCAGCACTGACCCTCCGACAGTGCGGTGCTCCCTCAGCACTGACCCTCCGCCAGTGCAGCGCTCCCTCAGCACTGACCCTCTGACAGTGCGGCGTCCTCAGCACTGACCCTCCGACAGTGCGGTGCTCCCTCAGCACTGACCCTCCGCCAGTGCAGCGCTCCCTCAGCACTGACCCTCTCCGACAGTGCGGCGCTCCCTCAGCACTGACCCTCCGACAGTGCGGTGCTCCCTCAGCACTGACCCTCCGACAGTGCAGCGCTCCCTCAGCACTGACCCTCCGACAGTGCAGCGCTCCCTCAGCACTGACCCTCCGACAGTGCGGCACTCCCTCAGCACTGACACTCCGACAGTGCGGCGCTCCCTCAGCACCGACCCTCTGACAGTGCGGCGCTCCCTCAGCACTGACCCTCCGACAGTGCGGCGCTCCCTCAGCACTGACCCTCTGACAGTTCGGCGCTCCCTCAGCACTCACCCTCCGACAGTGCGGCGCTCCCTCAGCACTGACCCTCTGACAGTTCGACGCTCCCTCAGCACTGACCCTCCGACAGTGCGGCGCTCCCTCAGCACTGACCCTCCGACTGTGGGGTGCTCCCTCAGCACTGACCCTCTGACAGTGCGGCGCTCCCTCAGCACTGACCCTCCGACAGTGCGGCGCTCCCTCAGCACTGACCCTCCGACAGTGCGGTGCTCCCTCAGCACTGACCCTCCGCCAGTGCAGCGCTCCCTCAGCACTGACCCTCTGACAGTGCGGCGTCCTCAGCACTGACCCTCCGACAGTGCGGTGCTCCCTCAGCACTGACCCTCCGCCAGTGCAGCGCTCCCTCAGCACTGACCCTCTCCGACAGTGCGGCGCTCCCTCAGCACTGACCCTCCGACAGTGCGGTGCTCCCTCAGCACTGACCCTCCGACAGTGCAGCGCTCCCTCAGCACTGACCCTCCGACAGTGCAGCGCTCCCTCAGCACTGACCCTCCGACAGTGCGGCACTCCCTCAGCACTGACACTCCGACAGTGCGGCGCTCCCTCAGCACCGACCCTCTGACAGTGCGGCGCTCCCTCAGCACTGACCCTCCGACAGTGCGGCGCTCCCTCAGCACTGACCCTCTG
This sequence comes from Scyliorhinus torazame, assembly GCF_047496885.1. Taxonomy (NCBI): domain Eukaryota; kingdom Metazoa; phylum Chordata; class Chondrichthyes; order Carcharhiniformes; family Scyliorhinidae; genus Scyliorhinus; species Scyliorhinus torazame. The sequence continues at coordinate 26,734,550 of NC_092728.1, read as the reverse complement.
ACAGTTCGGCGCTCCCTCAGCACTCACCCTCCGACAGTGCGGCGCTCCCTCAGCACTGACCCTCTGACAGTGCGGCACTCCCTCAGCACTGACCCTTCCACAGTGTGGCACTCCTTCAGCACTGACCCTTCGACAGCGCAGCGCTCCCTCAGTACTGACCCTCCGAGAGGAGGTGTTCCCTCAACGCTCACCCTCTGAATGTGCGGCGCTCCCTCAGCGCTGACCCTTCGACAGTGCAGCGATCCCTCAGCGCTGATCCTCCGTCAATGCAGCGCTCCCTCAGCACTGACTCTCCGACAGAGCGGCGCTCCCTCAGCACTGACCCTCCGACAGTGCGCCGCTCCCTCAGCACTGACCCTCCCAACAGTGCAGCGCTCCCTCAGCACTGACCCTCCGACAATGCAGCGCTCCCTCAACACTGATCCTCCGACAGTGCGGCGCTCCCTCAGCACAGACCATCCGACAGTGCGGTGCTCCCTCAGCACTGACCCTCCGACAGTGCGGCGCTCCCTCAGCACTGACCCTCCGACAGTGCGACACTCACTCAGCACTGACCCTCCGACAGTGCGACACTCCCTCAGCGCTGATCCTCCGTCAATGCAGCGCTCCCTCAGCACTGACTCTCCGACAGAGCGGCGCTCCCTCAGCACTGACCCTCCGACAGTGCGACGCTCCCTCAGCACTGACCCTCCCAACAGTGCAGCGCTCCCTCAGCACTGACCCTCCGACAATGCAGCGCTCCCTCAACACTGATCCTCCGACAGTGCGGCGCTCCCTCAGCACTGACCCTCCGACAGTGCGGTGCTCCCTCAGCACTGACCCTCCGACAGTGCGGCCCTCCCTCAGCACTGACCCTCCGACAGTGCGACACTCACTCAGCACTGACCCTCCGACAGTGCGACACTCCCTCAGCACTGACCCTCCCACAGTGCGGCGCTCCCTCAGCACTGACACTCCGACAGTGCGGCGCTCCCTCAACACTGACCCTCCGACAGTGTGGCGCTCCCTCAGCACTGACCCTCCGACAATACGGCCGCCCCTCAGCACTGACCCTTTGACATTGCGGTGCTCCCTCAGCACTGACCCTCCGACGGTGCGGCGCTCCCTCAGCGCTGACCCTTCGACAGTGCAGCGATTCCCACAGCGCTGACCCTCCGACAATGCAGCGCTCCCTCAGCGCTGACCCTCCGATAGTGCGACACTCCCTCAGCGCTGATCCTCCGTCAATGCAGCGCTCCCTCAGCGCTGACCCTCCGACAATGCAGCGCTCCCTCAGTACTGACCCTCCGACAGGAGGTGTTCCCTCAACGCTCACCCTCTGAATGTGCGGCGCTCCCTCACCACTGACCCTCCGGCAATGCGGCGCTCCCTCAGCACTGACCCTCTGACAATGCAGGCACCCTCAGCAATGACCCTCTGACAGTGCGGCGCTCCCTCAGTACTGACCGCCCATAAATGCGGCGCTCCCTCAGCACTGACCCTTGGACAGTGCGGCATTCCTTCAGCACTGATCCTCTGACAGTGCGGCGCTCCCTCAGTACTGACCCTCCGACAGTGCGGCGCTCCCTCAGCACTGATCCTCCGACAGTGCGGCGCTCGCTCAGCACTGACCCTCCGACAGTGCGGCGCTCCCTCAGCACTGACCCTCCGACAGTGCGGCGCTCCCTCAGCACTGACACACCGACAGTGCAGCGCTCCCTCAGCGCTGACCCTCCGACAGTGCGGCGCTCCCTCAGCACTGACACTCCGACAGTGCGGCGCTCACTCAACACTGACCCTCCGATAGTGCGGTGCTCCCTTAGCACTGACCCTTCCACAGTGCGGCACTCCTTCAGCACTGACCCTTCGACAGTGCGGCGCTCCCTCAGCACTGACCCTCCGACAGAGCGGCGCTCCCTCAGCACTGACCCTCCCAACAGTGCAGCGCTCCCTCAGCACTGACCCTCCCAACAGTGCAGCGCTCCCTCAGCACTGACCCTCCGACAATGCAGTGCTGCCTCAACACTGACCCTCCGACAGTGCGGCGCTCCCTCAGCACTGACCCTCCGACAATACGGCCGCCCCTTAGCACTGACCCTTTGACATTGCGGTGCTCCCTCAGCACTGACCCTCCGACAGTGTGGCGCTCCCTCAGCACTGACCCTCCGACAGTGTGGCGCTCCCACAGCACTGACCCTCCGACAGTGCGGCGCTGCCTCAGCACTGACCCTCCGACAGTGTGGCGCTTCCTCAGCACTGACCCACCGACAGTGCTGCGCTCCCTCAGCACTGACACTCTGACAGTGCGGCGTTCCCTCAACACTGACCGTCCGACAGTGCAGCGCTCCCTCATCGCTGACCCTCCGACAGTGCGGCACTCCCTCAGCACTGACCCTCCGACAGTGCGGCGCTCCCTCAGCACTGACCCTCTGACAGTGCGGCACTTTCTCAGCACTGACCCTCCGACAGTGCGCCGCTCCCTCAGCACTGACCCTTCCACAGTGCGGCACTCCTTCAGCACTGACCCTTCGACAGCGCAGCGCTCCCTCAGTTCTGACCCTCCGAGAGGAGGTGTTCCCTCAACGCTCACCCTCTGAATGTGCGGCGCTCCCTCAGCACTGACACTCCGACAGTGCGGCGCTCCCTCAGCACTGACCCTCCGACAGTGCGGCGCTCCCTCAGCACTGACCCTCCGACAGTGCGGCACTCCCTCAGCACTGACCCTCCGACAGTGCGGCGCTCCCTCAGCACTGACCCTCCGACAGTGCGGCGCTCCCTCAGCACTCACCCTCCGACAGTGCGGCGCTCCCTCAGCACTGACCCTCTGACAGTGCGGCACTTTCTCAGCACTGACCCTCCGACAGTGCGCCGCTCCCTCAGCACTGACCCTTCCACAGTGCGGCACTCCTTCAGCACTGACCCTTCGACAGCGCAGCGCTCCCTCAGTACTGACCCTCCGAGAGGACGTGTTCCCTCAACGCTCACCCTCTGAATGTGCGGCGCTCCCTCAGCACTGACACTCCGACAGTGCGGCGCTCCCTCAGCACTGACCCTCCGACAGTGCTGCGCTCCCTCAGCATTGACCCTCCGACAGTGCGGCACTCCCTCAGCACTGACCCTCCGACAGTGCGGCGCTCCCCCAGCACTGACCCTCCGACAGTGCGGCGCTCCCTCAGCACTGACACTCCGACAGTGCGGCGCTCCCTCAACACTGACCCTCCGAAAGTGCAGCGCTCCCTCAGCGCTGACCCTCCGACAGTGCGGCACTCCCTCAGCACTGACCCTCTGACAGTGCGGCACTCCCTCAGCACTGATCCTCCGACAGTGCGGCACTCCCTCAGCACTGACGCTCCGACAGTGCGGCGCTCCCTCTGCACTGACCCTTCCACAGTGCGGCACTCCTTCAGCACTGACCCTCCGACAGTGCGGCGCTCCCTCAGCACTGACCCTCCAACAGTGCGGCGCTCCCTCAGCACTGACCCTCCGACAGTGCGGCGCTCCCTCAGCACTGACCCTCCAACAGTGCGGCGCTCCCTCAGCACTGACTCTTCGACAGTTCAGTACTCCTTCAGCACTGACCCTTCGATAATGCAGCGCTCCCTCAACACTGACCCTCCCGACAGTGCGGCGCTCCCTCAGCACTGACCCTCCGGCAGTGCGGCGCTCCCTCAGCACTGACCCTTCGACAGTGCAGCGCTGCATCAGCACTGACCCTCCGACAGTGCAGCGCTCCCTCAGCACTGACCCTCCGACAATGCAGCGCTCCCTCAGCGCTGACCCTCCGACAATGCAGCGCTCCCTCAGCGCTGACCCTCCGACAATGTGCGGCGCTCCCTCAGCACTGACCCTTCGACTGTGCGGCGCTCCCTCAGCACTGACCCTTCGACAGTGCCGCGCTCCCTCAGTATTGACCCTCCGACAGTGACGTGTTCCCTCAGCACTGACCGTCCGCCCTCAGCACTGACCGTCCGACTGTGGGGTGCTCCCTCAGCACTGACCCTCTGACAGTTCGACGCTCCCTCAGCACTGACCCTCCGACAGCGCGGCGCTCCCTCAGCACTGACCCTCCGACTGTGGGGTGCTCCCTCAGCACTGACCCTCTGACAGTTCGACGCTCCCTCAGCACTGACCCTCCGACAGTGCGGCGTCCTCAGCACTGACCCTCTGACAGTGCGGCGCTCCCTCAGCACTGACCCTCCGACAGTGCGGCGCTCCCTCAGCACTGACCCTCCGACAGTGCGGTGCTCCCTCAGCACTGACCCTCCGACAGTGCGGTGCTCCCTCAGCACTGACCCTCCGCCAGTGCAGCGCTCCCTCAGCACTGACCCTCTGACAGTGCGGCGTCCTCAGCACTGACCCTCCGACAGTGCGGTGCTCCCTCAGCACTGACCCTCCGCCAGTGCAGCGCTCCCTCAGCACTGACCCTCTCCGACAGTGCGGCGCTCCCTCAGCACTGACCCTCCGACAGTGCGGTGCTCCCTGAGCACTGACCCTCCGACAGTGCAGCGCTCCCTCAGCACTGACCCTCCGACAGTGCAGCGCTCCCTCAGCACTGACCCTCCGACAGTGCGGCACTCCCTCAGCACTGACACTCCGACAGTGCGGCGCTCCCTCAGCACCGACCCTCTGACAGTGCGGCGCTCCCTCAGCACTGACCCTCCGACAGTGCGGCGCTCCCTCAGCACTGACCCTCTGACAGTTCGGCGCTCCCTCAGCACTCACCCTCCGACAGTGCGGCGCTCCCTCAGCACTGACCCTCTGACAGTTCGACGCTCCCTCAGCACTGACCCTCCGACAGTGCGGCGCTCCCTCAGCACTGACCCTCCGACTGTGGGGTGCTCCCTCAGCACTGACCCTCTGACAGTGCGGCGCTCCCTCAGCACTGACCCTCCGACAGTGCGGCGCTCCCTCAGCACTGACCCTCCGACAGTGCGGTGCTCCCTCAGCACTGACCCTCCGCCAGTGCAGCGCTCCCTCAGCACTGACCCTCTGACAGTGCGGCGTCCTCAGCACTGACCCTCCGACAGTGCGGTGCTCCCTCAGCACTGACCCTCCGCCAGTGCAGCGCTCCCTCAGCACTGACCCTCTCCGACAGTGCGGCGCTCCCTCAGCACTGACCCTCCGACAGTGCGGTGCTCCCTCAGCACTGACCCTCCGACAGTGCAGCGCTCCCTCAGCACTGACCCTCCGACAGTGCAGCGCTCCCTCAGCACTGACCCTCCGACAGTGCGGCACTCCCTCAGCACTGACACTCCGACAGTGCGGCGCTCCCTCAGCACCGACCCTCTGACAGTGCGGCGCTCCCTCAGCACTGACCCTCCGACAGTGCGGCGCTCCCTCAGCACTGACCCTCTGACAGTTCGGCGCTCCCTCAGCACTCACCCTCCGACAGTGCGGCGCTCCCTCAGCACTGACCCTCTGACAGTGCGGCACTCCCTCAGCACTGACCCTTCCACAGTGTGGCACTCCTTCAGCACTGACCCTTCGACAGCGCAGCGCTCCCTCAGTACTGACCCTCCGAGAGGAGGTGTTCCCTCAACGCTCACCCTCTGAATGTGCGGCGCTCCCTCAGCGCTGACCCTTCGACAGTGCAGCGATCCCTCAGCGCTGATCCTCCGTCAATGCAGCGCTCCCTCAGCACTGACTCTCCGACAGAGCGGCGCTCCCTCAGCACTGACCCTCCGACAGTGCGCCGCTCCCTCAGCACTGACCCTCCCAACAGTGCAGCGCTCCCTCAGCACTGACCCTCCGACAATGCAGCGCTCCCTCAACACTGATCCTCCGACAGTGCGGCGCTCCCTCAGCACAGACCATCCGACAGTGCGGTGCTCCCTCAGCACTGACCCTCCGACAGTGCGGCGCTCCCTCAGCACTGACCCTCCGACAGTGCGACACTCACTCAGCACTGACCCTCCGACAGTGCGACACTCCCTCAGCGCTGATCCTCCGTCAATGCAGCGCTCCCTCAGCACTGACTCTCCGACAGAGCGGCGCTCCCTCAGCACTGACCCTCCGACAGTGCGACGCTCCCTCAGCACTGACCCTCCCAACAGTGCAGCGCTCCCTCAGCACTGACCCTCCGACAATGCAGCGCTCCCTCAACACTGATCCTCCGACAGTGCGGCGCTCCCTCAGCACTGACCCTCCGACAGTGCGGTGCTCCCTCAGCACTGACCCTCCGACAGTGCGGCCCTCCCTCAGCACTGACCCTCCGACAGTGCGACACTCACTCAGCACTGACCCTCCGACAGTGCGACACTCCCTCAGCACTGACCCTCCCACAGTGCGGCGCTCCCTCAGCACTGACACTCCGACAGTGCGGCGCTCCCTCAACACTGACCCTCCGACAGTGTGGCGCTCCCTCAGCACTGACCCTCCGACAATACGGCCGCCCCTCAGCACTGACCCTTTGACATTGCGGTGCTCCCTCAGCACTGACCCTCCGACGGTGCGGCGCTCCCTCAGCGCTGACCCTTCGACAGTGCAGCGATTCCCACAGCGCTGACCCTCCGACAATGCAGCGCTCCCTCAGCGCTGACCCTCCGATAGTGCGACACTCCCTCAGCGCTGATCCTCCGTCAATGCAGCGCTCCCTCAGCGCTGACCCTCCGACAATGCAGCGCTCCCTCAGTACTGACCCTCCGACAGGAGGTGTTCCCTCAACGCTCACCCTCTGAATGTGCGGCGCTCCCTCACCACTGACCCTCCGGCAATGCGGCGCTCCCTCAGCACTGACCCTCTGACAATGCAGGCACCCTCAGCAATGACCCTCTGACAGTGCGGCGCTCCCTCAGTACTGACCGCCCATAAATGCGGCGCTCCCTCAGCACTGACCCTTGGACAGTGCGGCATTCCTTCAGCACTGATCCTCTGACAGTGCGGCGCTCCCTCAGTACTGACCCTCCGACAGTGCGGCGCTCCCTCAGCACTGATCCTCCGACAGTGCGGCGCTCGCTCAGCACTGACCCTCCGACAGTGCGGCGCTCCCTCAGCACTGACCCTCCGACAGTGCGGCGCTCCCTCAGCACTGACACACCGACAGTGCAGCGCTCCCTCAGCGCTGACCCTCCGACAGTGCGGCGCTGCCTCAGCACTGACACTCCGACAGTGCGGCGCTCACTCAACACTGACCCTCCGATAGTGCGGTGCTCCCTTAGCACTGACCCTTCCACAGTGCGGCACTCCTTCAGCACTGACCCTTCGACAGTGCGGCGCTCCCTCAGCACTGACCCTCCGACAGAGCGGCGCTCCCTCAGCACTGACCCTCCCAACAGTGCAGCGCTCCCTCAGCACTGACCCTCCCAACAGTGCAGCGCTCCCTCAGCACTGACCCTCCGACAATGCAGTGCTGCCTCAACACTGACCCTCCGACAGTGCGGCGCTCCCTCAGCACTGACCCTCCGACAATACGGCCGCCCCTTAGCACTGACCCTTTGACATTGCGGTGCTCCCTCAGCACTGACCCTCCGACAGTGTGGCGCTCCCTCAGCACTGACCCTCCGACAGTGTGGCGCTCCCACAGCACTGACCCTCCGACAGTGCGGCGCTGCCTCAGCACTGACCCTCCGACAGTGTGGCGCTTCCTCAGCACTGACCCACCGACAGTGCTGCGCTCCCTCAGCACTGACACTCTG